>NC_090925.1:645929361-646235693 GCF_040938575.1 Ambystoma mexicanum | reverse complement strand
GCAGGCGATCGGTCTCCTCCTCAGTCTCTCCATCAGTCACTAACCCCATGACCAAGTCATCCCGGCTATAATGGGGTTTTAGCCGGTTGACATGGTAGTCCCTGCACATCTGTTTAGGTCCTTTCACGTCAAAGAGATAATTCACTTCACTAACCTTTTCCAGCACAAAGGTGACTTGGGTTTAACAGGCTCCTTAATCCACACCCAGTGGTGTGGAGAATAGACTGTGACCATGGCCTTTTGGTCATGCCAGTGTTTCATCCGCTCCTGACTGTCCTTTAGATTCTTTGTCGACTGTTCCATGTACTTTGCCATTCTAGACCTGAAGGCTGAGTACATAGTCCATCAAATCTCTTGTCGGGGATGCTGGTTTGCTTTCCCATCCCTCCTTCACTAGACTGAAGGGAACCCGTACAGAGTGTCCAAACAGAAGCTCAATGGGGCTAAACCCTAATCTGTTCTCTGGAACCCTCCCTGTACGCGAACAGAAGGCATGGCAGGAGAGTAACCCATTTCCTTCTCAGGTACTCTTCCAAGCCACTTCTCATGCCTTTCAGGGTCTTGTTGAACTGCTCAACAAAGTCCATTGGTTTGTGAATGGAAGGAGTAAGAGAACCGGTAGGTGCCTCCACACTCTTCCCACATAGCCTTCATATTTGCTGATATGAAGTTTATTCTGCCGTCAGAAATGACTTCCTTTGGGAATCCAACATGGGAGAAAATCCCAAAGAGAGCCTTTGCAACCACAGGGGCTTTGATGCTCCTCAGAGAGACAGCCTCAGGGTATTTTGTGGCATGGTCCACCACCACCATGATATCTGTTCCTTGAGCTGGTATGAGGATCCAAAGGACCCACAATATCCATGCCTATTCTCTCGAATGGCCGCCCAACCATTAAAGTGGCCTTTGTGGCACCCTCTGACATGCCAGAAGCTTGAGAAGTCAGGCAGGACCAGACAAATTCCTTTAATTTTATGCAAAACTGCAGCCAGTAAAAGAGCACAGACAACCAGTCTGATGTCTTAGCCACTCCCAAGTGACCCGCTAAAAGAATTTGGTGAGCCAAATCGAAAAGGAACTTTCTGTGGCATTGGGGAAGCACCAACCGTCTAGTGTCCTCACCCACAGAATCCCTTGGCTCACAGTACAGGCGTCCATCTTCCCAGTACACTTTGAACAGCCCGGGGGCTTTACCCATAGCCTGCTCCTCCACCTGCTTCCGCAGACCTACCACAGTGGTACTCTCTTTCTGGATTGTGTAGAAGTCAGTCTGATCTGGGCCCCCAGCTGATGCAAACTCATCCAGCTTGGCCAGACCCTTCAGATCTGCACCCACCTGGTCCTCCACCTCAGGGTCCTACACTGGGCCAGGCAACTCTGAAGTCATGGGATCCCCTGCTACCAAAGTAGGGTCCTCTGCGGCTACTAGCTCCTCTCCCGCATGAGTAGGTGACTCAGTAATCAGTGGAACTGGACTGGGGGCTACCGGATACGCTGCTCCTTCCAACACATACTCTGGAAGCACTCCAGGCCCTAAGGCTTTCAAAGCATTCAGTCTGGTGTTCTCTTTGTCCCTCGATTTTGTAGCCATTTCGGGATCACAAGGATCATTACCCAACAGACATAGGACAGGGATGGAGTCTTTCACCATTACACGGCACTGGGTCATTAGCTCGCCAGCTGAACTCTACTATCGCCAAGAATACTTACTCTTACCATCAAATCCACCTACGCACAACTCAGGCCCTCCAATGTACTGGCCTAGTCGTACCCACTGCCAGGTGACAGAACTGACACTAGCCGCAGTGTCTTAGACTGCAGGAGTTTTGTGTCCATTGATGTACATGTGCTCTAGATTGAGCTGGATATTACTGGGAACTGGGGTCTCTTCTGGAGATCTGGTACAATTCCCACTCAGTGTAATCAATCCACATTCAGCCACTCCCTGGCCTAGTGGGAAATCCCCCTCTGAGAGCCCCACCCTAATGATGGCCTCCTCCATGATTCCAATATTCACTATGGCTTGCTTGGGTAGGCCCTTGAATGTAGGATCCACTTTCCTATGGCCCAGCTACTTACACACAAAACAACCTTTGGGGGCAAGGAACACAAGTGTTCCAGTGTTAGGGGTGTATGCACTCTTCTTTTCGGTGTGCACAGCCAAACTAGAGTTTGGGGGGTTCCCTTTGTTCTTTTGGGGACCTGACTTTGAAGAGGATTTGGTTGGACCTTTGTCCTTCCCATCCTTGTTTACTTTGTCTGCTGATTTCTCTTCCGGGTTTGGGTGTGCTCGCCTGAACTATTTTCTGGACTCGAGTACTCACAAACCTGTCTGCAACCTTCGCAAGCTCCCTAGGGTCTGTGATATTCTTGTCCACAAGGTGCTGGTGTAGGCCAACCTCACAATTTTTTATCACATGCTCACACGCAATCAAATTGTACATCCCTTAAAATGTGTTAACTTTCTTACCAGTCACCCACCCACTCAGATATTTCAACAACAAATGTGTGAATCCTTCAAATGTCTGCCCACTTTCTTGATGAGCTCTTTGAAGCTCTTGAGATACTGTTCTGGGGTGTCAAAGAACTTCCTGATGAGGGCTGCCTTCATGCTCTCATAAACAGGCCTATTCTCAGGAGTTAACTGAAGAATTGCATTAGACCCAGGTGTCGGAAAGCGACTCGCCAGGGCTGCACCCTACAGTACCTCATCCACCTCCTTTAGCTGGAATGCCAGCTTGAGTGCTTCAAACCAGTTGAAAATGTCCTTCCCCACCTCATAAACCTGTACTAAATCTTTGGGGATGTGCCGTTGTGGCTTATCCCGGGCACTCTGGTTTGAGCCACTACTGCTGTTCTCACTATAGGCTGACCTGTTGGCCTCTTTCTGTTCTTCAAGCACCAGCTTGCGCAGCTCTATGGTGACCTTGTCCCACTGTTTCTGTTCCTCTAGTGCTCGAGCAGGAGCTTTATAGCAGCTACCTCATTAACAGCAGGAACAATTTCTGGGCCATTTAGAGACTTTGTTGAGGATTGGGACCGATGGGATGCCACACTATCCCCTGCCCTCACTCACTCTCTTGAGTGTTGAGAAACCACACTTGCCCCCCAGTGGAATGATTGGCGGGAAACGGTGCTCAAGCGGTCGTCCTCGTCATTTCCCCCCCTCGGGAAGGTCTTGTACGTTCATGTACACAGGGTCTAGCCCGTCCCCTTCGGTCTTCTCCCTAACCACCCTCGCTTTTACCCAAGTTTGGAGCCTGGTCAGCAACTCAGGTTTATTCATCTTAGTGCTGTTTGGAAGTCCCCTCTCTTGACATAAGACACACAGGACATCCTTGGCATGCCTTTTACAATCTCCATGTCAAGCTCAATGACTATAACTAATACCTAGCAGTGACTAAATGTTGCCTGCAACAGTACTTTTATAGTTATTTGACTAAGCTGTGTGCAAGGCTCCAACTGATCTGCGGGGTACATTTAAGGCCTAAGGCAGAACCCCCCTACAAAAAAAACTGCATCAGAAATAATGCCCCAAAATAGCTGTGCTTTTGTCTGCTGAGCACATGTGGGGTGGGATTTGAACACAGCCACCCCAAGAATGGCTGCATTTTGTTTTCCTCCATGTGAATTAAGAGAAAAATAACTCAAATTCAGAATGGCCCTGCATTGGTGTTCTGTCATCTAAAATCTCAACGCTGCACAGGAAAATAACCTGCATTCAAGACGGCATTGCACTGGTGCCTCCTTTCATTTTAAACATCACACAGTTTTGTTCCATTAAAACACAGCCCTACATGTGTAGGTCATTTGAATGCCATAAAATAAGGCAATCCCTCCCAGAACTGTATTGGTTTCCTTAATAAAGTCCATGAAGAGCAAATAATTCTTCTTCAAGTCTGCACAGCTAGGATTTACTTTTAAAATGAACCAGCACACACACATTTTTTCAAAGGAAAGCTATAGCATGGCTCTCACTTTTGCCTTCTGTCAATTACCAAGAAACAATTTTCAAACATATCTCTTTGTCCAGAAACTGACCAGATCTTTAAAAAGCCTTTCAGAAAGTTAATGCAAAGGAAACTGTGTGCGGCAGAAACCACATTTTGTGAAACTAACATGAGAGAAAAATAACACGTTTAAATCTGCTTTTGCAAAGCAGGAAAATTACATTTTGAAAACTAAATGTCAAATAATACCACAGCTTGCACAGAAACACAACTGTATATGGGGGGAGAGGGGCTGCAAAGCTATGTATATTATGCTCTTTTTCCCCAAAAAGACCTTTCAACCTCGCTGAGGCCTATGAATTTCTGTCAAACCATCTTGGCAGAAAGGATAATTTTGCACCTACTAGTAAACTGATGCTGCAAGGGCATGTGCGGTGTTCTTATGGACCTGACAGTGTGATAATTACAGGTTCTCAGAGACTGCCGGGCAGAACTGCTCCCAAGGACAAAGGAGCGGCAAAGCCCTGTGTTTTGCCTTATAGGTGTGATTTCCTCTACATTCATTCCCAACACCCACTGGATGGCTTCCAAGGGGCATCATGGAAACCATTTTGGTCAGGCTGAACAATGGAAGACAGTTTTGCTGGGAGAGTGGAAGGACTACCCACACAAGGGACTAATCTGGCCCATGGATTTTAAAAACGTTTGTACATTGAGACTTTTTGCCCAGCATCCTTAATAAGCGAGAATTTAATATTATGCTAGTATTTTATGTGATTGTTGGACAAGCACAATGAGAACATGTGTGTCTTTCTGGAATGCGGTGAACTGGAATAGCAGAAAAAATACAGTTCTGCGTGAGGCATACATGGCACAGACATTAAACGTGGGGAAAATATGCCAAATGCTAGGGGCATATGTGTAGCCATTTGCAGTATTGTAAATATTATGTATCTCCTAAAAATGGCAAAATGTGCCAAAAGGCGATGCGACATCACACAGAATTGGCATTCGGACAGCCAATTCCTTGTGAAAAATGGGATTAGCATATCTGCTTTTTTATGGTGACTAGCATAGATTTAAAGTTTTACTCCATAACTCATAAAATTATGTCATTTCCCTTGGAACCAACCAGTTCGGAGGGAGATGGGAGGACCAATAGGCTGTCCTGTCCTAGGATAGGACTACCTCCAGAGTACTTTCGCCTATATTGTAAAACTCTCTGATGTCACTTTGCCTGCATAAATGTCAGATTCTCACATTTTGTACCTCAATTGGACAAGGTTCTTAGGAGAATAGGGTATGTCAAATACCGTTCCAGGAAAGTTAGAAAGGGAAGGTGGTTGAAATATTAAATAACTTCCATTTAGTGAATAGAGCATTTCTTTTAGTTTGTTCAATTTCCCTTAACTAACTTTCAATTAGAAAGATGAAATGCTCCAAGCCAAGATGGTGGAACTTTTTCACAACAATGATTGGTTCAGTTCTCAGCATGCAGCATTGTGATGACATTAGAATGTTAATAACAATTCTCAACTGCCTTTCATTGAAGTATGCATCAGAGTAGGTCATATATTAGTTAGCTCCAGTTAAATTCATTTAAAGTTTCCATTTTAAAAGAGAGATATATCCTTTTAAGAGTTCTAAAAAATATAGTAGTAATATTAGTTAAGTAACAAGAGAAGAAGTCTGCAGAAGAAGAATTCCAGTGAGATTCAGTTGCTGAGCCAGAGAGGAGTCCAGTTTCATGAACATTGATAAGCTAAGTGGACCTCTGAATTTTTAAGTGAAGATTCAATATTTTTGAAATGTTAATAATTCAAAGACTTTATATTGAGCTTTTCATTTTAGTTTGGAACAATGAATCCTAATAGTATTATAAGAAATTGGGCAAGGATTTTTTAATGAACAATATATAAAGAAGATTCAGTAATTCATTTTTGTGTACATTTTATCTCATCTTTAATACTAATAAGGCGCGCGGTTGGAATCGTCGTGTTTTTAAAACCTTTAACCTAACATCTAACATATATTTAACTAACTTCAGGTTCGTTTGTTTTCGAGCCTGCGCCGGGTATTTCCTTGGATTCGTAAGCGCGGTTTAGAGTAAAGGACCTAACAACGTCACTCGTGCGTCGCGGCCATTTTGGATTTTCAATGTTTTCCTCGTTTTTATTGGTTGTTCGTGACGGAATAGAAAAACGATTTAAGGACAGCGTAGTATCCTGATTACGCAGCGTTTTTGTGAGCAATAGTTTTTCTCCTTGATAAAGAAAGAATTCAGAAGAAAAACATGAGTAACAAGAGATATTAATGAAAAAGCACTCTGAATGTGAAATTGGAGTATAAAAGTTTACAGCAGAATAATTTACAAAGGTTCTTCAGAATATAGAAGGTAATTACTTACACATATTTATAGAGAGTATATGATTCCTAGAGCATCCGGCAAAAGGTTTAATAGACAATAGTAACAACAATATTTTTTGGGATATATATTATTTTTAAGAAAAAAGATTACCAGATACTAAAGAGAGCAAGAGAGCAGAAAGACAAAGAGAAGGGATATCGCTAGAGTATCTACAGTCAACATAAATCTTTCAGAAGCAGCCTATTGGCAAATCAAGCATAGGCAACAGGTAAATGTAAATGGAGAAAATATAATATAGAGAGTAATCAGTAATGATCAGAAGATTGATTATTAAAAGTTGTATTTCCTTTTTAGGAACATCCCATCTGAGTCAAAAACGTTCCGAAGAGACAGTCTGACGTACCTGCAGTGGGAGTTCTTGTCTTTTGTTGTTTTCTCCATTACCCTTTCCCCTTGGGTTTGCCTGGCCAATAGTTTTAAAGAAGCTGGATTGTTGAGCAGGCAGGCTTAGGGGGCTTGGTGGGCCAGCTTCACTCCTGCAGGATCCCACTACTTCAGTTCCTGACAGAATGAAAGGCCCACAAATCTGATCCTGCCTGAGTGAAGATGGACCCAGAGTCAGGGTTGAGTTTGGTAACTTTGGAAAAGATACTATTAGAATTAAAGACAGCATTAAAAGAGACTAGACAAGAGACTTTGTCCCTGGGAATTAAGATGGAGGAGTTGAATAGTAAGGTGAGAAAGGAGGATTTAGCAGAAGCTTCAGGTTTTAGTTATGGAATTGAGAGAGAACCACCCACTTTGTATCCAGAAGGAATAAAGGTCAAGGAAGCTAGGGTAGCTAAAGAAAAAAGAGGTGGGGACATTTTTTTTTTAGGAGGAACAATAGCTCCTACACTATTAGCTCCCCCAGAACGATTTGGAGGGGATTTCAGAAGATTCAAATCATTTATTATGCAATGTGAATTGCACTATATGTGCATATCTGAAGCATTTCCTACAGAAACTTCTGAGGTAGCCTTTTTGATTTCTTATTTTACAGGAGAAGCGGCAGCTTGGTCTGTTCCTTTGGTAGAAAAAAGAGCAGCGGAGTTACATAATTGGTTGGAGTTTAAGGTGGTTTTTGGAAAGATGTTTGATAGAAGAACGTATTCCCAGAGTGTTGATGGAGAGCTTTTAGAATTACGTCAAGGAAATCGGGAAATGGTTTCTTACATCACACAGTTCAGGGGCTTAGTGTTGGAAAGTGGTTGGCCAGAGGACAAAAGGGCTTCCTTTTTTTTATAGAGGTCTAAGAGATAAGTTGAAGGATGCATTAGCAAATATTGTGGAGAGACCTACCTCTAGTGAAGATCTGATTAATTTGGTTCTACAATTAGATATGATATTAGGAGAGATAAGATTGGAAAAGCGAAGGAATTTTTCCGAGAATAAGGTTTGGTTCCGAAACGAACGTCCCAGAACAGAGCAAGCATTAAGGGAGGTTAAGGGTTCTTCACGAAATGAGGCAGTAAATTCAGTTAGACCTCCTTTGACTAAGGAGGAGAAAGACAGAAGGAGAAAGGAAAATGTGTGTTTGTATTGTGGTGATAGTCGCCATTTTGTAGGGAAATGTCCACGTACCCCAAAGAGATTCCAACCATTTCCTGGAAAAGGTCAACAGGTGGTGAATACAGTTCAGACAGCAGTTCCATACATCACGATAAACGTATCCTTTGCATGGGAAGGTAAGCCAAGATGTGGTGGACCATGTGTTATTGATTCTGGGGCAACAGGTATTTTTTTGATATTAGTTTGGCAGGTAGATTGGTTATCCCTGTAGTTAAAAAGGGAATTCCTGAGCATGTACGAGCCGTAGATGGATCACCACTTACCTCGGGATTAATAACTCAAGTGACAACTAAATTGGAAATGAAAATTGGGGAAGAGCATTATGAGGAAATTGAATTTGAACTAATTGATGCACCACAGTTACAGATTATTTTAGGCATGCCATGGCTATCTTTACATAATCCATTGATTGATTGGGGAAAGCGAACTGTAGAGTTCAAATCAGGTTTTTGTAAGGAACAATGTTTGGTAAGGTTAACTGCAGAAGATCAAGATGAAATTTCTAATTCTATTGGAGTGTGCCTAGCAGCAGGGTTGGTGAAGGAACATATTGTGGGGGCAGTAGCTGGAGTATTACCTGAGTGTTATAAGGATTTTCAGGATGTTTTTGACAAGAAAGAAGCTAATGAATTACCACCCCACAGAGAATTTGATTGCAAGATCGATCTTGAGTTTGGAGCACCAATTCCTTGTGGAAGAATTTATGCTCTCACTGAGAAAGAGAATGAGTTCTTAAAAGAATATATTGAGGAAAATCTTGCTAAAGGCTTTATTAGACACTCGCAATCACCAGCAGCCTCACCATTGTTCTTTGTTCCAAAGAAGGACAAGACATTGAGAACTTGTATTGACTATAGAGCCCTGAATAAAATAACTATCAAAAATCGCTATCCATTACCTTTGATATCCGTAATGTTGGATAGAATTCAAGGAGCTAAAATGTTCACGAAACTGGATCTACGAGGAGCCTATCACTTGGTTCGTGTTCGTGAAGGTGACGAATGGAAAACTGCATTCAGAACTCGTTACAGACTTTTTGAGTATCAGGTGATGCCATTTGGTCTGTGCAACGCACCAGCGGCATTTCAGTTTTTTATAAACCAAGTCGTTCGTGAATACTTAGATGTATTTGTAGTTGTGTACATTGATGACATCTTGATTTTTTCTAAAGAAGAACAACAACATGTGGAACACGTAAAGAAGGTTTTAGTGAAGTTGCGCGAGAATCACCTATTTGCAAAACTAGAAAAGAGTCAATTCCACACTAATTGTGTGGAATCTTTGGGTTTTGTATTATCTCCAGAAGGTCTTGAGATGGATTCAAGTAAAGTAAAGGCAGTTAAAGAATGGCCACAACCAAGTTCTGTAAAAGATATTCAATGTTTTATAGGATTTGCAAATTTTTATCGTCGATTTATTCAAAACTTTTCACAGGTGATTTCTCCAATTACTAAATTGTTGAAAAAGGGAGTAACATTTGTTTGGAGTGAAGAGGCTGAAAACACTTTTAATTTTCTTAAAGAAAAATTTATTTCTGGAACAATTTTATTACATCCTGATGTGGATCAACCTTTCTTTGAGGAGGCACTTGCTTCTGATTGTGCCATGGGAGCAGTTTTATCACAACGCCATCCAAGAACTGGACAAATTCATCCGGTAGCATTCTTTTCAAAAACGTTTTCATCGGCTGAGAAGAACTATACAATTATAGATAAAGAACCTTTGGCCATCAAGTCTGCATTCGAGGAATGGAGGCATTATCTTTTGGGTGGACGTCATCGAGTTACAGTTTTAACCGATCACAGAAATTTGACCTTTCTTCGTTCCGCCAAGACTTTGACACCAAGACAACTCCGTTGGTCATTGTTTTTTGCAGAATTTGATTTTGTGATTACGTTTAAGCCTGGACGTTTGAATGGAAAGGCTGATGCGCTATCTCGATGTTTTCCAGGAAGTTTAAAGACCGATGATTGTGTTCCAGTGTCACTCTTGTCCGAGAAGAACTTTGTGGTGGGTGAAGTGCATAAAGAAATAGATTTTCGAGAACAAATTCATCATTTACTATCTAAAGAAGAATTGGAAAAATGGGAGGCCGTAGATCTGGTGCGAAGTATCAGGGAAGGTTTGCCCTATGTAGATGCAAAATTGTATCTTCCTTCTGAAGAATTACAAGAAGAGGCACTGAAGAATTGCCATGATTCACCATTGGCTGGCCATCCAGGAGTTAAGAAAACCTTGGAACTTCTTCGAAGAGAGTTCTGGTGGGAGAAGATGCGTGAAGACACAGAAAACTATGTTAGAACATGTGAAGTTTGTATCAGAGCAAAATCCGACCATCAAAAAGCTGCTGGATTATTAGTACCGTTACCAATTCCACCTCGTCCATGGCATACAGTATCAATGGATTATATTGTTGAGTTACCATCTGACAAGGGATGTTCTACAATTCTGGTGGTAGTAGATGTTTTTTTCAAAGCAGGACATTTCATTCCCATTAAGGGAGCTGCTACAGCTACGTCCTTAGCACAAGCTTTTTTGCACAATGTTGTGAAACTTCACGGTTTACCATGTCAAGTGATTTCTGATCAAGGCACACAGTTTGTTTCAAAATCTTGGAAGGCGTTCTGTAAAGAATTGGGAATTGAAATTAATTTGACAACTAGTTATCATCCCGAGGGTAATGGCAAAACAGAAAGGGTGAATCAAGAGTTAGAAAAATACCTTCGTTGTTATTTGGGGTCTGATCACAGTTGGGTGGAGTTGTTGTGGTTGGCAGAATTTTGTTATAACTATACTGTGAAGGAATCTACTTCTATGTCACCATTTTTTGTAAACCAGGGATTTCATCCACATTTTCTGAGGGGAGTAGTTTTAGAAGAAGTGGAGGTTCCTGATGTGGAAAACAGGTTGAGAACTATGGGGCACAATTTGGAGAAGGCAATTCGAGCTTTGAAAGTAAGCAAATTGGGTTACAAGAAATTTGCTGATAAGAAACGTAGAGAGGCTCCTAAATATCATGAAGGAGATAAGGTTTGGTTATCCACAAAAAATTTAGCTTTGAAAGGAAAGAATAAATTTAGTCCCCGTTTTATAGGACCATTTGAAGTTGAAAAAGTATTCTCCCCAGTTACTTTGAAGTTGAAGTTACCATCTAGTATGAAGATACACCCTACATTTCATGTTAAATTGTTGAAACCATGTAGAACTGACACTAGATTAATGGGAGCACCTGGTCCTGTATTTTCTGATGATGATTCTGAATATGAAGTTCAAGCTATTTTGGATTCTAGAATTGTTCGAGGACAGTTGCAATATTTAGTGGATTGGAAAGGTTACGGTCCAGAAGAGAGGTCATGGGTTAAAAGTGAGGATGTTCATGCCTCTAGACTAACTAAAAAGTTTCATCGCTTACAACCCTTTAAACCAGGCCCTGGGACAGGGCTTTACGGGGGGGTACTGTCAGATTCACACATTTTGTACCTCAATTGGACAAGGTTCTTAGGAGAATAGGGTATGTCAAATACCGTTCCAGGAAAGTTAGAAAGGGAAGGTGGTTGAAATATTAAATAACTTCCATTTAGTGAATAGAGCATTTCTTTTAGTTTGTTCAATTTCCCTTAACTAACTTTCAATTAGAAAGATGAAATGCCCCCAAGCCAAGATGGTGGAACTTTTTCACAACAATGATTGGTTCAGTTCTCAGCATGCAGCATTGAGATGTCATTACAATGTTAATAACAATTCTCAACTGCCTTTCATTGAAGTATGCATCAGAGTAGGTCATATATTAGTTAGCTCCAGTTAAATTCATTTAAAGTTTCCATTTTAAAAGAGAGTTATATCCTTTTAAGAGTTCTAAAAAATATAGAAGTAATATTAGTTAAGTAACAAGAGAAGAAGTCTGCAGAAGAAGAATTCCAGTGAGATTCAGTTGCTGAGCCAGAGAAGAGTCCAGTTTCATGAACATTGATAAGCTAAGTGGACCTCTGAATTTTTAAGTGAAGATTCAATATTTTTGAAATGTTAATAATTCAAAGACTTTATATTGAGCTTTTCATTTTAGTTTGGAACAATGAATCCTAATAGTATTATAAGAAATTGGGCAAGGAATTTTTAATGAACAATATATGAAGAAGATTCAGTAATTCATTTTTGTGTACATTTTATCTCATCTTTAATACTAATAAGGCGCGCGGTTCGAATCGTCGTGTTTTTAAAACCTTTAACCTAACATCTAACATATATTTAACTAACTTCAGGTTCGTTTGTTTTCGAGCCTGCGCCGCGTATTTCCTTGGATTCGTAAGCGCGGTTTAGAGGAAAGGACCTAACGACGTCACTCGTGCGTCGCGGCCATTTTGGATTTTCAATGTTTTCCTCGTTTTTATTCGTTGTTCGTGACGGAATAGAAAAACGATTTAAGGACAGCGTAGTATCCTGATTACGCGGCGTTTTTGTGAGCAATAGTTTTTCTCCTTCATAAAGAAAGAATTCAGAAGAAAAACATGAGTAACAAGAGACATTATTGAAAAAGCACTCTGTATGTGAAATTGGAGTATAAAAGTTTACAGCAGAATAATTTACAAAGGTTCTTCAGAATATACAAGGTAATTACTTACATATATTTATAGAGAGTATATGATTCCTAGAGCATCCGGCAAAAGGTTTAATAGACAATAATAACAACAATATTTTTTGGGATATATTTTATTTTTAAGAAAAAAGATTACCAGATACTAAAGAGAGCAAGAGAGCAGAAAGACAAAGAGAAGGGATATCGCTAGAGTATCTACAGTCAACATAAATCTTTCAGAAGCAGCCTATTGGCAAATCAAGCATAGGCAACAGGTAAATGTAAATGGAGAAAATATAATATAGAGAGTAATCAGTAATGATAAGAAGATTGATTATTAAAAGTTGTATTTCCTTTTTAGGAACATCCCTCTGAGTCAAAAACTTTCCGAAGAGACAGTCTGAAGTACCTGCAGTGGGAGTTCTTGTCTTTTGTTGTTTTCTCCATTCCCCTTTCCCATTGGGTTTGCCTGGCCAATAGTTTTAAAGAAGCTGGATTGTTGAGCAGGCAGGTTTAGGGGGCTAGGTGGGCCAGCTTCACTCCTGCAGGATCCCATTACTTCAGTTCCTGACAATAAACAGGACACAGGGAAACCTTAGGGACAACCAACTGAAAATCAGACCCCAAGACCCAGGAAAGGAAAGATATAAACCACTGATCCAGATTTGGGCAGAACCACCCATCCAGAGCCAGGCATAACCACCTATCCAGATCCAGGCAGAACCATCCCATTTACGAGAGTTCAGCAGTCCACATTGACCAGACCTTACTTTGCTCTTCCACATCACATCCAGAAGAGCCCAGCTGTCCAAGTGACCAGATTTTTCCCTGCTGTCAAGAGACCTTGATGGCTGTCCAAATCCCCAAATTCAAGCTTACCTTGTAAGTATCACGTCACCCATTCCCTAAAACTACAAATCCTGCTCTTTTAATTGTGTATCCCATAGAAATTCCTATTGAAATCTCATTGAAAATCCCAAATTGCTAGTGTCATCTGTTCACCTTTTTCATAGAAGAATCTGTGTTAGTCTATACCCGCTAGCAAATTCCTTTTCTATTTCTTTCAGTTTATATGTGTAAATCCCTAGTGCCGTTTTAAAATAAATTAATGAAATCCCCTATAAGGAGATACGCAGAGCGAGCTGGTTAAAATTTGAAATTAACTCCCTTACACGCAGACTTCCTTTGATAATATAGTCATTAAAATATAGCCTCAGTAGAAGCAGTCTTTGTGCAACAAAAATCAAATGTGCCCATGTATAGCGCTTTTCTTTAAAAAACGATTTGCATTTCCCATAGAAATTCCCATACTACCATCTTATAAAAAGTCATCCCTTCCCTTCAGTATGCTATCTGTTATGTGTCTTTGTTTTCCATCCCAAAAATAATTTCTGATTTTGACAGCTAAGCCCCTTTTCTTAGCTGATTGTCATTTTCAAATCAGTGTGTAAAACGAATTGCAATTCGGCCGTGTGTATTCTGCTGCTGTGGTTTCCTCCCAAAATCGATTTTCTCACCTGTGTTCACGTTGCTTTAGTGCCCAGCTCCATAGTCTTTAAGCTTCCTTGCTTCTTAAGTGCAGCCAAACAAAGGTCTGTCCCAGTTATCCCACCGCAACTGTAACTGATAGTCAAGTAACAAGTACAATCTGAGTTTGCCATTTTGCTCATTTTGAGGGTTTTTATTTTTTGTTTTGGCCTCCCATTCTGGAGTGGTGGGTTGAATTTAAAAATCAATTTTACCTTTTCTTTCTGACTCCTTCCCACTGCTTTCAATCCACACAAAATGGAGTCAGCAGGTGTTTGGGGAAGTGTTGCAGGGGGAGTGCATAACCTCTGTGCCATCTGTGATGTTGAAACAAGTGATTTAATTTCCAGTTCTATTAAAGGTTTGTGTAGATGATGTTAGAAAGTTGAATTAACTGTATTATAATATTTTGCATTTGTATTGCCACACTGTGGTGGCTGCTGCTCACATTCTGTTTGCTCTGATTTTTCATTGAATTCTAAAAATAAAATACATATTTCATTGTTACTCACCGGCCTGGTTCATGGTCCATTGTGACACAGGGTATTTGTCAACATGGGTGTGACACGGGTTGGGGCCTATTCAAACCAAGAATCCAGCAATCAAATAAAAATAAAACTGTTTTAATTGCACGCCACCTTCCATGTCAGTGGAAGAAGTCCCTGGTTGTAGTGTGCCGTGTCATAAAATCTGTTACAGATCCCACCCTGCCACCAATGTGACAAATCAACTTCTGGGGAACAAGTGGTCTAGGGATGAGTATCGGTTTCTAAACCATCAATCAACCCCACACCTCTAGTACACCAGAAGGGATCGAAACAGATTGGTATACAAGTGAATTATAAGACCTCCTTGTCCAATTTTGATAACGTGGACGGAACAGCAGGCTTATCTTTGCAAGGTTGTGGATCATTGGTTAGTTACAACACAGCAAAAATACAATTAATACCCAATGATAAAAGGGACTGTCCAGTCAAGGTTGTATGGACATATCTACTTCATTATTACTACAACAGACAGTTCTAGCACACTACAAATATGACCACCCTGTAAAGGAACAGAGTGGACAGACAGTTTACGAAGGAAAAGGGATACACTCTGGGTACTGACAGTAGGGTAGTTGGTAAAGTAATCAGTCCTACAGTCCAAGGTTATTTGGTTTCAGCACCAAGGGGGAAATGAGTCGTACCCGTCTCTAGAGGCCTTCTGAGAAGAACCAGGGGGGCAGAACCACAATGTACCTGGTGTTGAAGAGGTTTTTGGTGCTCTACACCATCAGGATGGTTCCAGGGCACTTCACAGTCCTTTAGATAGAGTTTGTGGTGGGAGACAGCTGCGGGTACCAGGCGGCAGGCAGTTCGGCAAGTGAGGCTGGACGGGTGTCTGCAGTCGTTTCGGTGCAGCGGCTCGGACCAAGAATCATTGTCTCTGTGCTGGTTGGCCGATCTGGAATGCTGGTCGAGGCATCTCGGATGGCTCTGGTGACTGCAGCGTGACAACAGTCAGGGGTGCAGCCAGATGCTGTTTGACGTCTCAACTGTCTCGAAAATGCTGGGTGGGTCCTCTGAGCCCGGTATCTCCCTCTGTTCCCTCGGAGATGTTTAGGGAAGAGATCTTGCTTCCCTCTTGGAACTACTGGCCTTCCTTCACTGGTGTAAGACGTAAGGTAGACTGTACCTTCAGCTTGGGTCAAAATGAGTCCTACTTACTCCTTTAAAAGTCTTCAGATGATCTGCCAAGTGGTGCAGGCTAAACCACCTTAATGAACCAATCTTGGGTTCTCACCAACAATCGTCTCTTATGCATGAGGACAGGACCAGAGTGCTCTGCAACAGGACAGACAAGGGGTTGACAAAATATACCTAAGTCCCACCCATCTACCTGTCTGTTGTAGATCAAAGTGTCTCTCTGGTTAACTGAGCCCTCTGTGACTCTTGATTAAAGCACAGGGGCCCCTTGAAGTTTGTGCTGGAAGCAGACTGCCTGTCTCCCCAAACCACATACTTCTCCCTTCTGAAAGGGGTCTGCTCTGCAAGAACACCTGCAGTAACTGCTGGACCCAGCCAGGCCATTCACTGCCTTTCATACAGAGAGGTGGGAACTAGCTTCAAGTTGACACATTGCATACCAAAGAGGTGTTAATTCTACCTTCCTGTTGTCTCTTCCAGCAACCAAGCCTCTCCTCTAGGCTTGCTTCAATTATCTTTTTAGTGTGCACTGCCACCAGCCGGAGGACAAAAGGAATGGAAATCCATGGAGATGTTATTTGAATGGGGTTGCCCATGCTGGAGGAAGGTGTGCCGTCCCCCTCTTTTCGATGCTTTGAGGTACAGGGGGATATTACAGTTGAATATGACAGGGGAAGATGGCGCCTGTAGGCTGAGTCTTCCTGTGGGTCATGTGACTATGCGTTTGTGCATGAAGAAGATTAAATGTGCGCAGAATGGCCACACACATTTATCAGAGTTTGGTCTCCGATCATTCATTTTCATTATTAAAAAATAAAAAAATCCCATTTGAGCGCACTCCCCTCAAGTGGATTGTCGAATTCCTCAGAGAAATGTGGGGAAAACATTGTACAAGACCCATGTAACTGTTTTATTTGGGGGGATGTCATGTTGAAAGATGCAGTTCTGGGGAAATGGGCAGGGCAGGAAGTGACGTGAAAGGGAAGGGGGTTGTTCTTGTTGGTACGCCGAAGACTAAATAAAGTTGTGTGAGACCATGGCTCCATCTCTGCATGTTATTCACGCCTGGCGCAATTGAAGTTAAATCAGGCGGCGCCCCTTTGAAGTAGTGGGCAGGCCCTCCGACACTGGGTATTCCAGGACACTTACTTGTTCATTATAGCTAACAGCATGATCGGGTATGTGTTATGTTCATTCTGACATTGGCAACAGAAGGTCTTGTGTGATGGATGCCACATATACTCTCTCTCTCTTTCTGACACTCTCTCATGCTCTCTCTGTTACATTTAAGTTGTTGCTTCCTCAGGGAGAGCCATTTTTGAGATTATTAGAACATTTCACTTTGGCACATTTCAATTGATCTTTTGACCACTGTAACCGTGGATACTCGCCAAATCCGTGGATGTCACACTGTGGACAAAATCTCTGCCTTGGCTACAATGGGTTTGTTTATGGTATGTTAGAAGTTGGGCGGTGAGTGCACCATGAATCTTGTGTTTTTGTAGAGGTGGAAACCTTTTGTTCCACATGAGGTGCCTGTAGACTCCTCCCAGGCTTGTGGATCCGTACCCACACTCCCTACAGAGCAATCATATAGGAGTCTTCTGAGGGCTGTCGTGCTCCTGCAGTGGATGAGAAGGTGCCACAGAGGTGGTAATGGGGGGACAGGGCCTTTTCTTATAAAAAAGAAACAGTCTGTTTTGGCTGCGGGAAACACAGTTCCTGCCAGGCACCATTGAAAGCTCGCTGTGGAAAAAATGTATGAATTGAGATATAAAGGGAAGTTTTAGGACAAGGTAAAGTTAAGGTGTTGCGATTATGACCAAACATAGTGAAATGTGGTTTTCGGAAGCAAAAATGTCTTTTATGTTGCTCCTTGTGTTATATTCGCACATTCTTTTTACAAACCTAGTGTTCCTAACCTGCGGATCGGTTCCAAGTTCCAAAAGTATGACAATGGTGATTAATTAAGTTAATGTATAATGGGGATTTGTTTCATGAGATGTGTGCTTTGTTTGTTTATGATTGACAGCATGGGCATGGAATATTGTTTATATGTACTGTTCTTCAGCCATCTGGGCAGAGCTCACATCAAAATTGTTCATGGCTATGACATCTGTACACAGTTGACACATGACTCGCTGTACACTTATCAGTATGTCTGATTGTGACTTGTGGCGTTTAATGACTTTGACAAATACGAGTGTATGATGGACGTGTGAAGTTACTGGTAATATGTACTGTGTGATTGCATTGGGTATAATGCTCAGATATGTGCATTGAAAGTGTCTCTATAGTGATAGTGGTATGGTAATGTGATATGATGTAACACTATGCCTGCATACCAAAACCCTTGTAAAGTGGATGGAGTCCATAGCCAGTGGCCTAAGGACTTGCAATGGGGATAGGGTAGCTTGGGGGCAGGGGGAGGAATTGCCTACTGGCAATGGCCTCAGGCTATGGACAGTGGTATCATAAAATGGCCAATTTGCCAGCTCAAATGACTATATGTATAATTCAGTGAATAAAACCTATTAAGAGAGAGTTAAGGTGATCAGATTTAACGCAACAAAACCCATGAAATTCAGCAATTGCATTTTGAGAAAGTACACCTTAACTGTTGTGGAACATATGACCACACTGATGACATCACAATGGCATCACTTGTGACATCAATGGTGATATCACTCATGACATCACTATTTACATCATACATCTGGTACCCCGTTCTCCTTCAAATATTTTAAAAACTACTGCACACTCCTGCACACAGTAACCCCAGATCCCTACCAGAAATCGAGTTAATGCTTCATCCCCAAGTTATTTTATACCTGAAACAGCGTTTTGTTTACTTTCTTATCAAACTTTTTATTTTCTAACAAATCTTTCTCAAAATGTCTAGTCGGGGGGCTGTGGGGATGGTCAGTGAGCACAATTTTGTTTGCAAATGTTTTGCAAAATCCATCATCATGCATATATATTCATTGAAAACACTCTGTAAAAGTTACGTTATGGCTAAGTTTCACTAGTAAAAACCTATGAAATTCAATGAAAAAGCATTGTTAAAGGAATGTTATGGTTACAAGTAAAACCGAAAACTCCCAGAAATTTGCCAGTTATGGTAACCTAAGCAACCATAACTCATGCCACCACCGTGCACTGCTAAGAATCAGCAGTGGCCAGAGAAGAAAGGTTGGTTGTCCATGGGACGGATGATGAGGGAAGAGGATGGAGAGCAGTGACAGGCCTCAGCAAAGGATAGAGGTTGACAGACTTGTCAGACGAGGAGCTTTTCAGGGATGTTTACTCAGATGATGAATTAGTATTTTTCATAAGTCTCACTTATTGGATTAAAGTGGAGAACAGAGCCATACTGCAGAGAATGGCAATGGTGAAAAAGAAACTGTAATTGTTTGAGGAAGATTTAGAGAAAGTGGCAAATATTTTATCAACCACTAGTCAATATGATGTGGCTCTATTCAAAGGAGTAGGAGCAGTTAAAATCAAGCTTAAACCAGGAGCGATCTTGGCACGAGCAATGCAATATCCTATGTACAGAGAAGCTGATGAAGGTATATTTGAGACTATTTCCACTTTAATGAAGCATGGAATATTTGTGCCATATGAGTCCCCATGTAACAAAGCTGTTTACCCAGTGAAGAAATCAACTGGGATGGTGGAGATTTATTCAGGATCTCTGCGCCTATCAAATATTGTTGAAGTAGAATTTCCTTTAGTTCCAAGTCCTGCTACAATATTATGTAACAACCCATCTAAGTCCAAATATTTTACAGTTAACAATTTAGAAAACATGTTCTTCTCAATTCCCCTTACTGAGGACTGCGTGCTCGTTTGCCTCAGGGGTAATGTGAGTGCCCCTCAAACTTTAACAGGATCTTCCAGATGGACCTAGGTAATGTACAGCTTGAGAGTGCAATAATTCTGTACGTAGATGACATATTAGTATGCAGTGAGACAGATGAAAGATGCAGAGAAGACTCTGTTTGACTCAGGACAATACTAGCAGAGTAAGGATACAAAGTAGACAAAGAAAAATTACAATATTGTCAGGAAGAGGTTTATAGGAGAGTTAAACTCTTAAGAAGGGGGAATAGTGACATCTGAAAGAGCAGAAGCAATTATGAAGACTTCAGAACCTAAAACAGTGAGAGAAATTGAACAATTTTTAGGCCTATGAAACTTCTGCAAAGCCTAGGTTTTCGATTACAGTACATATATCCGATCACTTTTAAAAGGAGTTAAAGATTCACAGGTAGACAAAAGTAAGATAACATGGACAGATGCAATTATTTAAGGATTTGAAGAATTAAAAAGGCAATCAAAACGGCCCCTGTGATAGGAATTCCAGACTATCATGAAGAATTGTATCTATTTTCCCATTCAAATGGAGAAGTTATGACAGAAGTCCTTGCACAGAAAATGACATTAGGACATGAACACAAACCATTAGCTTGCTATAGTGGGATTGTAGATCCAGTAATGAAAGGGCATTACCATTGTGAACAAGCTTTAGCTGCTGAATTTGCTATTGGAAAAGCTTCAGCTAATTGAATGGGTTGTTCAGTGAAATTGTTTGTTGGGCATGCATTATTTGCTTTTCTAGAGAAGCCCAAAAGTACATTGACTACACAAAGAGCATCAGGATACAAGATAATTATTTTGAACCCTGCGATCAAAATTGTTAGATGCAGAGTAATGAACCCAGCAACATTCATAGCAGAACCAGTAGGGAAGGATGACTATGTATATGACTGCACATGTCAGTTTTATGATGACATTCCTTGTCTTACAGAAAATGCTCTCGGCAGGGGGTTAGGGCTAATCTTTATTGATGGTTCTTCAAAGTTTCACCAAACAACTGGCGAAAGGTATACTGGATCAGCAGTAGTAGCGCTGAAGCGCGAGGGTGAATTTGAAGTAGCAACAAGTGCAAGATTTCTTTGCATTCGTCAGCACAGGCTGCAGAATTAGTGGTGCTCATGGTCGCATTTCAAAAATATGAGGCTGAGAAAGTGACGATGTACTCTGAATCCGCCTATGTGACAACAACAGCAGGGCACATCTTGCGAACAGTGATAGGAGCAATCCCTAGACCCAATGGCCCATTTCAGCATCTACATATAGATTATGTGGATATGGTGCAGACACGCAATGGCTATAGGTACATGCTGGTATTGGTATGTCCCTTTTCCAGATGGATTGAGGCAGGTCCATGTATGCACACCGATGCTGCATGCGCTGACAAGTTCCTCATGCATTAGGTGTTCCAAAGATGGGGTGTGTGCGAAGTCCTGCAGTCTGACAATGCACTGCATTTTGTAAATTAATGATTTGAGCAGGGTACTCTTTTATTAGGTATAAAGCAAACATTCTCTTCTATCAGCCACAGAGAAATTAGATTTGTGAGTGTTTAAACAGACTCCTTGAAGAGAGGATAGCTAAAATAAAGATAACTTTAAAGAAGGGGTGGTTATGTTGCCGTCCCCTTGCATTATATGCACTGCGAAATCAGCCCGGCTCAGATCACCACCTAAATCCTCATGAGTTGGTGACTGGACGGCATATAAGAATACCTCTTGCTCCTCCTACTAGGTTTGAAACTGCTGCCCACAGTGTAGCAAAGACATTAGGTGATGAGATCAAGAACCAGAGGGAGGGGTGAAAGAGGATTGAAGAAGACAGCCAACCAATTGATCCTGACAATCTATTGCAACAACCAAGTTATATCCAGGGGACCAGGTTCTGGTACAAAAATGTGTTCGCACCTAAAATAAACCCCACTTCGGGGGACCTTACAAAGTGGAAGACGTTACGCCCAGAGTTTTCAAGCTACAAGGAAGAGGAGCCTGACTGTACCTGCACAACATCAAACCGTACAAAGGAGAGACCTCGACCCCTCCTGCATCTGCTGTCAGTGAAGCAAGAGAACAATTTCCACACATGCAAACCCAAGTGGCTACCAAGAATAAGGATAAGTAATGAATGGACTTGCAACTATTTTTCAACTATTTTAGATAGGTACAAGAGACAATGTATGGACGTACCAGATCCAAAGAGAAAGAGCACACTGCATCTTCTATGCTGCTAATCATAATAACATTACACACATTTTTTAAAGCTGTTTTTACCCGTATATTGCAGTCTTACCCAGCTCTGATAAGACGATATGTGGACATTGTGACTTTTCTTGGCAATCCTAAAAACAGAAATATTATTTTCAGAATCATGATCTTGCAGTTTTGGGATAAAAGTGTGATTTACAAAAAATATCAAAATCACATAATGAATCAAAACAAGATGGGAAGCTTCCAAAATATAAGAGACTCACTAACATCATGAAAGTTGATGAGTGTTTCTGGAATGGTGATTTTTATTTCATTCTGCCTTATGATTTGGTTTTCCTTAATAATTATTATGGCATTTAGACATATAGTGATTAAAAATGCAGATGCAGTGGTTGACAATTAAACATTTCTTATAATCCCTAACAAAAGCACAAGTAGCAGCTTCCCTGATTGTATTAAACACATAGTTGTTTATAAACCTTTATTATTGAGTTTTCAAACAAAGTAGGTACAGAAAACATCCAGAGCATCCCCATTCCCCCTGACCTCCTGTGTGAAGTGCCACCCACTCCCCCCATCCATTAATCTCCAGCCATTTCCCCCAGATGTGTTCATGTTTACTGGGCAACCTCTGTCTCTGTATACCCGTTGGTCCATCTCACAACAGTGGTCCATTTCCTCCAATAAAGTGGGAAACCACAAGGGTATCCCACTTCCACAGTTTGTGGCAATTTCTCTCTTGGGCACCATCAATGCAGAATTTATCTGGTCTAGCTCCTTGCTGGTGAAGTCAGCTTCCCCCCATATTTCTCCTGTGATATATAAACTGTATTAGTAATGTCAATCTTGTAATGAGTAATGTATGAAGACTTTAACTGTAACCAAGAGACCTCGCGTTCACATGTAACCTGGCCTATTGAAACTGCATGTAAAAATTCTTGTAACAAGCGCCACGATGCCTCTGGGCTGTAGGTGCGCTCTACAAATGAAATAAATAAATAAATAAAATAAATATGCAGCAGGAAAAACCTTGAACAGTTTAGTGTTGGTTTCCCCAATGCCTCCCCCACCGATTCCTGTACCCTCCTGAGAACCTCTGTAGTTTGTGGCAAGGCCATGTAGTATGTTGGAATGTGTCCATCTCCTCCCTGAACCTAAGACAATTGGGATCTGTTGACCTCCCCATCTTGTGGAGCCTGACCATGGTAAAATATACCTGGTGCAAAAATGTGAACTGAACCAGTCTTATCTTACTAGAGACCCCCGTCTCCCATGCCAAACTCAACACCCCCACCCAGTCTTCCTCCTCAATTGCTCCCAGGTCCCTTTCCCACTGTTCCTTCAACTTGTACATTGGAGTGGCTACAAAGTTGTTAATCTCCTGGTAGAGTGTGGTGACTACTTTCCCCGGTAATTTCCTGTCAAACAGGTTAGCCTCAGTGGAGATCATTTGAGGAGGTCCCACTCCTCCCTATCCTCATGACACATAGCGTTGTTTAGCCGCATGCAAGTGAATCACTCATTATCACCTAGCCCGTGGGACTGTTTAATGTGTTTCATTTGTTGTACTGCCGCTGCTGCCCACCTGGATTGATAGCCTAATTTCCTCACTTCAGCAAGGTCTTTGTTCCTATGATGTATGCTTCTCTTGTCAACACCACCCCTATCCCATCACCTCTAGGGCTTCAGACCATGTCTCTGTTGTGTGGCCACAGGCTGGGTGCAGCCCTGCCCACTGCATGTGCCCGTAGAGCGGGAGTACTTGTGGGTAATCTCCCATGATATTCTTCTCCATTTGGATATGTGAAGCCCCTTGGTCATCATACACCTATTAATTCACAGCTGCCAGCTGTGAGGCCCAGTAGTATTTCCTGACATCTGGTAGCCCCAACCCCCCCTCCCATACTGACCTGACCAGGGTTGACAGTGCCACTCTTGGCGTCTTAGTGCTCCATACCACCTCCCTCTTCACCAGCATATTCTGGAGGACGTATAGTATCCTCTGGAGAGTCAACCTCTTAAATAGATTTGTGTACCCCAGCATCGACACTGGGAGGGTGCTCTATTCAGTACCGGATCCAGATTAATAAAAAAAAAGTGCGTTTGTCCAGGCATATATGTATCCCCAGGTATTTGATCGTGCCTTGAGCCACTGTCAGTGTGCAATCGCGTAGCACTGATTCCCACCCCCCTTCACGGGTAGCAGTTCTGATTTGTATCTGTTCACCCGAAAGCCACTGATGTCCTCAAATTCCTGTTTGAGTTCATTAGCACTGGGCCAGATACCCTTGGCTCGCCCAAATAGACAAGAATATCATCAGAGTAGAGTTAAATTCGTTCCTGCCTCTCTGCCAACCATCAGAATTCCCTAATCCTGAGGTCTCCCAGGATTTTGGTCACCAGGGGCTCCACCACCATGAGGAACAACAGGGGGGGGGGTGGGCACCCCTGTCTGGTGCCCCTTTGTAGCGGGAATCCCTGAGACATTACCCCGTTAACTCTAACTCTAGCCGTGGGTCCCGCCTACAACAGTTTCACCCAGTTCTGAAAGTTTGGGCCACTGCCCATCTTGGGTAATACTGCCCACAGAATTCCCCACTGGATGGAGTCTAAGGCTTTTTCTGAGTCTAAAGCCATCAGGACGTGCGGCCCCTCAAACATAGTGACCTTTCACAAAGCGTCCTGCGCTTTAAGGAGCTTCATCCTCTTGGCCCTTCCCAACAGCAAGCCACATTGGTCGCTGTGGATCAGTTTACCCAGAACTCCCAGGAGTCTGTTGGCCAGCACTTTGGCCAGAATTTTAGATTCTCCATTGAGTAAGGAGATGGGCGTGTAGTCTCCACAGCTCTCCGAGGGTTTCCCTCTCTTATGTATTACCACTATTGTGGCCTTGTGCCGGCCCTCTGGCAGTTTCCCAGCCTCGCGGCTATGACAAAACAGCCCTACCAAGGACCCCCTCATGGTTTGACTCACATCCTTCCAACATTCTCTGGGAAAGCTGTTTGGTCCTACGGTCTTGCCCATTTGCAGCTGCTCGATCGCTAACTGTATCTCTTCCTCAGTTGGTTCTTCCTCTAGGGCTGCCCTCTCTGGGTCCCCAACCAAGGGTAGATTAATGGCCTCTAAATAGGCTACCGTCTCTACCTCCCTTTCCCATCCCACACCCCGTACATGGTCTGATAGTATCCTGCAAAGTCCTCAGCTATATCTGCCGCCTGTGTTAGAGTGTTCCCTGCATCATCACGGATTTCTCTGACCCATCCTTTCCCTTCATACCTCTTCTGAGCCAGGCTAGCATTCTTCCACATTTTAGCCCCATCTCGTACATTCTGGCTTTCTGGTCCCAGAGAGCCTCCGTAGATTCATCCCTCACCAGTGTGCAGAGTCAGAGGGTGCGCCTAAGTATGGCCCTCCTACTCGCCTCGTGGGGTTTCCACATGAGCTGCCTCGGCCACCACCACCTCGTCCTCCCATTCTGCCACCTGGAGCCTCCTGAGCCACTTATGGTGTCCCACCATTGAAGAGATTTCACCTTCATCACCACCTTATCGGCCTCCCCTAGTACTGAGGGGCTGTCACGACACTCGCCCAAATCCCCCTCTGGCAAACCCATTGGCCAGGTGGAGTCAGGACTCGGACCTTTAGAGCCTGGCATCCTCTTCAAAAGCCCTCATGGGGCCATTCCTGGCGCCTATTGCGCCAGGCTCATACACCATGAAAAACAATGTGCTTGCGAACTACTTTATTGTATTGTCAGCCAACATGGAGGCATCCACATAGCTTGGTTCCTAAGAACCAAGCTATGCTGTCTAGTGTTTTGGGTGTGGCAGCCTAGGGACTACTTTACCTGGACTATTTTGTTGGGGCTATTTAAACCACACCCGAGCAAGACAACACGCTTCGCGTTATTTTGCAGCTTGCAACGTGACGCTCACTGTGTCCAGCTATTCCCTCGAACCTCGGAGAAGCAGAACCTGCAAGGAGACAAAAGGAACATCATTAGCAGCAGCATCTTACCTGCAGTCTTCATCTTTAAACACTTGCAGCTACTGAGAACAGCTTCCTCGAATCTGCACGCCTCCCGGACAGAACGACCTGAAAGAGGAAGATAGAGGCAACATTAAAGAGAGCAGTAGAGACATTTACAAATTACGAACTGCTCAAAAGCCTTACCTGGCTGGTCGCCTCTCGGCTGGTACCACTCTGGACATTCCACTCGTGCTGAAGAACACCGCAACCTACAAGGGAGGAAAACACAGGTTAGCAAAGGCAAGACTTTGCAGCGCTGCGTATA
Source organism: Ambystoma mexicanum (assembly GCF_040938575.1). NCBI lineage: Eukaryota > Metazoa > Chordata > Amphibia > Caudata > Ambystomatidae > Ambystoma > Ambystoma mexicanum. Next base: position 646,209,596 of record NC_090925.1, on the reverse strand, counting down.
GTGCTTACTTACCGCATCATAGCGCTCTTAATGCGCCATCATTTACCAGCGGGGCTCAGCCAAGCCAGTTCACCGCGCTGAAGCTCTGCATACCTAAGGGAGAAAAAAGAGACATTTTAAACAAAGAAAGGCATGCAGGATAGCAACAAAACTAAAGAACAGCAATAAGACCTACCTGAACAATATCAAACGGGCCGGTGTCAGTGAAGTAACTGGACCGCACTCAGCCATGAAAGACAAAGCGCCACTGCAAAGAAGGCAGGACGGAGAGCACGCCTAATTCTACCACAAGGTGAACAGAGGGCGCCAGAGGGACTGAAATCATACGGGGGTGGCGGGAGGATACTTACCCCAGTCGGTCAGCCTTGAACACAGTCCTCCTGTATTTTCAGGCAGAACCTTCTCCGCAGACCACATCAGAGCAAAGCTGAGAAGCATACCAGCGAGTAATGGAGCATTTCCAAACGACCAAGCTCGGGTAGCTTTTGTCTTATCATACCTGAGTTGTAGTGTAGCAGATTGGTCGATGCCGTTGGTAACCCAATACAATCCTCTATTACATGACTTTGGGAGGTTCCAGAGAGAAATGGAAAAACTTTTTGCTCGCCATACCCAGGAACAAGCAGTAGACAATTAACTCTTGTCCCTCCAACAGGGGAATCAGGACTTGTTAACGTACATTGCTACCTTCAACAGACTGGTAGCCGAAGCTAGGTGGCCAGAAAACAAAAGTACCACGTTATTCCATCGAGGCTTATGAGGCGAATTAAAGGACGTCTTAGCCGAGGTGGTTGATCCACCCAGAGACTGTGCAGAATTCATAAATCTGGTTGTGCAGCTAGACCACCGGTTGCAGGACCGAAAGGCAGGCTGGTCTAAGACGGACCCTCGGACCGTGTATGTTCGAATAAGGGAAAACACACCCCGTGTACCTGAAAATGCTGTAGAACCCATGCCGATTGGAGGGATATGGCCTCCATTAACAAAACAAGACTGGGACAAAAGAAGACAACATCAGCTTTGTTTGTATTGTGGGAAACCAGGACATTTCCCTAAGGACTGTCCAGTAAAACCCCCAAGAAGAACAGTCGGGGCCACAGAGAAGGATGAAGCTAAGGAATCGGAAAACTACCAAGCTCGACAAACGTAGAGGTCAGTTTGTTGAGTGAGAAGAAAGAGTTGCTGAACTCGCACTTTGCAATACCAATGATCTTAATTAACCACCAACAGTCATCAAGAATGCATGCCATTGAAGCGTACATCGATAGCGGAGCAGTTGGAAATTATATTGATCAAGAACTGGCAGCAGAGATGGGCTTCCTTTGTGTTGTAAGCCAACTATGGACAAGGTAACCACTGTGGATGGGACAGAAATCGCTTCCGGACCAGTAACCCAGTGCACAGCCAGGGTAACCTTGCTGTGCCAGGACGAACATCGGGAGTCTATTTCATTCGATCTCATCAAGGCACCTCAGTTCAGGCTAATACTAGGGATGCCATGGTTGGTTGCTCACAACCCTTTGATAGACTGGCGGGCACGAAAATTAACCTTCTCTGGTGACTGCTCCCCTGCCTGCTATTACCAAGAGGAGAAACCTGACGTCTGTATCCCCAAGACTCCCAGAGCGACAGTATCAACCCTGGGAGCAACTAATACCTTGCCAAGTGAATACCATGATTTCCAGGATATTTTCCGAAAGGACCAAGCCAATACATTGCTGCCGCACAGGCCCTATGACTGTCAGATCAACCTTGTTCCTGGTGCACAAATCCCTTGCGGCAGGATCTACGCTCTCACAGAACCAGAAAACCTTCATTTGAAAACCTATTTAGACCAGTACCTTGCAAACGGATTTATCCTTCCTTCGAAGTCCCCCGCAGCCAGTCCTTTGTTCTTCGTACCGAAAAAGGAAGGAGACTTGAGAACCTGTATTGACTTCCACGCATTGAACCAGATCACCATGAAGAACCGCTACCCCTTGCCACTTATCCCTGAGATGCTAGACCAAGTTAAAGATGCCCAGATTTATACCAAATTGGACCTTCGAGGAGCGTACCACCTGGCCCGAGTGAGAAAAGGAGATGAATGCAAAACCGCCTTCTGTACTAAGTACAGCTTGTTTGAATATCAAGTCATGCCCAAAGGGGTCATGCAATGCTCCTGCTGCATTCCAGTATTTCATGAATGACGTCTTAAGGGAGTTAATTGATGTGTGTGCCTTAGTGTACATAGACGACATCTTAGTATACTCAGCCTCGGAACAAGATCATGTCAGGCACGTTCGTTCAGTCCTCACCAAGCTCTGTCAACATCGCTTGTTTTCAAAGCTTGAAAAATGCTTTTTTCACATCACCAAAGTAGAATTTCTTGGTTTTATCCTTACTCCAGGAGGCATCCAAATGGGCGTGCACAAGGTAGATGCCATTCTAAAATGGCCTTCGCCGACGTCTCTGAAAGGGCTACAAAGCATGCTGGGCGGCTTTGCGAACTTCTACCGCCGGTTTATCCCAGACTTCTCTCAGGTTGTGCACCCAATCACAGTACTATTACAAAAAAACAATAACAAGTTTGCTTGGACCGAAGAAGCAGAAGAAGCATTTCAGGAACTTAAACAAAGGTTTACCTCCGCTCCAATCCTGCGACATCCTCGTCCAGACCGCCCTTATGTTGTTGAAACTGATGTGTCCAGTCTCGCAATGGGGGCTGCCCTTTCACAGAGAGACCCGGAAACCGGCCAGCTACATCCTGTGGTCTTCTGGTCGAAAAAGTTCTCACCTCCAGAGATTAATTATGCCAACACGGACAAGGAACTCCAGGCTATCAAATCCGCCTTTAAAGCCAGGAGGCACTACCTTCTGGGGGCCAGACACACCATTACAGTAATCACAGACCACCGAAACCTGCAATATCTCAAAACAGCCCAGGCCCAGTCCTCGCGCCAATTACGGTGGGCCCTTTTCTTCACCGAATATGACTAATCACATTTCGACCAGGAGTCAGAAATGGCAAGGCGGATGCCTTATTTCGCATGGGCATAGATGAAATAGTATATACAACTCCAGACCCAGTACCTATTATACCTGAAGAGAAACTCTTGGGTATCTTGACAGCCTTAACGCAAGCAGAACTACGAAAAGAAATCCAACGGACAATGAATCCTGATGCCTACCTCGCATGGCAAACTCAAGGAGAACAATATACCATCACGGACCATCTACCCTTTTTTAGGGATCGCCTATATGTACCCAAGAAGGAATTACAACAGCATATTATTTCAAACTATTATGATTCACTGATTGACGGGCACCCTGGGATCGCCAAATACCTAGCTAAGGTGAAAAAGAACTTTTGGATGCCTACCTGGCGTAAGGACATCATTCAGTATATTCAGTCCAGCGGTGTCTGCGCACAAAATAAATCACAGAAACAAAAACCATCTGGTCTCCTACAACCATTGGACATTCCTCCAGTTATATGGCACACTCTTTCCCTTGACTTCATCACTGATCTACCTCCAAGCCAAGGGTTCAACACCATCCTTGTAGTTGTGGACTTATTCTCAAAGATGACCCATTTTATTCCTCTCAAAGGCCTCCCAGACGCAGCCACTTTACCAAAAGTGTTCCTGGAGGGCGTGGTTAAGCTACATGGCTTCCCTTCGGTTCCGGTCTCTGATCGTGGCATCCAGTTTGTTTCAATCTTCTGGAAAAAATGTTCGTTTGGCTATCTACCAGTCACCATCCCCAAACAGACGGCCAAACCGAGAGAACCAATCAGACACTCGAGCAATATTTACGGTGCATGCTGCACCACGAACAAAGGAATTGGAAAGACCTACTATGGATAGCCGAATATGCATATAACAATTCTTTGCATTCAAGCACGGGACAAATGCCCTTTCATACCCTTTATGGCAGACATCCACGTACCTCTGAACTAGAACTTCCAGCCAGCTTGGAAATGCCAGCGGTAAAGACTCTACACACAACCATTACTCAGGCTTTCAAAAGGGCAAAGGAACACCTTATTCATGCCAAAGGAAAACAAAAGAGATTTGCCGACCAACACCGGAAAAAGGCCCCTGATTATCAAGTAGGAGACAAAGTTTGGTTAGCCGCTAAATTCTTACCCATCAAGGGAACCCAGACCTTTCATCCCAGATTCTTAGGACCCTATACCATTGAGGCAATTATCAACCCAGCAGCTGTGAAACTGGATTTACCACCTAATCTACACATCCACCCGGTATTCCATGTGTCCCTCCTGAAACCAATGCAACCCGGCACACGGATTGGGACACCACCTAAACCCATACTTGTTGACGGAGAACCAGAATTCGAAATCAAAGATATCTTGGACTCTAAATACTCTAGGACCAAGCTATATTATCTCGTCGATTGGAAAGGATTTGGGCCACAAGATATATCCTGGGAGCCCAGTTAGAATATCCACGCACCACGTCTAATCAGGAAATTCCATCAGAACTTCCCAACCAAACCTGGGCCAGACAGAAGAAACACCATGGGAGGTGCCTTAGTGCTGTCACAACCCTCTCCCAAAACCCCCTCTAGCAAACCCATTGGCCTGGTGGAGTCAGGACTTGGGCCTCTAGAGCCTGGCATCCTCTTCAAAAGCCCTCATGGGGCCAGTCCTGGCACCTATGGTGCCAGGCTCATACACCATGAAAAACAATGTGCTTGGGAACTACTTTATTGTATTGTCAGCCAACATCAAGGCATCCACATAGCTTGGTTCCTAAGAACCAAGCTATGCAGTGTAGTGTTTTGGGTGTGGCCGCCTAGAGACTACTTTACCTGGACTATTTTGTTGGGGCTATTTAAACCACACCTGAGCAAGACAAGACGGTTCGTGTTACTTTGCAGCTTGCAACGTGATGCTCACCGTGTCCAGCTATTCCCTCGAATCTCGGAGAAGCAGAACCTGCAAGGAGACAAAAGGAACATCATTAGCAGCAGCATCTTACCTGCAGTCTTCATCTTTAAACACTCGCAGCTACTGAGAACAGCTTCCTCGAATCTGCACGCCTCCCGGACAGAACGACCTGAAAGAGGAAGATAGAGGCAACATTAAAGAACGCAGTAGACACATTTACAAATTACGAACTGCTCAAAAGGCTTACCTGGCTGGTCACCTCTCGGCTGGTACCACTCCGGACATTCCACTCGTGCTGAAGAACACAGCGACCTACAAGGGAGGAAAACACAGGTTAGCAAAGGCAAGACTTTGCAGCGCTGCGTATAGCGCTTACTTACCACATCATAGCACTCTTAATGTGCAATCATTTACCAGCGGGGCTCAGCCAAGCCAGTTCGCTGGGCTGAAGTGCTGCATACCTAAGGGAGAAAAAAGAGACATTTTAAACAAAGGCGGAGTCAGTGCATAGTCTCGTGAGTCTGCTATCCTGCTACAACCCTGTTGGATTGCTGTTGGACTGCTGTGTGTCTCCAGTCCTCTTTCTACCTCTATCATTTGCTGAGGGGAGTGGAGTTTAAAAACCCCTTGGACTCCGCAGAGCGGCGCAGAGTCGGTGCAGAGTCTCGTGAGTCTCTGGAGGCTCTCGAGGCTCTGACAGCTCCGAACTTTATGGATCGAGAAAAAATCCCAAGAGCGACGTCGAGGATCACACACCATCCCCTCACGCGCTTGCAACTGAAACGAGTGGGAGAAGGAGCTGAAGTTAAGCAACCTGAGTGCTGGATTCGCACCGACGCAACTGCCGGGAGTGACCAAGTAAGGAAACCTAACTTTAATTCCTCCCCAGCCGCACGCATAATTTCACTGCCGCGAGCGCCCATGGAGATAAGGTGCGTCAGTGAAACTAGACCTGACCCTTCCCCGTTCCCGATTGAATTACATGCTGATCTTGATGGTAACTTTCCCCCTGATAAAGTAGCGAATCCAAAAGGAATAGACTTCTTACCTCTGGGTTGTGGTATCATGGAAGCTGGGGGCTTGTCTTCTGGCGACGAGGAGGGCGTCGGTGCTCCCGCCGGACCCATGACCGCGAGTGCGGAAGTGTCTCCGGGAAGCCAAGCGCACGCGCTGGTTGAGACAATTCCCGTAAGCACTCCTGACACTTCAGATGAGGAACAGTCCTCACGTGCCCAGCATGTAGACCTAGCCGTGCCTTCGTGCATTTCGGCAGACAAAATGTTCTCAAGCTTGACGGCAGTTGTTGTGCTGGCACCTGCGAAGCATAAATCACAAAGACTAACGTCCAAATTCACTGGTTCGTGGCTAGAAAGTGTCTGCGAACCACATGACATATTAAATACTGCTTGTGAGCCAGTGTTCCCAACCACTTTTTTGGAAAGTTTGCCTCAGCCCCAGCAAATTAGAGACTTACCAGGCCCTCAAAATTCTCATGTACCCCTGCCTTCTTGCTATCCGTTCACGAATGGGGACAATGGAGCCTACCCTGATAAAGCTTTGACTAGTAATATGCCAGTGATCTCCACAAAATGCGTGGAACAAGAATCAATGGAAGCCAAAAACAACCATGCTCCAGTTAAATCTTCTGATTTAAAAGGCATCAGTAGACCTCATGACGAAAGGCGTAACTCTTTGGAAATGGTCAACAAACTATTATTGGATCTAACAGAGATGAACAGCTCCTTAAATGGCAAACCTGCATCAAATGACTCTGGAATTACCAGCGAGACTGTCGATTATGAACCCCGCTCGAAGGCACAAATCCATGAAGGGTCTGTTAGCAATCATTTTTATAGTGGCCTATGGCCGAGGGGCCTTAGAAAAAGAAGACAAGTCAAATCCAGTGTCTCTCCTCCAATGCAATGCTCTCAAAATAGAAAGCACCAGCGCGGCATTTCCATGACTTATAACTCACCATTGTCGCCTATGCGCCTCAAGAAAGTCACCACAAGGCCCTCAGTATCTTCAAGTGACGACGATGAGTCTGAACATTCATCTTTGGACGAGACGATGCACGCCTCTCCTATCAGATCTCATACAATTAGAGTAAAATCTCGTAAATCAAGAAAAAGCGCCACACAAACTCTGAGAGAGGCCAATCTTCAGACCATTGTGAAGGAGGCTCTGAATGATCTTAGACCTTTTGTCCTGTCATCTTTGATCATAGCTATAGCTCCAATGCTCAAGCTATACAAGCAAATTAATTACAACTTAAAAGATTTAACCACATTTGCAGCATCTACAAACACCAAATTATTATCTGCAGATGTGTCTATGAATGGAAGGAATATCAAAGTTTTGGAAAACATCCAAAGAATTGAAGTCTCATTAGAGGAGCTAGCTGATCAAAAGCGCACAAACATCGATGAGAAGTGCTCATTAGCTGAAATAACTATAGAAGCCCTAGGTCTATTAAAACAGATTCAGACATCCAAGAGATCTGAACAAGAATGCCATTCATCCTTACAGTACTTCGAGCACAATAAACAATTTGCGGACGCCTCACCAAACGCCCAGAATGGTAATGTTTCTCAAAGCACCGATTGTGAAATTTTAACAAGGTCCAGCCTCCCACTTTCGGCAACGAACGGCATAGTGGTGGAACCTGCATGTAAGTCCTTAACAAAGCAGGACAACTTGATTTACCCTCAACGAGCCTATCAAAGTGAGGAAGAGACTGCTAATGAAACTAGCAACACACCGGCCTTCTATCAACCAGGAACAACATAAAAAAGCCCGCAAATTGCCACAACTGTTGCTACTGGTAACAGCTTGCTCGATGAAAATAATTCAATGCCATCTACCTCAGCCAACGCTGATGGTATTATTGGCAATTCTGAAGAAAAAGAAAGCACTTGCCCTGACAAAAGTGATAAAATATATGAAATATTCCAGAAACCTCAAAGTGCAGATCCTAACAAATTGCAGGAAAAAAACCTAAAAACCAAAAATGCAAACGAAAAGGCAATAATACAGGCACAAGGAAATTTCTAAGGAACCTAAAATCAGTCAATGTCTTTGTCAATACAGAGAAGGCAAATGCAACATGCATAAAGCCCAATTCAATAGCTAAGCAAAATGAAAACATATTACCTGACTCTGTAATTACGCTCGATGAAAGTGCTGAAATTGATCAGCGGGAACTCATGGATCTATCAATCTATGACGATGACATAAGCCCTGAAATGAATGATGCCGGTCCTGCGCTAAAAGATGCATGCCCCGTTGTTTCAGCAGAAACTGATAGGCGAACTCTCTCGACTGGAGTTGCCCCTCCGAAGGGTGGGAGAATTTGTGAATTAATATGACCGGCGATTGAAAACGATTCTTTGGTGCCTGTTGAAAAACACAATAATTTGAAACCATGGCGGACAAAAGAAGGCGCTTGGGCGCCCAGAAGGAATCCCCAAAGGCTGCAAACAACAACAGCTTGGCTGACTTGAACCTGGCAAACAAAATGCAAACAGAATCATTGATGAGAAAAAAAAACAACGGGACAAACATGGACAACATGGGACATCCATCTTCGAGTGACGCCAAAATAAATCCATCAACAAACTCTGACAGCAAAAACCGAGGAAGAGCGGCACAGAATTCCGCTTCAAAAACAGAAAAATTGAAAAATCCAGCTAAATACAGGCTAATCCTGGTACGAATCTTGGACACCAAAGATGGTCTAACTCTAAACCGAAATAATGTTCTTCGATTATTACATCATGTCCCTTGTCTACGCTCAATAGAGTCCAATGACATTCAAACAGTGGACTTTTTCAATGATCAGCACAACGATAAAGTCCGATTACATATAGACTCTCGATTAATCTGTGATATACTTTTAAATGCGGTCCCTTTTTTGCTATCATTGGGGTTTGATATCCATGAGGAAGTTGTAGACAAAGAGACAGCCTCTTTACTTACTAAAGATGGAAAAGACTCGGACATTAACTCATCTCCAACATTCAAGGTTACCTTTAGTAATGCAGTCAGTAAAAAACAAACCAACAGAGAATTCAATTTGATAGCAAACGATAAACCTGAAATGGATATCACACAACACATTCTGCCTCAAGAAAAAATTAACACAGAGGAAACAATCAAAATCACAATTCTAGGCACGTCTTCTGCCCTGAGTGAGGAAAATCACACTCCACAAAACCCAAGCACCAACAACACCCTGAACAACTGGAATTGGCTTGCGGGAGTCTTAGGGGGACAGTCCAGCTAATGCCATCAGGGGAGATCCAGCCCATACATGAGCATTCTCTCATGGAACACTCAAGGCTTTACCCATCTTTTCAACAAATCCAAAAAAAGTTTGTTCAACCAAACTGTGATATGCCTTCATGAAACTTGGTTGTCCCTCTGTCCAATGTCAGACGACTATGACATAGCCATGAATCCTGCTATATCGAGAAAAAAGGGTCGCCCATCCGCTGGCTTAATAACGATGGTGGAAAAAAACTCGAGATGGAAATTGATAAGCACAACAAATCATACACCATATATTCAACACACAATTGTTGAAGCTTACAACTATGGCTGCTAAAAGCAGAAGCCAAATCAACATTTTCAATCTTTATTGGCATCATAAAGAAGCTGGTACAAATAAATTCATGAAAGCAGTCACGGATTTAATTGATGATATCAACAGTGCGCAACATGCCCCCAACATAATCTGTTGCGGCGATTTGAACTTGTTGTGCATAATTGATGTGAAAGACCATTCTCCATCGATCACAGCACGAAAAGGGTTTAAAAAGACCGGAATTTAAGCCTAAACATTGTTATAATTTTGAAATTGTAACAAGAAAGAGACAACTTCCCAAAGAATTACGACAACATGCACAACTTGAGTTTGAACAGCGACAACCAGCAAAAAAAGCGTCAAAACAACAATACAGAAATTGGCTAATTTCATACAAAGCTATCCAATGCCAACAGGACAGCGAAGCCATGCTGGTGTCCCTGAACAACAAGAACTCATCTGATTTCTGGAAAATAATAAATAACATGAATTGCCAACAAAGTGCAATCCAAACAAATATGGTGACTCAAGCTGAATGGTTTTCACACTTTGAATCTGTTTGCAGAAAAAGCAGCAGAACCATCAAACCCAAACTACCGCAACTCACCGAAAGATAACTAAACTTTGACAAGGAGACTATAGTTCAGAGTATCCAACGGTCTTCCTTTCAAGAGCTCCTGGTCCAGATGGACTAACGAACTTCTTGATCAGGCAAAATCCTGAAGATTGGTCTGAATTTCTTATGTTATTATTTGCAAGGATTGCACAGGAAGCCAGCATACCATCCAGCTGGAAATCGGCAATTGTAATTCCAATATTCAAGAAGGGCAACAGAGCGGATCCGAAGAACTATAGGCCCATTGCGCTCCTAGATGTCCTCGGCAAAATATTTGCTATCCAGCTCCAAAAACAACTAATGGAGTGGATTGAATCATCTAAACATCTGGACTGCCAACAAACAGGATTTGTCCGAGGCGTGGGCTGTGGCCTGAACTTGCTAATATTGAATATAATCAAAATGGATGCAATAAGAACGAACAAGAAAATCTACCTCGCGTTTGTAGATCTTTCCTAAGCATTTGATAGCATCGGCAGGGAATTACTATGGGAAAAAATGTCGAAGTGGAAATGTCCACTCAGTCTCCTTCTGGCCATTAAAGCCTTGCATACAGATACTACCATAAGGATCAGGTTGAATCAACAGGGCCTGCTATCTGATCCAATAAAAACATGCCAAGGGGTCAAACAGGGCTGTCTTCTCGCATCAATAATATTCAATCTGTTCATTTCGGATCTGGGGGATGCATATTCGAACATAAATGCCTTCCCCCCAAAAATCAACGGGAAAGAAGTAAATTGGCTCCTATATGCAGATGATCTAGTCCTGTTAGACTTAACACCCATATGACTACAACGAAAGCTGAACATATTGGAGCAATATGTCCTACAAAATGACTTGACCGTGAATTAAAAAAAATCAGAAATTCTAACTCTGCAAAATCTCCCAAAAAATAAAAAGAGTTTGGGGAGCAAAAAGTTTGTATGGAGAATTGTAAAAGAGTCTATAAAGGTTGTTAATCATTCATTGTATCTTGGCATGTGCATCAGCTCAAGTATCAACGACTACCCGTGGGTTGCGAAAGCAAAAGATAAATGCAAACAATTAACAGCTCAGGCATGTATTCTCAATAGAAGATATGGTAAACATTCTCTAAAACCAGTCATGGACTTCTATAAAAATGAAATTCATTCCTGCAATAACACATGGGGCAAATAGTGCCCTAGGATGTCCAGGCAAACTGTGGTCGTCTTTAGAACATTACTTCTGGTCCAAAGTATTGCGACTTCCAATTGGTGTACCAACTGCTTGTATAAGGTATGAGCTAAGTCTCTTGTCTATCAATGCAACAATTATGTGGTCTACACTAAATGAATACAGAAAGATGACCATTGAACCTACTGTGCCACAATATCACATCTTGTCCAAGATCCGAACAGACAACACAGACAGTCTCCTGTTTCAATGGACATTACGCTGTGAAGACATCTTAAGTGATATAAGTGCCAGTAGAAGTCTACTCCATGCCAACCCGACCAAAGTTAAATCACTATTATGGCACCAAGATTGGATTGATACATGTGATATGCGAGAGACCCATAGAATCATGAGAACATGTCCTAGTGAAGCAAAAAAACTAAACAACCGACACGCTTATTTGCTTAAATTTCCAGACCCAGCGCGCAGATTCCTCTTTATGAAATATCGACTGAACCAATTTGCAACGAGAGAAATGCTTTCGATTCGACAAAAGGATGGAGCTTTTTCTATGATCTGTCGCTTATGTGGGGAAATGAATGAAACATTAAAACACCTCACACTTCATTGCACGACCTTGAGTCAGGAACGTACCACTCATCTGGGAAGGTTTATCTTGGCAAGACCAACAATGTCGGTCGATGATTGGTGTAGTGATATGCACCAAGATGTAGATCGCAGACTAACAATTGAATTGACTTTCCTTTTAGAAAAAATTGTTGAAAAACTGGAAAAAAGGAAAACGAACTCAAATCTGTCATGAATTTGGCACAAGATGTGAATAGTTAATATGTAAATAAGCTGTCCAAGCCTCTACATATTAAGCCATAGTCCTTCCCAGAGTAGTTGTGGTATATTGAATTTTTCTCCTCTCTCAGCTCCTTCTGAGGAATCTGTCTTTCTCTTTTCAGAATCATATGTATTGTGATTTTCTTGTGTACACATTTTTTAAAGGTTTGTAACAAACCAATAAAAAAAACTAAAAAAAAAAACTAAGAAAGGCATGCAGGATAGCAACAAAGCTAAAGAACAGCAATAAGACCTACCTGAACAATAGAACAATATCAAACAGGCCGGCGTCAGTGTAGTAACTGGACCGCACTCGCCCATGAAAGACAACGCGCCCCTGCAAAGAAGGCAGGACGGAGAGCACGCCTAATTCTACCACAAGGTGAGGAGAGGACGCCAGAGGGACTGAAATCATACAGGGGTGGCGGGAGGATACTTACCCCAGTCGGTCAGTCTTGAACACAGTCCTCCTGTATTTTCAGGCAGAACCTTCCCCGCAGACTACATCAGGGCAAAGCTGAGAAGCATACCAGCGAGTAACCCGCTGGATAGCGTCCATGTGGATACCAGGTGAGCGTAACAGGGGCTATCTACCGACCCCTCGTTGTGTGCATAGTATTCCTCAGTCGCTTGGCCGATCCGTTTTGCTATTACAGGGTTGCATAGTTGATATGCATTTAGTCTCCATGCCTTTGTCAGAAAGGTGGCCTTGAGAACCCTGCTTAAATTAGAGGCTAGTAGCAAGAGATAGTTGATTTCCAAGAAAGAGTTGTGTGGGTTTGAGTAGAAGGAGAACCCCTTGTTGTCAGATGCAACTCCCGCCAGGCATCTCGTAGAACATGCCTCCCCATCAAAGTATGAAGACTCGTGTGGGGTCAGCCCAGCCTCTGTAAATGAGGGCCTGTCCCACTCGGGTCATATTGTGTCATTGAAGTCACCCTCCAATATTGTGAGGTCCTCTGCATGTGCATGAACACATGGATATGTGTTGGCCTGTAAGAAGGAGGGCATATATCAAACCTAAGCACACTGACTCCCCACGTAGAGACCCCGTGACCATCGGGTACCTTCCACCCTCATCCTGCACCACCTTTTCTACTACCATAGAGCGGGACATCCTCACCAGTATTGCTACCCTTCGGGACTCACGTGTGAACCTCACATGTTCCACAACAGCAAACTGAGACCGGCCCAGAAGGGTGCAGTTAGACCCAGTTAGTGAATTTCTTGCATAAATACTATGTCTGTTCTGTGAGCCATAAGGAAGTTGGAGACCAGTCACCTCTTGACTTTGTCAAAGAGCCTCTTAAGTTCCGTGACATACAGGTCAGCTGGGGAGCCTCTGCCCCCCAGTTCTCTTCTTAAGTCACCCCTGCATTGGCTATTCTGGGTGGTGACCTGTGGAAAGCCTCCCTCCCATCGGGACACTCACAGCCATAATCCTCTGGATGTACCTTAACTCCCCAACGAACCCACCCCAATATGAACTCCTTACTTCCCTCCCCTCACTCCAACTTACACTTCCCCCCAACATAAAGCATCTGTCGACCCCCCCTCTAAACCAGAATCTTAACCAACGATCATGTGCAGAAGTCCTGCTGGGTGCGCATCAAGGAGGAGGGCTGTGCCAAGCCTGTGGCCCTGCTCCGCTCCGGCAGGAACTCATGCTTACAGTTTCCTCAGTCAGGGTCAGTTTCCCCTGCTTGCTACCGCTTCGAACCTCTGAGAAATTGTGACAGCCAATTTGACAGGAGAAGTCTTGTTCTACTGGGACTTCTTCTGCTCTGGGCCCGGACCTCAAGCCGGTCGACCCTTTCTGTCCAATTAGTCCCATGCCTCTGTTGAGTCAGTGAAGCACTGTGTCCACTTAGGGCCCACCACTCTCGGAGTAGCCGGGAATATCATGGTATATTTATAGTATGTGAATCGCAGCCTTCTCTTCACTGCGTCAAATGGCTGTCTTGCCTTCTGAACTGCTCTTGTGAAATCAGGGAACACCAACACTCTGGTCTGGTTTACCTGGGTGGGTCCAATCTTCTGAGCTGCTTGGAGAATGGCGTCCTGGTCCCTGTAGTTAAGCAGTCTGAAATTACTTGTCTGGGTTGCAATTTGGGCAGGCCCCCTCTACTAGGAATCCAGTGGGCCCTCTCCACCGTGAAGAAGCACGAGAACCCAGGCGGTACCATTCGATCTTTCAGCCAGTCGTCCAGGTACAGTTCCATTGAGGGACCCTTGCTTCGCTTGGGGAGGCCCACAAATTGAATGTTGTTATGGTGGTGTACTCAGTAGACCCCCGGCTGGCCCATAGAGCCGAGGTTTGCTCCGAGAGTACTTTAAGACGAGATAGATTCACCTTGAAATGGATGGGGGTGCAGATTTATTACTCCAACACCAATCAATAAGGACAACTCAATGGTTTGGCAAAGGGAGTCTGTTTAATGACAAGTACAAAAAACGGGGAGTCATGGCAATCAGCAGTCCGTCTCGCTTCAACTCCAATGAACTTCATAAAAAACACACCATTCATACTGAAAACATGTCATAAGTGACGTGTAATACTCAAAGGTTAATAAGCATTTCTATTGGATTGGAAAAGGTAACTTTAATATAGGTGCTATATCTGTATATGGTAATGGAGTGTGGGGATTGTGTAAATACTGTCAGTTGGGCTCCCAAGCCCTTCCTTTAAAATGACTACTTTAGACGTCACTAAAAGTACGACGTCCGATTGGTTCTACTACTATAGGACCCTAAATTGTGTGGTCCATTGTGATTGGGTTGGCACCACCCCATGCATACATTTCCACTTTACTTTGCAGCATGCAGAATGGTCAGCCAGGTGCAGGGTGCCCCCTCAGCTACCGGCCTTCCTCCAATTAAGGTTACAATCAATCATCACTTCACTGTGTCAATTATGTTACTGTGGGTGGCCTCAAAACTGCATCTTCTGTCTGGGAAAGTTCTGATATCTTCTCCTGGGCGAATGCCAAGCGTAGGCGTGAACTCGTGCTTCTCCTCGCTCGGATGGTCACATGATGCGGACACCGTGAATTTTCCTAGGTTCTCTCAATTTGTGCATTTTATTCTTATTCAGCTTTCCACCTGCCTATGCTTCCTTATCTTGACCTTTCAGAGACAGGATATTCTGTTCTTAAGTTCCAATTAGATGTAGCTAATGCTCGCTCGCTCTATTGGTATGACCTTGACTCTTCTTGGCATGAGTTGCATCTGCTGAGTTTCGATTCAGCCGTCTCTTCTCATTTTGCTAGAATATGAATCTTTTCTTGTTTGGCCTCTAGAAACCTGAGTTGAATCTGCTATTCGTGTAAGGTGGAATCACACTTATAATAATGTGCTTCGTTTTGAGGTAGATTATGTACAATGGTGCTTGCCGCGCTATTCTTCTACTTAGCATAGCAAGCCGCATTGTTTTATTAGCTTTCTTGTGGTTTCAAGCATATGTACAGGCATTAGCTGGTTGAATATCTTCATCCCGCTTACAGCTTAACTCTCTTACGCTTTGATAGCTTTCTATCACTTTAAGTTCACAATCTCTTTTCTCATGGTGTTTTGTTTCCTTGTGTCATTCTTGGTTCATCATTTGTACTATCTGTGAGTCCGTCTGGGCTCTTGTGACGTCACCATTCGTCTTCCATTAAGGCCTTTTTGGTTTCTTCCTGCACGGTACTTAGGCAATCTTCATTTTGTCTCATTTGTTGGTAGGGTCTTCTCAATGGATACCTTACTGTCCATGGTTGTATGGGTATTGGTACTTCAATAGGTGTTCTTCTGATGGGTACTGGGCACAGCCCTGCTGCGGCTCTCTTCTGGTTTATTTGTTCATCATACGTCACATATTTTGGTGTGAACGTTCCAAGTGCTTCAAAATAGACGATGGTAGTGCAGGCTTTATTTATTTTAATTTTTTTATTTTTTACATTTGTATAGCGCACAGACAGCCCATGGGCATTGTGCGACCTCCTCTACACTCCTCCTTCTGGGCGATTCATCAACCACTTTAACCTCCTTCTTTGGATGCAATTCACTTGATTTTTCTATATTTATCTTCACTCAATCGCCTGGGTTCATTCCTTCGTCATCTTCTGGATCTATAGATGACGGTTTGAAGAAGTGTCTCTTTGAAGTCCCTATTTTTATTACTCCTTTCAGGCTTCCTGCTGTCCTTACATGTTCGCCTTTATTCAATGTCATTAGTTGACATTGTCCATTTGGGCTACAGTAAACCCATCTTCCCACCTAGTTTCTGTGCTTCCTGAGATAAAGAAACTTTGTACCTTCTGGCGCGTGCCTGCTGACCTTCACACAATCTCTTATTTCTTCATCAGTCAGGTCTTTGGGCTTCCATTCTGGCTTGACATGAATCATGATCTTCATCCCTATGGCTTTCTTAGCAGTCTTCTGGCACTGAGAGATTATTATCTTGATAACAAAAAATCCTAATAATATCATCACTAGCAGGGATCCTAGGAACTTCAATATGTCTGCCATCCATTGTGGGACCCAAGAGAACAGTGATCCAAACCAGCTATCATCATCAACTTCGTCAGTCTCATCGATCATCTGGTTCTGTAGCTTTGTCAGCATACCTATGGCTTCTGTTAACGTTCCATGTTCCTCGTCGGGAGAAGGTATAAATGTGCAACATGATTCTCCTATTTTTGCACAAACTCCTCCATCCATGGCTGTGATCATGTCAAGCACATATCTGTTCTGGAGAGTCATCATTCGGATGGCTCTTAACTCTTCCTTTATTGCATTGAATCCTTTGTCACGTTGATGGTCTGCAGTAACTCCCATCTGGTTATCTGTAACCATTTAGTATTTGTTCCAACTTGGAATCTTGGCATGAAAATTGTTACGAACACTGATGAGGTGAGGCTGAACAGCCTGTGTTCATATGGGATTGCATGAAGCGCTTCTTCTGATTTAGCAGAGAAGTAATTGTCTCTCTTCATCCAAGTTATCAGTTCCACAGATCTCTTCTTCCTCAGGTGAGCATCTGCTTTCGGGAAACTGTCAATATTCAGATCACTTTTCTGAACCTTTGGGATAAGGTATAAATGTGCAACATGATTCTCCTATTTTTGCACAAACTCCTCCATCCATGGCTGTGATCATGTCAAGCACATATCTGTTCTGGAGAGTCATCATTCGGATGGCTCTTATCTCTTCCTTTATTGCATTGAATCCTTTGTTGCGTTGATGGTCTGCAGTAACTCCCATCTGGTTATCTGTAACCATTTAGTATTTGTTCCAACTTGGAATCTTGGCATGAAAATTGTTACGAACACTGATCAGGTGAGGCTGAACAGCCTGTGTTCATATGGGATTGCATGAAAAGCTTCTTCTGATTTAGCAGCAAAGTAATTGTCTCTCTTCATCAGTTCCACATATCTCTTCTTCCTCAGGTGAGCATCTGCTTTCGGGAAACTGTCAATATTCAGATCACTTTTCTGGATCACCAATGCTGGAACATGGACGTTCACTATCGTTCATATGCCGTCCCAGTCTCTTGGCAGTCTGATTTATGCTTTGGATCCACACACCCAATAATGGTCCATAATCACTGCAGTTCCATGTACCATTCCTGGAGAGTCAAAAACTCGTCCACAGTTCTGATTCTCTCCCATCTTCCTTGTGCCGTTATTTCTCAAACAGAACTTTGGGCTTTATAGTGGCACTATCTGCAAGGGTCTGTCGTCTGTCTTTGACCCATGTCAGCAGTTTTGCAAGTTTTGGCCATAATGGCTTGCATCTGTTTCGCACTATGTTGATGGTGGGCTTGTAGTGACCGAAGACCATCCATGCTCGGCATATCACTACTCCTTTCTCCCATTCGTCTGGTGAAAGCACTGTTCCCCAAATTTGCATTTGGCCTTGATTCTTCCATCTCCGAGCTTCTTCTGGAGTTTTTCCTTGGACATTTAGCTTCTGATTTGCTTCTCATCTGATCTCTGCTCCTTTAACGCCAGGCTGCCCATATCTGATCACAATGTGTTTCGTCTCTCCATTGTTTCTTGTCTTTATGTCCTGGACATAATCGTCTTCATTTGAATCAGTAACTTCAGTTGCCTATTTCAGAGATTCATCACTACCCATGAACTTACCTCTGGTCTTACACATTGCTACGTGTGGCATACAGTGTGCTGTCTGGACATCGATTTCTACAGCTACAAAAATCTTGGATTTCCCTATGCTGTATGGTAGGAGTGCGCAAACAAAGCATTCCCCTTCTGAACTTCGTCTTCCAACTTCTTTCATGTGCTGGTACCAAATGTTGTTTCCCAGATGTGATGTGCTGTCTAGGTAGTCGTTTAGTTCATTGCCATCTCCCTGAATGCTTCTCTTGATTCTTAGTGTTTTCCTTTAGTTTTCTATGACTACATCCCTGAATGCATCTGTATGGCTTTTTCTTGTTGTAGGATTCTCAGGTATCCTGGTCCATGGTGCAGGCCTCCTCATCTGCGCCATTTGAGTGGACAAGAGCCTGGTAGATCTTTCCCTCTCCTCATACATCTTTCTCCTGCTGGTTACAAATATCCATGCCAACCAGCCTGAAACTGGTCTGGTGTATGGTTGTATTGTAGAACTGGTACTTGTCCCTTGCATTGGAATATATATGCTTGGCAATACAGTTTCTGAGGTTTTGTTCTTCAGTTCCTCCTGTAGTTTCCTTGCTCTGGCTATGTGCAGAACTAATGAGTCTACTATCAGTTGTGTCCGTGCAGAGAGTGTCTCAGAGTTGGCTCTTGTTTTCTTAAAAGTTTCTGATATAACTGCTTCTGTTGGTTTTTGTTGTAACTCTTCTTGTTTTCTGACAACATCTGCTGCGGAATTTCTTACGGCAGACAGTCTCTTCTTCTCTATTGCTTTGGTTTGTGGTTCTGCAGTCATTGACACTAGGCCTGTTTCGTGTACATTCAGTGTTTGCATGCGTCTAGTTTCAGTGATGTTACTTCATTCATTCCTTTCCGACCCTGTCTCTGGCTTTTTTGTTTGTTTGTGACCACAAGTGTGAGTGTATCATTGCTAATCACATCCATTTCAAGTTCATTCACCCCACCGTCAGATCTTCTAGGGACTGGAATGACTATATAAGGTCTGGGTGCTTTTGTGGGTTTTATGCGTGTATCATTAGGTGGGTGCACTGAAATTGGGATGCTTTGTGCACCAATAAAGAATGCAGTTCTGATCGTTAATGACAATAAAACAATAATGAATATGATGCATAAGTACATTATGCCCCTGTAGGTCAGACGACATCATTTTCTTCCAGAGAAGCGGGATTGCCTCTCTTCTTGTCGGAGGACCAGATTGCTGATCTGGACCCCCACCTCGATCATTCGCCAAACGTCAATGTTATTAGTCCCTTAACCAATATCGTCATCCGAGTTCTGAGCTTAAGAGTGTCAGATGTTCCACAAGTGTCCTCCCTCTTGCAAGTGACAAATTGTCTCTTATGTCTTATGTCAGGATACAGTCCTTTGCTAGACTATGGGAAAAATCAAATAAAATAACACTTCAGTGAGTCCCTTTACTGTGCATGTTCAAAGTAGGTAAGCTCCCAATCCACTCCTCGTATTTGCTTCGGTCCTGAGAACATATTAGACAGTGATCAGTATGAAGAAATAGAGAAAAATAACAACAGGTATGAAGCTCTTGGCACTGCTTCCTTGATCTGTCCCTCGGCGGAAGGCTTTGTAGAATCTCCTCAGATAGCTCCTCTGATGGTTAGAAAGTTCCACTTGAAGCACGATTCCATGCAGGAGCATTCCCATCTGTGCAACATTAGCTTGATATCTGATGAATGTGAGGACGTCAATATGGATTGGTCGCCCCCCTAGCTCTGGAAAGTCAGTGACAAGACAAAAAAGGTGCCAACCTGCTGTCTTCTGGTGACAGGGACATCTGTCCTGTCTTTGCTGAGGTTCAGGATTATATGTTTTCTCCTAAATGTGAACAATGTCTGCACTGTCCGGTCCCATGGAATGCAACTAAAATTATGATCTTATTTAAAAGGTGGCTTAAATGTTCAGTGTTTGCTGGGTCTCTGAGGACTGTGAGTGTATCTGTTGTTCTCCCGATAAGAGTTGGACAGTCCTCGATTATGCGAAAGAACAGTGTGTTGATGAGCTCATCTATTTCCGCCTGTGGTGTGAACATTTGATTCTTTCTCACTGTACTCAGGGAGTAGGATAAATTGTTCGGCAATGACAGTGAGGAGTTGTCTTATTGTCTGTTCATTTTCAAGATCTTGTAGAAAGTCAGTGACACTGGTGAGCCTCCCTACCAATGACGGGTATGATCTTAGCACTAGATCAAAATAGGTTATTATGTCCATTGTGATGTCTCTACTGTGGGAACCCATAAGTGATTCCGAATAGTGTCTCGGTATTAAACGAATCGGGAAACTGTATTTGCTTCCAATGCAAGTGTCCTCGGTCAAAATCTGGCATATTCTTTTCTCAAAGCTTAAGTATGCCTCAGTTCAAAGTTCAAAGTCATCAGTCTGTGTTGTGGCTTGTGTGTGCACTTTTCTTCTTCACCCTGCAACTAAGATGCACAGAGTGTCTGTTTTTTATGTCCTTATCCCCTTTTTTGTGTAGAGGAAGTGTCCAAGTTAAGCCACAATTTGCAAAAATAAAAGTTCTTTGTCCTTGTTTTGCTGGTCATGCGTCCTTCTTCCTCGTCATGGATCTCGTCTGCACGTGCTGTGGTTCTTCCCCATCGCTTGTCGATTCCTCTCGTTAGGGTGCAGGCAGGGGGCTTTCTCCAATGTAGGGTTTTATATCGCCGAGAAAAATCCAAGCTCTCCTGCCTTGTAGTTTCACTGCAGACGGAGTGCAGTCATCCACTGTAAAAGGACCGTTGAACCTTGGCTCGTCCCACTTTTTCCTTGTATGATTCTTCACAAGGACAGCATCTCCAGAGAAGATGGGTGGAACACGTAGACATTGAACCTGGTCTGTTGTAGTGTCTCCTTCTGTGTTCTGTGCTGCTCTGCAGCCTTTTCGTCGTCGCTGCAGCTCGTCTGAAATTAAAGTAAGGCAAGATGTCATACAGTTCAGATAGTTTTGCATTTCAGACCCTAAAACCTCTCGTGTTGACTGGGCATCACATCTAGTTGTATCTCACGGTCTCAGAGGAGTTCTCATTCTTCCTCCTGTGGCTATCTCGTGTGGCGTAAGATGATGGTCGGACCCGGATTGGTTCTGAAGTGCATAAAGTGCCAGTGGAAGGCAGTGCAACCATCCCTTCTTTAGAGTAAGCTTCAACTTGGATATCCTTTCCTTTAACAAGCCATTGAGCTTCTCACAGATCCCATTACCTTGCATATGATACGCCGACGAGAACTTGTGCTTTATACCAAGCAGAAAGCTAATCTGTTTGAACACTGCATTGACAAAGTGAGGACCATTATCTGATCTCATGACCTCATGACCTCGCACACCCCCCACCTGGGGAACATTTCTCTCTCTAAAAATGTGGCTGCACGGGTAGAGTCTGGGTGTGTACGTGGACCTGCCTCAATCCATCTAGAGAATGGACACACCACAACAATTAAATATCTGTACCCCTTACATTCTTGAATCATGTCGACGCAGTCGACATGCAAGTGCTGAAAAGGCCCATTTGGCCTTGGGATGATTCCTCTAATTACCTTTATTGTGTGCCCAGCTGTGAATTGCTGGCAGATTATAAGTTTACCATGAAGAATACAACGTGCTAATCTAAATTAGGTATGGACCAGTCTTCTGCGAGTGTTGCTGCAAGATTCTCTTTTATCATGTGTGGCGGGTAATATAACTGCTCCAGCGCTATTTTTAATAGGGCTACAGGCATTACTGGTTTACCAGTACTGTCTTGTCGCCACAAGCTGTCAGAGGGGTTTAAAAAAAACACCCTTGACGTTTCCACAGGTTCTTCTCTTCCTGTGGTGCCTCCCCTTGGAGTTCCATTCGCTGTGTTTGTCACAAATTACTGTAACTTTCAGGTGCAGTTCGTGTAACCATCATTTGCTCGTTGGCATGGATAACTTCCACTTCCATGATTGTTTCGCCTTTGGATGCCATACGCTTGGCTTCCGTGTCTGCTGCTTGATTCCCTCGTAAGATAAAATCTGTTCCCTTCATGTGGGTGGTGCATTTCACGACCACTATGCCCACTAGGAGCTGTAGTGCCTTGATCAGCCTGTCCAATAAGGCTGCGTGCTGCACTGGCGTGCCGTCTGCTCGGAGGTAGCCCCTCCTTTTCCAGCGCGCTAAGCCTGCGTGCACTGTTCACGTCACATAGGCGGAGTCACTGTGCACCATTACTACCTGGTCTGCGTGATTCTCAATGGCGAGTATTAACCCCAATAATTCTGCAGCCTGTGCTGAATTTTGAAATGGTATTCGTGCACTAAAAAGCACTCAAAACTCTCCATTCGTTGTGTGTTTCATCACAGCAACGCCTTTGTATCTTTGCCCATCATTTTGATCGTTCCTCGAAGACCCATCAAAAAAAGATGATCTCTCCTTCTGCCAAGGCATTTTTTTTCACCATGGGGATTTCATCATCGAATTCTTCATAATTTGCACAGTCATGTATGGGCTCTCCTTCAGTGACTGGCTCTACTATGAATATAGCTGGGTTCACTATCTAACATCGGACTATTTTAATTGATGGATTTGATATGATCACTTCATAAGCAGAAGCTCTCCGAGATGTCAATGTGCCCTTTCCTGGTTTTTCTAGAATGGTAAATAGCAAGTGCTCGACGTACAATGTCATTGAGCACCTCATTACAATGGTTACAGCCTTCTCTATGGCGAATGCTGCGGCAGCTAAACCTCGTTTGCACGGGAAATGACCCCTCATAACTGGGTGTAAGATCCCACTATAGTATGCCAGGGGCTTGTACCCCAACATGGTTCTTTGTGTGAGAACTGCTGTCATAATGCTGCCATTCGTGTGTGAAAACAGGTAAAATTCCTCGGCATAATTGGGGATCCCTAGAACTGGTGCTGTGCAGATGGCTCTTTTGAGTGCAGCAAATCCTTTCTCCATGGTCTCAGACCATTCAATCTTTTCTTTCGTCACTTGGGCCTTCTTTGGGGCCTGAAGTAAAGGCTTGGTGTAAGAGCAGTAGTTGAAGACCCATGCCGTGACATAGTTGCATAGGCCTAAAAAGCTCTGCATCTGCTTTATCATGTGTGGCTTAGCCTTGTTAAATATGGCTTCAGCCCTTTCTGGGGGCACTTTCTTTCCCTCATGTGAGATCAGCTGGCCGATGTACAGCACCTCTTGTTGACAATACTGTAACTTTTCTTTGTCAACCTTATATCCTTTCTCAGCCTGTATAGTCAATAGCTGAACAGAATTCTGCCTGCATTGTTCTTCTGTGGTGCTGCAAATTAATATGTCATCCACGTATTGCAGGACAACACTTTCTAGTACAATATTGTTCAAGTCCATCTGCAGGACTCTGTTGAAAATAGAAGGAGACTCACAGTACCCCTGTGGCAGCCTAGTGCTTTTCAGACACATTTGTCTGAACATGAATGATGTTAGATCTTGTGAGTCACAGTGCAACGGGATTGAGAAAAATGCATTTTTCAAATCAATCACCGTGAAATATTTTGCCTCAACGGGTATGTTACATAGGATTGTAAACGGGTTAGGGAATAGAGGGAACTCGGCCTCAACAATATTGTTTATTGGCCTCAGATCTTGAATTACCCTCCATGACCCCCCCTTTACTTTTTTTTCACAGGATAAACTGAATTATTAAATGATGACTCTGACCTCACTAAGATGCCTTGCTCTATCATAGCAGAAATTGTCTTAAAAATCCCCTCATCTGCCTCTCTGGACATAGGATCTTGTCGGGCTCCTGGTAGAATTGCTCCTAGTTTCAGTTTAATCTTCACTTCTCCTGCCCCCTTCAAGAGGCCTACGTCATAGGGGCCTGCAGTCCATACTGAGACAGGCACCTTGGCTATGTTGTCATCAAAATATTCAGGACGATTTACTGCCAACATCATTCTCAGAGGTACTTCTCTTTTAATCATCTTTACCCAAAAGGTGAGACTCACTTCCACCATTGTCTCTCCTATATCTGTTTGCTCTTCAAACAGATCGTCATCAGTGATGTCAGTCAATCGATATCCTTCTTCAATGGCGATTACTGCGCACCATTGTCGACCCTCGTTGTCATAACCATCAATCAAGGCCACTCTCCCTTTCACTGCAGCCGTGTGTATCATCAAGGGAAATACTTGTCCCTTCTCCTCATGCATCGGTATTCTGAGTCTGAATAAGAACTCATCAGGGGTTCTCATGATTTTGTCTGCAAGGCCTGGCAATCCTGCCATAAGCACACACATACCATATGCGAACATTTCTGGCTCTAATGGTATGGCTCTCATGGCTATTTGTCCTGGGTATGCTCTAATGATTTTGCATACATTTGAGTACTGCCTTTCTGGAGTGGCACATACTATGCCCTTCTCCTTGAACGAGATTGTCATGTTTAACTTTGTCATTAAATCTCGACCCAAAATGTTTACTGGGGTCTGCCGAGAATATAATAAAGGTACATTCATTTCACATTCTCCTATGGATACTAGAAGTGCATTTGTGAAGGGAACGCGACTAGTAGCTCCTGTAAAACTCTGAGTATCTATGGTCTCACCGGACAAGGAAAACTTGCCTTCACGTATGCATGAGCGTGTTGCACTCGTGTCAACTAAGAAGGAATATTCTTTATCCCCTATAACGACATCCACCCTAGGTTTCCTGTGAGGGTCTGGTGTCACTGATAGGATAGAACACATCAGGGTTCCCAGAGAGCTGTCCTAGTTTATATACAAATTTGGCCCACCGTGTGCTAGTGAATTTCCCACATTCCCATTGTTACTTCCCATTCCAGGGTTGGTGGTCTGCCCTGTGCTCATCATCTGCGATAGTTGCAGCGGTGCCTGTTGGGATTGTCCTTGTGGAAAATTCCCCATGCTTTGCGCTTGCGCCCCTTGTTGCGCTCCTTGCTCTTGTTGTTGCACTGTGTGATTCTGTGCACCCCCCTGCTGTAAAACTGCAAGTGGATTTGCCATGCCTGCTCCTGTTCCTTGGCCGCTCTGCATCATGCCTTGATTTGCGCGCCAAATGCCCTGTCATTCCACACAGCCAGCATACTGGCGGTTGTCGGATCATTTGCCCATTTGACATATCTTGGTTACCATTTTGCATATTTTGAAAGCCTCCTTGATTATTTTGGAAACCTCCCTGATTGCTCTGCCATCCTATTCCCCTAAATCCTCTTCCCCTTGGATAAAACCCTGTATTGCCCTGTTTATTCTGCTTTGGCCTAGCCACCTGCTGCATGCTTGATTCAGCTGACAATTTCTTTTTCACCAATTTCGCTTCCTCACCTTTTCGAGTTGCTTCCTTTTTGCGATTCTTTTCCTGCAGCTGTTTAAAATAATGTGCGATGGTCAACTCTATTTCAGCCGAATGCTTGGCCTCAATTCCCACACATTTCTTGAGTTGTTTCTGTACCGGCTCTGGCAGCCCTTGGCACAATATATGGTAAAACACAGGTATAGATTTTGTCCAAGATTCATGAGTCTTGAGCACCCATGCGCCTTGAAAATTCTGTACATAAATTAACGGATCTTCTGACTCCTTCATCTTTCACGTCATTATAGCTCCCATATCGGAAGTATCTGGGTATAGTACTTGTAGCGCTTTCCATACTGCAGCTTAACAATTGTTAAATGGAGCGCTGTTGTGTACGGTATTAATTGTGGTTACACCGGGGTAGCCTGCTCATGCCCACACATCATCTGCTCTCTCCCCAAGTATGGCGATTAGGAGACCTTTGATGTCCCCTATGGCTAACGTGTTTCCTCCTGTCATTTTTTCTAATTCATTTATCCACTTTCCGGCTCCCGATGTCTGCATTGGAAGCTTGTTTTTCAAGTTTTCTCGATCCATGTGTGGCCATGGAATATATTGGGGATCTTACTCCCCCCTTCTCGAGCAATGGAAATTGGAATGTGTAGCCCTCTCTCTCTTCTCTCATTGTTCTCCTGTCTATTGCGGGGTGATATTCCTGCATCGCTGTCTACCTGGCAATGTCCTGAGCCTGTCTACATAGGACGGTGAAGACACCCCCCTCTGACCATGAGATACTTCTTCATGTCGGTCAGACTGTGTGGCTAACTCTGATACCCTTGATGCAGACTCCCTAGTGTCTGACCATCTTATTCCTTTTTTCCTTGTGATTTGTCTTTCGCTCCGTCCCTCTTCCCCATTTTCCTTGCACCCCTCCCTTTCGGAGTCAGACATTGTCTGTACCCAACTAGTGCGACTTCTCGTATCCTCTTTGTTCCTACCTATTTCTAATCTATCCAATGATAGCTCTCTAATCCCAGTACTTTGTGTGACATCCTCAGTGTCATACATATGAGTGCTCTCCAGGCGTTCGTCTTCCCCCTCCCTTTGGGGTATTTGTTCTAGCCCATCTCATCATATATTCTCCGATGCTTCTGGTGTCGAAGTCATCGTCAATATTTGCACAAGACGTGCCTGGTACTGAAGCGTACTCAGGAAATAATTCTTCCATGTCTTTCCCAATCTACAAGTGGAGCAGGTTTTTTAACCTCTCTCCCCAGATATTCATAATAGCGTGCTCTCTGTCTTTGCTCACGTTCTACGTCGTCATCAAATTCTTTGCGTTTCCTCGCCTCTTCTCTGACCCTATCTTCTTCCTTTCTCTTTTCATTTCTACGTTCATCTGCCCTTCGAATTTCCTCATCTCTTCGTCTTTTTATTCTTTTGTCACGTATCCTTTGCTCTTCCTCTAACCTTTGCTGTTTCTGTCTGTCTTAGTCATTGGCTGCTCTTGGTCGGCGATCAAGCTGTTTTTCTTGCTCTTCGCGATATAGCTGTTCTCGCCTTTGTATGTCTTTCTTTCTTATCCTTTCATCTCTCAACTTCTTCTCTTTCCCCTTTCTCTGTGTTCCATCTAACCTCTCTTTTTGTTTCGCGTCCCCAATGCCTTTGCCATCGAGTTTCAATAAAATGTGCCCTCTCATCCATTTGTCTTTTTCTCATCAGTTCTATCTTCGTTTCCCTTCCATCTCTTCCCTTCTCTCTCTTGGTCGAGAGATGCGCTTGTCTGTGCCTGATCTCTTCTT
This sequence comes from Ambystoma mexicanum, assembly GCF_040938575.1. Taxonomy (NCBI): domain Eukaryota; kingdom Metazoa; phylum Chordata; class Amphibia; order Caudata; family Ambystomatidae; genus Ambystoma; species Ambystoma mexicanum. The sequence continues at coordinate 646,182,309 of NC_090925.1, read as the reverse complement.
TCATCATCATGTCTCCCTTTGTCTCATGGGATTGTGGAGGCACTATTCCTACCCTTATCTTTCCCTTGATTTTCGTCACTACTATGTGTAGGAGACTCATATGCAGGGTTGCTATACCCCGTGGCTGCTTTGAGGTCTCTCAGTGGGTATAATCCCTTGTCCTTACGTTCTTAAATTTTTGTTTTGGGGTGGGGTAGGTGGCGCGGTAGGCATCTCAACCCCCTCTGTGCATACATTAAGTATCCAATCTGTTGGCGGCTCTTCCTCCTTTCCCTGTTCATACATTTTCCACAACTCGAGAACAGCAAGGCGCTTTTCTAACTTCTTGCCTGAATATGTGGCATGCAAATATGTCATCATATGTTGTAAGACGGCTTTAGATAAAGACCCATTTTGTGGCCATGGCATAAATATCTTGTGGGTGGTACCTTTAACCCACTCGGTATTATATTTCTTTAGCTTGGCTCCGTGTTTTGGCAACTGCTTACATTAGTGTGCCAATGGAGTCATATCTTCCATGCTTAAATCTGTTCCCTTTTCTCATATATAACACTCGTCAACGCTTTTGTGTGCCTTAAACAACTTCTAACAATATAAGCGAGCACCAACCACTGCAAGCTCCAATCCAAATCTTCACAAAATGTTATTCCTTCTGATTTACTCAAAAAACATCAATTCATATGCGATTTTATCTCAGCTATTAAATCGCATAAAATGTATATCAGTTTTCTCTAAGAATTTGTTTTAACATATGACGTCACAACAAAAAACATGTAAGACAGACGCTTCACAGACTAGATGGACACCAGCTGGATATAGATATCTCTGCCTCTAAACATTACCCCTTCATGGAGTGTAAACGTACCCCTTTCACAACGTCTTTAAATGTTGTGGTAGTCTATTTGTTCCCCATTATGTGGGACTCTGGGTACACGTTTCTTCTAGCTGCTATATTAAAGTGTAGGAATAAGGTGAATCCTCTCACTTCTCGGGTGTCTTACCCGGTAACCTCTCTCTTCTTAGGTGTCTTTCCCGGTAACCCTTTGTTTACTTTTATTACTCTCGAGTCATTATCCCCATATATATATATAGTCTTCTCTACGTCTAACTATATTTAGTTTTTTTTTTTTCCTGCCTCCCTCCGTGACCTTTTCCTGTTAATTGTTCTAAAGCATGCACTTTTGGCAGAACTTTAGTCTTTTTCACTCACCGTTCGCATGGTTCCTCTCTGGACCAGCGGGATCACCTCCTTCGTTACCGCCTTCTTCGGTTTTTCGCCCGTTCAGCTGCCGTAGGAATGGGAAGGGATGCGTGGGGAACACGGGTCCCTTCAGGCCCTGTCTGCAGTTTATTTACACTACCATTGTCTACGGGGCGCTTCACGGTCTACTCGGCCGAATGGCAAAGGACCTGTGATATTGCTGAAGACCTAGAGTTACTTTATGTCGACGGTCAATAGGTGTCTTAGTCAAATCAATAATCGATAGTCGATAACCATCCTCTGCTACCAAGTGCACTCAGGAGACCCCGGCCGGCCATAGAGCTGAGAACTGCTCCTAGGGTACTTTAAGACGAGGTAGCTGCACCTTGAGATGGATGGGGGTGCAGATTTATTACTCCAACACTAATCAATAAGGACATCTCAATGGTTTGGAAAAGGGAGTCCGTTTAATGACAAGTACAAAAAACGGGGAGTCATGGCAATCAGCAGTGATGCAATAGTCCGTCTTCAACTCCAACAAACTTCATTAAAAAAACATCATTTGTACTGAAAATTCATCATAAGTGATGTGTAACACTCAAAGGTTTATAAGCATTTCTATTGGTTCGGAAAAGGTAACTTTAATATAGGCTATATCTGTATATGATAAAGAAGTGAGGGGATTGGGTAAATACTGTCAGGTGGGCTCCCAAGCCCTTCCCTTAAAATGACTACTTTAGACGTCACTAAAAGTATGACGTCCCATTGGTTCTACTACTATAGGACCCTAGATTGTGTGGTCCGTTGTGATTGGGTTGGCACCAAAGCATGAATGAATTTCCACTTTACTTAGCAGCATGCAGAATGGTCAGCCAGGTGCAGGGTGCCCCCTCAGCTACCCAGCCTTCCTTCAATTAAGGTTGTAACCTTCACATCACTTCACTGTGTCAATTATGTTACTGTGGTTGGCCTTGAAACTGCATCTTCTGTCTGGGAAAGTTCTGATATCTTCTCCTGGGCAGATGCCAAGCATAGGTGTGAACTCGTGCTTCTCCTCGCTCAGATGGTCACGTGATGCGGACACCGTGAATTTTCCTAGGTTCTCTCAATTCGTGCATTTTATTCTTATTCGGCTTGCCACCTGCCTACGCTTCCTTATCTTGACCTTTCAGAGACAGGATATTCTGTTCTTAAGTTTCAATTAGATGTAGCTACTGTTCGTTCCCTTTATTGGTATGACCTTGACTCTTCTTGGCATGAGTTGCATCTGCTGAGTTTTGATTCAGCCGTCTCTTCTCATTTTGCTAGAATATGAATATTTTCTTGTTTGGCCTCTAGTAACCTGAGTTGATTCTGCTTTTTATGGAAGGTGGATTCGCATAATAATGTGCTTCATTTTGAGGTAGATTGTATACAATGGCACTTGCCGCGCTATTCTTCTACTTAGCATAGCAAGCCACACTATTTTCTTAGCTTTCTTGCGGTTTCAAGCATATGTACAGGCATTAGCTGGTTGAAAATCTTGATCCTGCTTACAGCTTAACTCTCTTATGCTTTGATAGCTATCACTTTAAGCTCACAATCTCTTTTCTCATGGCGTTTTGTTTCCTTGTGTCATTCTTGGTTCATCATTTGTTCTATCTGTGAGTCTGTCCGGGCTCTCGTAATGTCACCATTCATCTTCTGTTTAGACCTTTTTGGTTTCTTCCTGGACGGTACTTAGGCAATCTTCATTTCGTCTCATTTGTTGGTAGGGTTTTCTCAATGGATGCCTTACTGTCCATGGTTGTCTGGGTATTGGAACTTCAATAGGTGTTGCTCTTCTGATGGGTACTGTGGCTCTCTGCTGGTTTATTTGTTCATCATACGTCACATATTTCCGTGTAAACGTTCCAGGTGCTTCAAAATGGGCGATGGTAGTGCATGCTTTATTTGGGACCTCCTCTTCACTGGCCTCGCCTCTCCGCCTCCTTCACTCTTGATTCCAGGCTCACTGTTCTGTTCTTGAGCTCTGCTATATCCTTTTGGACTGTTCCCATTGTCTCTTCCACTTCAGATATTGTTTGCTTAGCTTCCCCCACTCTCACAACCATGTTGTGCAGATCTTGTCTCAAAAGAATTACCTCTTCCCTGATACTGTTCATCTTCAGTTCCAGTGCCACGTTTGACTCCCGGATTGCCCGGAGGATGTCCTGGGTTGAGGGGGGTGACTGACCTTCCACCTATGCTGACACTTTGCTTTTCCCCCCTCCTGTCACTGCCCCCTTGCGGCTTACTGTGTAGGGGTCCATTTTGGCCTGCAAGTTGGACTTCTTGGCTGTTTCTTTGGCCATGTCAGCAGGTGTTCACCATCAGCAAATGTGAATCTGGCAGAATGAATCTCAGGTTTCCATGATTTGGCCCACGCTCCACTTCTGTGTCTGCTCTGATCCTCCTCTGCCCACACTCTTGACTGCCTCCTTTGCGCAGCTTCCCGAGAGTTTTTCACTGCCTCTGGTGGAGAGGGTCTCCTGTCGAATGCCCTGATGGGCTCCTGGTGGCGCTGTATGGATGTTGGTCGGGCCTTTCCCTCTGGTGTGTCCTTGCCAGCTCCTCCCTGGGGGGTCCTCCTTCCTTACTCCCTATGTAGGCCTGATGTGGGCAATTTATGTCTGTTTGCTACTTTGGGTTTGGGGTCGGGGGGCTTCTCTGGCTGCCTGCCCCCCTCCCCACTCCAGGGACGTTCTCCTTTAATCTCATTGGGGATGCAGAGGTGCCCCTCTAGGATCTGACCCCCTCCTACTCTTCCAGATACTGCTGGTGTAGCCCACCTCCTCTTACCCCTCTGATCTCGGCCACCTTTTTCTCCATGGTGGCCGTTGGTCTTGCGGCAGGGATTTTGCCCTGCAGCTTGGATTGCCACCCTCTCCTGGGGGTAGGAGTTTGCCCCGCCGGTCCTGCACTGCTACCCACTCAAACCCGCAATATTTTGCTGTCCGGGGCCTTGGTATGGCCCCGCCAATGGCCTACTGGAGCAGAAAAAGGTGAGAAGCAGCCTACTCCATTCTGCTGTGCAACACCGCCCCCTCCACTTCTTAAACAACTTGTTTGACTTAAACAGGATGCAAGTGAAGATAATGAAAATATAAGTACATATCTTGACGGTCCATTTATAGAATAACATATGGTATCAGGACATGAGGGAGGTGGGAGAGAGAAAATCAAATGAAAGCTGCTGCGAATGTTCTCTCATCCCCAATACCATGAACAAAGCCAGAACATTCATTGCAAGAGAAATATCAGCACATGATAAAAAGTGCCTCAGCCATCAAGCAGCATGCACAACCAGTGGACTAAATGAAGGAAGATGGCAACCCTACGATGACGATCAAGATGAACGTTTCCATATCAAAATTATTATGTGAACACACAGAAGAGGGAAAAAGAGATAGGGTGGATGACCAAAATGCTTATGTATCGATCCCTGACTGGAGAACAAATTAAGGTTGTTGAAAAGAGGAGGCTGGATTGTTCAGACATACTGGAAAAATAAGGAGTAACAGGATGCTGGGATAAACCTCAACTATTGGTATATAGATGAGTTATCACCTGTACAGCATGGGAAGAAGGAATGTTATCTTGCACCGCACACTTATTGAAGAAGGAAACAGTAAGCATAGTGCAAATAGCAAATAAAAGTCAGTATTCTAAGCTACTAAAATGGGGTGACAATGAAGCAGGACAAGGGTCTTCATAATACCAGTAATTAATGTGATAACATGCTTCAGGTATAAAGGCCTGGTTCTAGTTGGAGAAAATAAAGGATGCACGCAGATATTCAAAATATCAGGAATGAATGGTGGAACTGCCATTTCGAAGGATCGATATTGAGCCTGTGGATCCAGAGCTTATATGTAGCTGCCCAAGAATTGGTGAGGAATATGTTCTACCGTGGTCAAACATGTTTCTGCATTAGTGATTCCCCAAAGTGACCTTCAAATCAAAGGGTTCCCAAAAATAAATGAATACCAGAGAAAGAAGAGGTTGCTCAACTTCTGTTTGCTGAAGAGGGAGAACTATTTCTCATCAAAGTCAATAGCAGCCTATCACGATATTTCAGCAGATCATGGATTATTCAGAAAGACGGCAATGATATTTAGATCTATATTTCTGGCAGGATTCCAAACTGCAGTGAATGTCAAGTGGTTACAAATCAACTCATGGGAGCTGCTACAAATGATCAAAGTAACAAAAATAATAATGTTCATGCAATCAAAGAAGAATTGATGGCCATCAGACTTATGATCCTCCAGTACAGGTATAACCTGGATTTTGTTACAGCAATGGAAGGAGGCATGTGTGCCAAGATCGTGCCTTCTTGCTGTACATACCTTCCAGCTCATGATGGAGAAAATGGAACCCTGACAGAAGCAATATGTATGCTGACAATCCTGCATACGAAGATGGAAGATGAAACTGATGAGCCCAAAGATGATGATTGTTTTTTGTCTCTGTTTTCATGGATTCCTACTTGGCAGGCAAATGCATTCAAATTGCTTGGATCAATAGAACTATTGCTATTGCTAGGATTCTGTCTTATAAGGATCATTTTAGGACAATGCAAGAAGACAGCTAAGAAATCTGTTGGAATGAAGATCGTGATTGATTGGAATGGTTACCATATACCACAGACTGAAGATACCAACCATTATAACATAAAGAAGAGTGTGCTGGCCCACCCAGTGATGACGTTTTATTACTGAAAGGATCATAAGTACTACATTGGGTGCTGGGTATTCTGTCAACTGACTGGAGAATGCTGTCACATAACCTGGAGTGTGGATGAGAATATAAAGAATGCAGGACACCTGATGGGGGTGACAAAATTATGGATTCCAAAGAAACCAAAGTATCAAGAGAAGATGAAGAAGATTGTAGAGGAGGAGGTGGTTGAGGATTCAACCAGTGCAGGGAATGTAAAGGAGCAGGTGGACATGCCACCCCTAGTTATCGCCCCCTCACCTCCATCATATTGGAACAGCAGGAGAAGAGCCCTGTGTGGGATACAGGGTATTGTCCCAATACTGCATTGAGTGTATGAGAGATGATATGCACTCAGACAACCATATTGAATGTACCCCTGCACTGAAAGGGTGGAAGCATGTCTGCACACACCATTGGACATGGAAGAGCTATAAGTGAAATCGGACAAACTGATGCAGTGAAAGAATATGAAAATATCAAAAGGATAAGGATGTAACTGGAATTGATAAGAGAAACATGTAATTGAAGATGAAGATATCATATGCAGTAAAGAAATAAGTAAATAGAGATTAAGTGAATGTATAGTCAAAGAAATGCAGGGTAGCTGAGACATATAGAAGCTTGTTGTAGAAGAAAATATTACATGGCTAAGGCAGCCATGAGGAAAAGATGGACACGGGAATCATGTTGAAACCAATCAAGCTAACTCAGAGACAGACCAGGGCTGCTGAGCCAGAAGATTCTGGAAAATTAGCTTTGTGTGAGAAACACAGATTGGTCTATTGGTTTGGGATTAAGGATGCCACTTCAAGGAATAATTGCCAGGCACAAAGGGAGTCAAGTGGAAAAGCCATGTATGTAAGACATATTTCTATTAGATTAAGCAAAGATGAAGACATCTGCAAGCACCACATATTGGACAATCAAAGATGAGAAAAGAATATGTGTGAGATTAAGGGGGCAGTAAATGCTTCTTGACAGACATGCAGTAGTTCACTTGAGCTTAAGGCTGCTATTGCGATCCCCCTTCTTAAGAAGCCTTCGCTTGATCCTCGGCAGCCTTCTAATTATCGCCCAATCTCACTTTTGCCGATTCTATGAAACTCCTTGAGTCACTGGTCTCTCCCTTGCTCCCCTCATTTATGGAATCCACAGAGCCCTTCGACCCCGCCCAATCAGGTTTTTGACCAGGTCGGGGTACGGAGAGCGTCCTGGACTTGGTTCAGGAAGACACGGCCAGGTTGATGGATGCAGGAGGGGTTGGTGCCTATATTTTATTAGACCTGCCAGCAGCATTTGATACCGTTGACCACACCATCCTGCTTGCCCGCCTGGCTGAAGTTGGAATCTTGGGTCAGGTGCTTACCTGGTTCATGTCGTTCCTGACTGACAGAACCCAAACCCTCTCACTTCCTCCTTTTCTTTCGGGTTCCTCTGTTCTCTGCTGTGGTGTTCCTCAGGGCTCCGCCTTGTCTCCCATTCTCTTCAATATTTACATCTGTCCTCTTGTGTGTCTCATCCGCTCCTTCAGCATCAGGTGCTACTCATATGCCGACAACACTCAGATCCTGATCTGGTTAGATCGCGATCAGGCTGAGTTATCATTGTGCCTTCATCTGTGCCTGATTGCCGTGGGGGCTTGGATGAACCACAACTGGCTGAAGTGCAATGGAGACAAGACAGAGGTGTTGGTGGTGGGTTCTCCCCCTGATCCTTCACTTTGGGTGTCCTCCTTTTGGCCTTCCTCTCTTGGTCCTCTCCCAGTTCCGGCGGTTAAGGTGAAGAACTTGGGTGTGATCGTACCCGCTTCAATTTCTGTGGAGGCACAAGTGGTGGTAGTCTGCCAGGCTGTCCATTTCCACCTTAAAATACTCAGGAAGGTGCTCCCGCTAATTCCTGTACATCTACGCCCCCCTGTTGTTGCAGCCTTGGGGCTTAGTCATTTACTCATTATATCTGGTCCAGCCCAAGGCCCTAGTCCAGCGGGTACAGTGCCTTCAGAACATGGCTGCTCGGTTGGCTACTGGCTTTCCTTAAGGAGCCCACATTTCGACAATGCTGCACTCCCCACATTGGTTGCCGGTTTCCCAGTGCATCATTTTCAAGTCCCTCTGCTTGGCTGAATATCTTCGCAACAAGTTTACTCTCTATTGTCCGACGCAGCTATTCTGCTCTGCCACTGCGGGTCTACTTGTTGTTCCCCCATTTCGCCGTTCCTGCATTGGAGGCCAAGATTTTTCAGTTGCCTCAGCACGGCTATGGAACATTTTTCAATCTACTTTGAAACATTTTTCAAATCATCTGGCTTTTAAGAAAACGCTTAAAACATCTTTGTTCCAATAACTTCTGTTGCAGTTGATCTTTCTTTTTCTCTCTCCTTTCAGCGCCATGATACCTTCGGGTGGCCGAGCGCTTAATAAATTCCAATAACATATGCAAGGTGGAGTAAGCAAGTGCCCAGAGGCCAAGAGGCATAATGACACCCATTTAATTAAATCAAACAGCAGTAAATAAAAGGTCGAAATGGACAAAATCGTGGTTTCACACCCACATGACACAGAAGCCGAAAACAAGGGCTATTCATTAAGCTCCAGGCAAAGATAATGATGTGCTTACACTCCCTTGAACGTCCCAGAACAGAGAACAGGCTACAAGGTGAACTATAAAGAAGAAACCTTGGCTTGGGGTCTGACCAATGAGAGATGATGGACTAATTGGGCAAATGGATAGTAGTCTAACGTTGCTCTCTGCACATGAGTTTCAATTTGCTTATGTGCTGCTAATGAGCCGAAAGTCCAAGGTTGGGAGAGAATGCCAACCAATGAGAGGGTATATGTAGCAGCATGCTATATACACTGTTGTACAGGCCAACCCGCAGGTGTTATTCTGCTCTAATCTGTATTATACATATTTAGATGTGGTTCAAGGCATGCCTATTAGATAAGGGGCAATCCGTGATTTTTTTAATACTTATTACATGACCTGCTGTAGCGGCCATATAGTTACGGTTAAGTTGCTAAACCCATAGGAAGAGCACTTTTTGAGTGGCTTATAACTTCGCTCCCCCTAGACCAGGGGTGCACAATTGGTTTTGACAGAGGGCCGAAAGTACCTTAGATGATGGCTATAGTGGGCCGAAAAGTAAATGTGGGCAGGACGGTAGACGGGACGTTGCAAGAGGCTTTTTCAACCCCCAATTTGTATTAAACACATGGAAAAAGAATATGTTTTTGAGGGGAAACAATTTTTATTTGTTTTTCAAACTTACATTTTGTACTATACATTTTCCATTGTTATAATTTTTTTCTATTTAGTTATTGTATATCGTCCGTTTAATTAAATTATATATATTTTATTGACCCTTGATTGGACATTCTGTTATTTTGGACTGTTATACTTTGCTGTTTGGGTTGCCCAAGAGGAGTATGTCCTTCGTTGAGTGAGGTTTCCTCAAAAAGCAAAGGATGTAAATCTCCTAACTGTGCCTGTTTTAGCTATATTATTGGGTTCACTCTTGGAGTGCAACACTATGCCGCATGCCCTCCACCTCTCAACCAAACACTATGCCCCATGTCCCCCTCACCCCAAACCAAACACTATGCCCCATGGCCCCCAAACCCCCAACCAAACACTATGCCTGATGGCCCCCTCACCCCCAATCAAACACTATGCCCCATGTCCCCCTCACCCCCAAACAAACACTACGCCCCATGGCCCCCTCACCCCCAACCAAACACTACACCACATGTCCCTCACCCCCAACCAAACACTATGCCCCATGTCCCTCACCCCCAACCAAACACTATGCCCCATGGCCCCCTCACCCCCAACCAAACACTATGCCCCATGGCTCCCACTCCCCAAGCAAACACTATGCCCCATGTCCCTCACCCCCAACCAAACACTATGCCCCATGTCCCTCACCTCCAATTAAACACTATGCCCCATGGCTGCCACCCCCAACCAAACACTATGCCCCATGCCCCCCCACAAGCAAACCCTATGCCCCATGTCCCTCACCCCCAACCAAACACTATGCCCCATGTCCCTCACCCTAAACCAAACACTATGCCCCATGGCTCCCACCTCCAACCAAACACTATGCCCCATGGCTCCCACCCCCAACCAAACACTATGCCCCATGGCCCCCACCCGCCAAGCAAACACTATGCCCCATGTCCCTCACCCCCAACCAAACACTATGCCCCATGGCCCCCTCACCCCAACCAAACACTATGCCCCATGTCCCTCACCCCCAACCAAGCAATATGCCCCATGGCTCCCACCCCCAACCAAACACTATGCCCCATGGCCCCCACCCCCAAGCAAACACTATGCCCCATGTCCCTCACCACCAACCAAACACTATGCCCCATGGCCCCCTCACCCCCAACCAAACACTATGCCCCAACCAAACACTATGCCCCATGGCTCCCACCCCCCCAAGCAAACACTATGCCCATGTCCCTCACCCTCAACCAAACACTATGCCCCATGTCCCTCACCCCCAACCAAACACTATGCCCCATGGCTCCCACCCCCAACCAAACTATGCCCCATGGCCCCCACCCCCCAAGCAAACACTATGCCCCATGTCCCTAACCCCCAACCAAACACTATATCCCATGTCCCTCATCCCAACCAAACATTATGCCCTATGGCTCCCACCCCCAACCAAACACTATGCCCCATGGCTCCCACCCCCAACCAAACACTAGGCCCCATGGCCCCCAGCCCCCCAAGCAAACAATATGCCCCATGTCCCTCACACCCAACCAAACGCTATGCCCCATGTCCCTCACCCCCAACCAAACACTATGCCTCATGGCCCCCTCACCCCCCACCAAACACTATGCCCATGGCCCCCTCACCCCCAACCAAACACTATGCCCCATGTCACTCGCCCCCAACCAAACACTATGCCCCATGGCTCCCAACCAAACACTATGACAGCTGGAAAAAGAATACCTTTTTGGAGGTGTACCGTTTTATTTGTATTTAAAACTTACATTTGTACTATATATTTCCCATTCCACTTTTATTATTTCTTTCTTTGCAAAGGACATATTGGCACTTGAATAAATATGCAAATCATACAGGATGAAACAGTGAACCAGACATACTTGATCAGTGGGAAACATTGCAGCATTTCTCAGCTGTCAGTTTCTGGATCTCGGGCTCCAGTGAGGTTGTTCCTACTCTCAGGATAGCATGGAGATGTTGGTCAGTGAGTCTTGTCCTAAGGCTGAATTTACGTAGTTTCATTTGTGAAAAATGTAAGTACTGCGAAACATAGATACCATCTTTAATGCTTCCCGTGACAGATTGAGGAATTGAGCAGTGTCCAGAGACTGATAGAAGACAAATAAAGGCATCTCTTTGTGCTTATGTTTGAGGGCACTACAGCACTGAAGTTCAATCAGTTCCAGTTCAGGTTGCACACTGTCAACATCAGCAGAGAAAGTGTCTGCAAAAAGTTTAAAAGAGGCTCGCTGGGATTTGAATTGCGAGAAACGATTCTCAAAAACATTTTGCAGTTCCTTTAGGACCTTCACATGCCGATACCATCCAACATACTTGTCATGGGGAAAACCTCTGCACATGCAGGGTAGTGTACCAGCATCCCTTTCTCCATTTGGGCTGTCAGAAGCTTTAACTTTATTTCAAAGGCACAAACTGCCTCAAACAGATCCGATATTAGATTTTGGCTTCCTTGCAACTTTAAATTTAAATCATTGAAATGGCCTGTCAGGTCAGTCAGAAAAAGCAAAGTCAGCTACCCAGTCAATATCTTGCATGACAGAAGTGTCCATTCCCTTTTCATCAAGGAATGTTTTTATTTTGGGCCGTAAAGCAAAGAATCGCGTCAGCACATTGCCACGACTAAGCCATCGAACATCGGTGTGATATAGGACATCATCATAATCCGCCTTTACCTCTTCTAAAAACGCCTTAAACAATCTGTGATTTAAAGAGCGCGAACTGACAAAATTAACCGTTTTCACAACAAAGTCCATCACTTCAGTGAATTTCAAATGTTTTGCACATAATGCCGCCTTGTGTATGATGCAGTGATACTCTTTTAAATGGACAGCCTTCTCGCCCTTTTCAAGCAGCCAATAAAACCATTTTGCTCTCCAACCATGGCAGACGCCCCATCAGTCGTCATGCCTACCAAAGCATCCCATGGCAAATTTAAAGCATCAATGACTTTTTGAAAGGCATTAAAAATGTCAGCACCAGTAGTCCTGCCATGCAAAGATACCAAGGAAGCCAGTTCCTGAAATACTTTGCATTGATTATCGACCCCAGGAATGAAAATTAAGAGTTGGGCTGTGTCACTTGCATCTGTGCTCTCATCAAGGGCAGCTGAAAAGAACTTGACATCCTTACACCGCATTTTCAGTTGGCTGTAACAATCGTCAGCCATGTCTACAATACGCCGCTGGATACTCATACATGAAAGGGGAACATTTGTAAAGGCATCTTTTTTTTCTTTACACACTGCCTCGCAAATCTCCATCAGGCAATCTTTTACGAAATCTCCATCTGTGAAAGGATGTGCTGACCTTGCACTAACCTGTACAACCATATAACTCGCAAAGGTGGCACATTCAGATTATTTTTTTTCTGGGCAAAAACTCCCTGTTGCTTAGTCAGCTGTGCTTTTAGCTCCCCAGCTTTCTTAATTCTCGCTTCCCCCTCCAAATCCTTATATTGTGAATGTTTTGTTTCACAATGGCAGCGGATATTATATTCCTTGGGGACTGCTATTCGTTCAAGACAAATGAGACACGAGTACACATTAGGTTTGGACTTAATGAAAAAAAACTTCTCAGTCCACTCATCCTTAAATTGACGGTGCTCCTGGTCAATCTTTCTTTTTTTTACTGCACTGAACATTGGCAGGGACATCTTTAGAGCACAAACAGTGATGCAATGCACCCTGGGGCCTGGGTACTGAGATGGAGTACCAATGGTAAAGGGCAGGTTCAATGGTACTTCGGGGAAGATACGAACTCCACTGTTATGCTCCCACTACGACGGTCCAAGTCTAGAGTATATACAAATTTTCGGAGAAGTTTAGAAGCGACAAAACAAGATCAGATAAGGAATATAGCCTTGCCAGCATGTAATGGGTTAAATCCCGCCTAAGACGTAACAATAATCCAGCCACTAATGAAAGAACATTCAGAGTAATATTAGAAAGGATTTTGGCATGTTTGTATTCATAACAACATTTAATATGACAATACATGTACATTCTCAGAAATTGCACTTATGAGATATTTTTCAAACTATGTAGATTTCCTGCACCCCCTAACTCAGCACACAAACTCTCAAGCTTGCACCCATACATACCCAAACCCCCACCCCCACCTCAGCATATAAACTCTCAAGCATGCACCCATACAGACCCAAACCCCCCAACCCCCAACTCAGCACACAAACTCTCAAACATGCACCCAAACAGACCCGAACCCCCACCCCCAAATCAGCACACACTCTCAAGTATGCACCCATACAGACCCGAACCCCCAACTCAGCACACAAACTCTCAAGCATGCACCCATAAATACCCAAACCCCCCAAACCCAATTCAGCACACAAACTCTCAAACATGCACCCATATAGACCCGAAACCCCCTCCCCCAACTCAGCACACAAACTCTCAAGCATGCACCCATACAGAACCAAACTCCCCACCTCCCAACTCAACAAACAAACTCTCAAACATGCACCCATACAGACCCGAACCCCCCACCCGCCAAACTCAGCACACAAACTCTCAATCATGCACCCATACAGACCCAAACCCCCCACCCCAACTCAGCATACAAACTCTCAAACATGCACCCATACAGACTCAAACCCCCTACCCACCACCCCCCAACTCAGCATACAAACTCTCAGCATGCACCCATACAGACCCAATCCCCCCACCCCCCCAACTCAGCACACAAACTCTCAAACATGCACCCATACTGACCCAATCCCCCCACCCTCCAACTAAGCATACAAACTCTCAAGCATACACCCATATAGACCCAAACCCCCACCCCCTAACCCAGCACACACACTCTCAAGCATGCATCCATACAGACTCAAACCCTCAACCCCCCAACCAAGCATAAAACCTCTCAGGCATGCACCAATACAGACATGATCCCCCCACCCCAACTCAGCACACACACTCAAGCATGCACCGTTAGAGACCCGAACCCCCCAACTCAGCACACAAACTCTCAAACATTCACCCATACAGACCCAAACCCCCCACCCCCCACCCCCAAACTAAACACACAAACTCAAGCATGCACCCATACAGACCCAAAACCCTGACCCCCCAACCCAGCATACAAACTCTAAAGCATGCACCCATACAGACCCAAACCCCCTACCCCCAACTCAGCATACAAACTCTCAGGCATGCACCAATACAGACCTGAACCTCCCCACCCCCAACTCAGCACACACACTCAAACATGCACCCATAGACACCCGAACCCCCCACCTCAGCACACAAACTCTCAAACATGCACCCATACAGACCCAAAGCCCCCACCCACCACCCCCAAACTCAACATACAAACTCTCAAGCATGCACCCATACAGACCCAAAACCCCGACCCCCCAACTCAGCATACAAACTCTCAAGCATGCACCCATACAGACCCAAACCCCCACGCCCACCCCCCAACTCAGCGTACAAACTCTCAAGAATGCACACATACATACCCAAACCCCCACCCCCTAACCCAGCACACACACTCTCAAGCATGCACCCATACAGACTCAAACCCACAACCCCCCAACCCAGCATAAAAACTCTCAGGCATGCACCAATACAGACATGATCCCCCCACCCCAACTCAGCACACACACTCAAGCATGCACCGTTAGAGACCCGAACCCCCCAACTCAGCACACAAACTCTCAAACATTCACCCATACAGACCCAAACCCCCCACCCCCAAACTAAACACACAAACTCAAGCATGCACCCATACAGACCCAAAACCCTGACCCCCCAACTCAGCATACAAACTCTCAAGCATGCACCCATACAGACCAAAACCCCCTCTCTCACCCCCCAACTCAGCATACAAACTCTCAAGCATGCACCCATACAGACCTGAACCCCCCACCCCCCAAATCAGCACACACTCTCAAGCATACACCCATACAGACCAGAACCCCCCAACCCCCAAACTCAGCACACAAACACTCAAGCATGAACCCATACAGACCCAAACCACCCACCCCCATCTCAGCATACACACTCAAGCATGCACCCTTACAGACCCGAACCCCCAAACTCAGCACACAAACTCTCAAGCATGCACCCATACAGACCCAAACCCCCACTACCCAACTCAGCATACAAACACTCAAGCATGCACCCATACAGACCCAACCCCCCACACCCCTCCCCAAACTCAGCATACAAACTCTCAAGCATGCACCCATACAGACCCAAACCCCCCAACCCCCAACTCAGCACACAAACTCTCAAACATGCACCCATACGGACCCAATCCCCCCACCCTCCAACTAAGCATACAGCACAAACAGTGATGCAATGCACCCTGGGGCCTGGGTACTGAGATGGAGTACCAATGGTAAAGGACAGGTTCAATGGTACTTCGGGGAAGATACGAACTCCACTGTTATGCTCCCACTACGACGGTCCAAGTCTAGAGTATATACAAATTTTCGGAGAAGTTTAGAAGCGACAAAACAAGATCAGATAAGGAATATAGCCTTGCCAGCATGTAATGGGTTAAATCCCGCCTAAGACATAACAATAATCCAGCCACTAATGAAAGAACATTCAGAGTAATATTAGAAAGGATTTTGGCATGTTTGTATTCATAACAACATTTAATATGACAATACATGTACATTCTCAGAAATTGCACTTATGCGATATTTTTCAAACTATGTAGATTTCCTGCACCCCCTAACTCAGCACACAAACTCTCAAGCTTGCACCCATACATACCCAAACCCCCACCCCCACCTCAGCATATAAACTCTCAAGCATGCACCCATACAGACCCAAACCCCCCAACCCCCAACTCAGCACACAAACTCTCAAACATGCACCCAAACAGACCTGAACCCCCACCCCCAAATCAGCACACACTCTCAAGTATGCACCCATACAGACCCGAACCCCCAACTCAGCACACAAACTCTCAAGCATGCACCCATTAATACCCAAACCCCCCCAAACCCAATTCAGCACACAAACTCTCAAACATGCACCCATATAGACCCGAAACCCCCTCCCCCAACTCAGCACACAAACTCTCAAGCATGCACCCATACAGAACCAAACCCCCCACCCCCCAACTCAACAAACAAACTCTCAAACATGCACCCATACAGACCCGAACCCCCCACCCGCCAAACTCAGCACACAAACTCTCAATCATGCACCCATACAGACCCAAACCCCCCACCCCAACTCAGCATACAAACTCTCAAACATGCACCCATACAGACTCAAACCCCCTACCCACCACCCCCCAACTCAGCATACAAACTCTCAGCATGCACCCATACAGACCCAATCCCCCCACCCCCCCAACTCAGCACACAAACTCTCAAACATGCACCCATACAGACCCAAACCCCTACCCACCACCCCCCAACTCAGCATACAAACTCTCAGCATGCACCCATACAGACCCAATCCCCCCACCCCCCCAACTCAGCACACAAACTCTCAAACATGCACCCATACTGACCCAATCCCCCCACCCTCCAACTAAGCATACAAACTCTCAAGCATACACCCATACAGACCCAAACCCCCACCCCCTAACCCAGCACACACACTCTCAAGCATGCACCCATACAGACTCAAACCCTCAACCCCCCAACCAAGCATAAAACCTCTCAGGCATGCACCAATACAGACATGATCCCCCCAACCCAACTCAGCACACACACTCAAGCATGCACCGTTAGAGACCCGAACCCCCCAACTCAGCACACAAACTCTCAAACATTCACCCATACAGACCCAAACCCCCCAACCCCCACCCCCAAACTAAACACACAAACTCAAGCATGCACCCATACAGACCCAAAACCCTGACCCCCCAACCCAGCATACAAACTCTAAAGCATGCACCCATACAGACCCAAACCCCCTACCCCCAACTCAGCATACAAACTCTCAGGCATGCACCAATACAGACCTGAACCTCCCCACCCCCAACTCAGCACACACACTCAAACATGCACCCATAGACACCCGAACCCCCCACCTCAGCACACAAACTCTCAAACATGCACCCATACAGACCCAAAGCCCCCACCCACCACCCCCAAACTCAACATACAAACTCTCAAGCATGCACCCATACAGACCCAAAACCCCGACCCCCCAACTCAGCATACAAACTCTCAAGCATGCACCCATACAGACCCAAACCCCCACGCCCACCCCCCAACTCAGCGTACAAACTCTCAAGAATGCACCCATACATACCCAAACCCCACCCCCTAACCCAGCACACACACTCTCAAGCATGCACCCATACAGACTCAAACCCACAACCCCCCAACCCTGCATAAAAACTCTCAGGCATGCACCAATACAGACATGATCCCCCCACCCCAACTCAGCACACACACTCAAGCATGCACCGTTAGAGACCCGAACCCCCCAACTCAGCACACAAACTCTCAAACATTCACCCATACAGACCCAAACCCCCCACCCCCAAACTAAACACACAAACTCAAGCATGCACCCATACAGACCCAAAACCCTGACCCCCCAACTCAGCATACAAACTCTCAAGCATGCACCCATACAGACCAAAACCCCCTCTCTCACTCCCCAACTCAGCATACAAACTCTCAAGCATGCACCCATACAGACCTGAACCCCCCACCCCCCAAATCAGCACACACTCTCAAGCATACACCCATACAGACCAGAACCCCCAACCCCCAAACTCAGCACACAAACACTCAAGCATGAACCCATACAGACCCAAACCGCCCACCCCCATCTCAGCATACACACTCAAGCATGCACCCTTACAGACCCGAACCCCCAAACTCAGCACACAAACTCTCAAGCATGCACCCATACAGACCCAAACCCCCACTACCCAACTCAGCATACAAACACTCAAGCATGCACCCATACAGACCCAACCCCCCACACCCCTCCCCCAAACTCAGCATACAAACTCTCAAGCATGCACCCATACAGACCCAAACCCCCCAACCCCCAACTCAGCACACAAACTCTCAAACATGCACCCATACTGACCCAATCCCCCCACCCTCCAACTAAGCATACAAACTCTCAAGCATACACCCATACAGACCTGAACCCCACCACCCCAACTCAGCACACACACTCAAGCATGCACCCATACAGACCCAAACCCCCCACCCCCTAACTCAGCACACACAATCTCAAGTATGCACCAATACAGACTCAAAACCACAACCCACAAACCCAGCATACAAACTCTAAAGCATGCACCCATACAGACCCAAACCCCCTACCCCCAACTCAGCATACAAACTCTCAGGCATGCACCAATACAGACCTGAACCTCCCCACCCCCAACTCAGCACACACACTCAAACATGCACCCATAGAGACCCGAACCCCCCAACTCAGCACACAAACTCTCAAACATGCACCCATACAGACCCAAAGCCCCCACCCACCACCCCCAAACTCAACATACAAACTCTCAAGCATGCACCCATACAGACCAAAACCCCCACTCTCACCCCCCAACTCAGCATACAAACTCTCAAGCATGCACCCATACAGATCTGAACCCCCCACACCCCAAATCAGCACACACTCTCAAGCATACACCCATACAGACCAGAACCTCCCAACCCCCAAACTCAGCACACAAACTCTCAACCATGCACCCATACAGACCCAAACCCCCCACCCCCAACTCAGCATACACACTCAAGCATGCACCTTTACAGACCCGAACCCCCAAACTCAGCACACAAACTCTCAAGCATGCACCCATACAGACCCAAACCCCCACTACCCAACTCAGCATACAAACTCTCAAGCATGCACCCATACAGACCCAAACCCCCTAACCCCCAACTCAGCACACAAACTCTCAAACATGCACCCATACTGACCCAATCCCCCCACCCTCCAACTAAGCATACAAACTCTCAAGCATACACCTATACAGACCTGAACCCCACCACCCCAACTCAGCACACACACTCAAGCATGCACCCATACAGACCCAAACCCCCCACCCCCTAACTCAGCACACACAATCTCAAGTATGCACCAATACAGACTCAAACCCACAACCCACAATCCCAGCATACAAACTCTAAAGCATGCACCCATACAGACCCAAACCCCCTACCCCCAACTCAGCATACAAACTCTCAGGCATGCACCAATACAGACCTGAACCTCCCCACCCCCAACTCAGCACACACACTCAAATATGCACCCATAGACACCCGAACTCCCCAACTCAGCAGACAAACTCTCAAACATGCACCCATACAGACCCAAAGCCCCCACCCACCACCCCCAAACTCAACATACAAACTCTCAAGCATGCACCCATACAGACCCAAAACCCCGACCCCCCAACTCAGCACACAAACTCTCAAGCATGCACCCATACAGTCCGAAACCCCCACTCCCACCCCCCAACTCAGCATACAAACTCTCAAGAATGCACCCATACATACCCAAACCCCCACCCCCAACTCAGCATACAAACTCTCAGGCATGCACCAATACAGACCTGAACCTCCCCACCCCCAACTCAGCACACACACTCAAACATGCACCCATAGACACCCGAACCCCCCACCTCAGCACACAAACTCTCAAACATGCACCCATACAGACCCAAAGCCCCCACCCACCACCCCCAAACTCAACATACAAACTCTCAAGCATGCACCCATACAGACCCAAAACCCCGACCCCCCAACTCAGCATACAAACTCTCAAGCATGCACCCATACAGACCCAAACCCCCACGCCCACCCCCCCAACTCAGCGTACAAACTCTCAAGAATGCACCCATACATACCCAAACCCCCACCCCCTAACCCAGCACACACACTCTCAAGCATGCACCCATACAGACTCAAACCCACAACCCCCCAACCCAGCATAAAAACTCTCAGGCATGCACCAATACAGACATGATCCCCCCACCCCAACTCAGCACACACACTCAAGCATGCACCATTAGAGACCCGAACCCCCCAACTCAGCACACAAACTCTCAAACATTCACCCATACAGACCCCCCACCCCCCACCCCCAAACTAAACACACAAACTCAAGCATGCACCCATACAGACCCAAAACCCTGACCCCCCAACTCAGCATACAAACTCTCAAGCATGCACCCATACAGACCAAAACCCCCTCTCTCACCCCCCAACTCAGCATACAAACTCTCAAGCATGCACCCATACAGACCTGAACCCCCCACCCCCCAAATCAGCACACACTCTCAAGCATACACCCATACAGACCAGAACCCCCCAACCCCCAAACTCAGCACACAAACACTCAAGCATGAACCCATACAGACCCAAACCGCCCACCCGCAACTCAGCATACACACTCAAGCATGCACCCTTACAGACCCGAACCCCCAAACTCAGCACACAAACTCTCAAGCATGCACCCATACAGACCCAAACCCCCACTACCCAACTCAGCATACAAACACTCAAGCATGCACCCATACAGACCCAACCCCCCACACCCCTCCCCCAAACTCAGCATACAAACTCTCAAGCATGCACCCATACAGACCCAAACCCCCCAACCCCCAACTCAGCACACAAACTCTCAAACATGCACCCATACTGACCCAATCCCCCCACCCTCCAACTAAGCATACAAACTCTCAAGCATACACCCATACAGACCTGAACCCCACCACCCCAACTCAGCACACACACTCAAGCATGCACCCATACAGACCCAAACCCCCCACCCCCTAACTCAGCACACACAATCTCAAGTATGCACCAATACAGACTCAAACCCACAACCCACAAACCCAGCATACAAACTCTAAAGCATGCACCCATACAGACCCAAACCCCCTACCCCCAACTCAGCATACAGACTCTCAGGCATGCACCAATACAGACCTGAACCTCCCCACCCCCAACTCAGCACACACACTCAAACATGCACCCATAGAGACCCGAACCCCCCAACTCAGCACACAAACTCTCAAACATGCACCCATACAGACCCAAAGCCCCCACCCACCACCCCCAAACTCAACATACAAACTCTCAAGCATGCACACATACAGACCAAAACCCCCACTCTCACCCCCAACTCAGCATACAAACTCTCAAGCATGCACCCATACAGACCTGAACCCCCCACCCCAAATCAGCACACACTCTCAAGCATACACCCACACAGACCAGAACCCCCCAACCCCCAAACTCAGCATACAAACTCTCAACCATGCACCCATACAGACCCAAACCCCCCACCCCCAACTCAGCATACACACTCAAGCATGCACCTTTACAGACCCGAACCCCCAAACTCAGCACACAAACTCTCAAGCATGCACCCATACAGACCCAAACCCCCACTACCCAACTCAGCATACAAACTCTCAAGCATGCACCCATACAGACCCAAACCCCCTAACCCCCAACTCAGCACACAAACTCTCAAACATGCACCCATACTGACCCAATCCCCCCACCCTCCAACTAAGCATACAAACTCTCAAGCATACACCCATACAGACCTGAACCCCACCACCCCAACTCAGCACACACACTCAAGCATGCACCCATACAGACCCAAACCCCCCACCCCCTAACTCAGCACACACAATCTCAAGTATGCACCAATACAGACTCAAACCCACAACCCACAAACCCAGCATACAAACTCTAAAGCATGCACCCATACAGATCCAAACCCCTACCCCCAACTCAGCATACAAACTCTCAGGCATGCACCAATACAGACCTGAACCTCCCCACCCCCAACTCAGCACACACACTCAAACATGCACCCATAGACACCCTAACTCCCCAACTCAGCACACAGACTCTCAAACATGCACCCATACAGACCCAAAGCCCCCACCCACCACCCCCAAACTCAACATACAAATTCTCAAGCATGCACCCATACATACCCAAAACCCCGACCCCCCAACTCAGCACACAAACTCTCAAGCATGCACCCATACAGTCCGAAACCCCCACTCCCACCCCCCAACTCAGCATACAAACTCTCAAGAATGCACCCATACATACCCAAACCCCCACCCCCAACTCAGCATACAAACTCTCAGGCATGCACCAATACAGACCTGAACCTCCCCACCCCCAACTCAGCACACACACTCAAACATGCACCCATAGACACCCGAACCCCCCACCTCAGCACACAAACTCTCAAGCATGCACCCATACAGACCCAAACCCCCACTACCCAACTCAGCATACAAACTCTCAAGCATGCACCCATACAGACCCAAACCCCCTAACCCCCAACTCAGCACACAAACTCTCAAACATGCACCCATACTGACCCAATCCCCCCACCCTCCAACTAAGCATACAAACTCTCAAGCATACACCTATACAGACCTGAACCCCACCACCCCAACTCAGCACACACACTCAAGCATGCACCCATACAGACCCAAACCCCCCACCCCCTAACTCAGCACACACAATCTCAAGTATGCACCAATACAGACTCAAACCCACAACCCACAATCCCAGCATACAAACTCTAAAGCATGCACCCATACAGACCCAAACCCCCTACCCCCAACTCAGCATACAAACTCTCAGGCATGCACCAATACAGACCTGAACCTCCCCACCCCCAACTCAGCACACACACTCAAATATGCACCCATAGACACCCGAACTCCCCAACTCAGCAGACAAACTCTCAAACATGCACCCATACAGACCCAAAGCCCCCACCCACCACCCCCAAACTCAACATACAAACTCTCAAGCATGCACCCATACAGACCCAAAACCCCGACCCCCCAACTCAGCACACAAACTCTCAAGCATGCACCCATACAGTCCGAAACCCCCACTCCCACCCCCCAACTCAGCATACAAACTCTCAAGAATGCACCCATACATACCCAAACCCCCACCCCCAACTCAGCATACAAACTCTCAGGCATGCACCAATACAGACCTGAACCTCCCCACCCCCAACTCAGCACACACACTCAAACATGCACCCATAGACACCCGAACCCCCCACCTCAGCACACAAACTCTCAAACATGCACCCATACAGACCCAAAGCCCCCACCCACCACCCCCAAACTCAACATACAAACTCTCAAGCATGCACCCATACAGACCCAAAACCCCGACCCCCCAACTCAGCATACAAACTCTCAAGCATGCACCCATACAGACCCAAACCCCCACGCCCACCCCCCCAACTCAGCGTACAAACTCTCAAGAATGCACCCATACATACCCAAACCCCCACCCCCTAACCCAGCACACACACTCTCAAGCATGCACCCATACAGACTCAAACCCACAACCCCCCAACCCAGCATAAAAACTCTCAGGCATGCACCAATACAGACATGATCCCCCCACCCCAACTCAGCACACACACTCAAGCATGCACCATTAGAGACCCGAACCCCCCAACTCAGCACACAAACTCTCAAACATTCACCCATACAGACCCCCCACCCCCCACCCCCAAACTAAACACACAAACTCAAGCATGCACCCATACAGACCCAAAACCCTGACCCCCCAACTCAGCATACAAACTCTCAAGCATGCACCCATACAGACCAAAACCCCCTCTCTCACCCCCCAACTCAGCATACAAACTCTCAAGCATGCACCCATACAGACCTGAACCCCCCACCCCCCAAATCAGCACACACTCTCAAGCATACACCCATACAGACCAGAACCCCCCAACCCCCAAACTCAGCACACAAACACTCAAGCATGAACCCATACAGACCCAAACCGCCCACCCGCAACTCAGCATACACACTCAAGCATGCACCCTTACAGACCCGAACCCCCAAACTCAGCACACAAACTCTCAAGCATGCACCCATACAGACCCAAACCCCCACTACCCAACTCAGCATACAAACACTCAAGCATGCACCCATACAGACCCAACCCCCCACACCCCTCCCCCAAACTCAGCATACAAACTCTCAAGCATGCACCCATACAGACCCAAACCCCCCAACCCCCAACTCAGCACACAAACTCTCAAACATGCACCCATACTGACCCAATCCCCCCACCCTCCAACTAAGCATACAAACTCTCAAGCATACACCCATACAGACCTGAACCCCACCACCCCAACTCAGCACACACACTCAAGCATGCACCCATACAGACCCAAACCCCCCACCCCCTAACTCAGCACACACAATCTCAAGTATGCACCAATACAGACTCAAACCCACAACCCACAAACCCAGCATACAAACTCTAAAGCATGCACCCATACAGACCCAAACCCCCTACCCCCAACTCAGCATACAGACTCTCAGGCATGCACCAATACAGACCTGAACCTCCCCACCCCCAACTCAGCACACACACTCAAACATGCACCCATAGAGACCCGAACCCCCCAACTCAGCACACAAACTCTCAAACATGCACCCATACAGACCCAAAGCCCCCACCCACCACCCCCAAACTCAACATACAAACTCTCAAGCATGCACACATACAGACCAAAACCCCCACTCTCACCCCCAACTCAGCATACAAACTCTCAAGCATGCACCCATACAGACCTGAACCCCCCACCCCAAATCAGCACACACTCTCAAGCATACACCCACACAGACCAGAACCCCCCAACCCCCAAACTCAGCATACAAACTCTCAACCATGCACCCATACAGACCCAAACCCCCCACCCCCAACTCAGCATACACACTCAAGCATGCACCTTTACAGACCCGAACCCCCAAACTCAGCACACAAACTCTCAAGCATGCACCCATACAGACCCAAACCCCCACTACCCAACTCAGCATACAAACTCTCAAGCATGCACCCATACAGACCCAAACCCCCTAACCCCCAACTCAGCACACAAACTCTCAAACATGCACCCATACTGACCCAATCCCCCCACCCTCCAACTAAGCATACAAACTCTCAAGCATACACCCATACAGACCTGAACCCCACCACCCCAACTCAGCACACACACTCAAGCATGCACCCATACAGACCCAAACCCCCCACCCCCTAACTCAGCACACACAATCTCAAGTATGCACCAATACAGACTCAAACCCACAACCCACAAACCCAGCATACAAACTCTAAAGCATGCACCCATACAGATCCAAACCCCTACCCCCAACTCAGCATACAAACTCTCAGGCATGCACCAATACAGACCTGAACCTCCCCACCCCCAACTCAGCACACACACTCAAACATGCACCCATAGACACCCTAACTCCCCAACTCAGCACACAGACTCTCAAACATGCACCCATACAGACCCAAAGCCCCCACCCACCACCCCCAAACTCAACATACAAATTCTCAAGCATGCACCCATACATACCCAAAACCCCGACCCCCCAACTCAGCACACAAACTCTCAAGCATGCACCCATACAGTCCGAAACCCCCACTCCCACCCCCCAACTCAGCATACAAACTCTCAAGAATGCACCCATACATACCCAAACCCCCACCCCCAACTCAGCATACAAACTCTCAGGCATGCACCAATACAGACCTGAACCTCCCCACCCCCAACTCAGCACACACACTCAAACATGCACCCATAGACACCCGAACCCCCCACCTCAGCACACAAACTCTCAAACATGCACCCATACAGACCCAAAGCCCCCACCCACCACCCCCAAACTCAACATACAAACTCTCAAGCATGCACCCATACAGACCCAAAACCCCGACCCCCCAACTCAGCATACAAACTCTCAAGCATGCACCCATACAGACCCAAACCCCCACGCCCACCCCCCCAACTCAGCGTACAAACTCTCAAGAATGCACCCATACATACCCAAACCCCCACCCCCTAACCCAGCACACACACTCTCAAGCATGCACCCATACAGACTCAAACCCACAACCCCCCAACCCAGCATAAAAACTCTCAGGCATGCACCAATACAGACATGATCCCCCCACCCCAACTCAGCACACACACTCAAGCATGCACCATTAGAGACCCGAACCCCCCAACTCAGCACACAAACTCTCAAACATTCACCCATACAGACCCCCCACCCCCCACCCCCAAACTAAACACACAAACTCAAGCATGCACCCATACAGACCCAAAACCCTGACCCCCCAACTCAGCATACAAACTCTCAAGCATGCACCCATACAGACCAAAACCCCCTCTCTCACCCCCCAACTCAGCATACAAACTCTCAAGCATGCACCCATACAGACCTGAACCCCCCACCCCCCAAATCAGCACACACTCTCAAGCATACACCCATACAGACCAGAACCCCCCAACCCCCAAACTCAGCACACAAACACTCAAGCATGAACCCATACAGACCCAAACCGCCCACCCGCAACTCAGCATACACACTCAAGCATGCACCCTTACAGACCCGAACCCCCAAACTCAGCACACAAACTCTCAAGCATGCACCCATACAGACCCAAACCCCCACTACCCAACTCAGCATACAAACACTCAAGCATGCACCCATACAGACCCAACCCCCCACACCCCTCCCCCAAACTCAGCATACAAACTCTCAAGCATGCACCCATACAGACCCAAACCCCCCAACCCCCAACTCAGCACACAAACTCTCAAACATGCACCCATACTGACCCAATCCCCCCACCCTCCAACTAAGCATACAAACTCTCAAGCATACACCCATACAGACCTGAACCCCACCACCCCAACTCAGCACACACACTCAAGCATGCACCCATACAGACCCAAACCCCCCACCCCCTAACTCAGCACACACAATCTCAAGTATGCACCAATACAGACTCAAACCCACAACCCACAAACCCAGCATACAAACTCTAAAGCATGCACCCATACAGACCCAAACCCCCTACCCCCAACTCAGCATACAGACTCTCAGGCATGCACCAATACAGACCTGAACCTCCCCACCCCCAACTCAGCACACACACTCAAACATGCACCCATAGAGACCCGAACCCCCCAACTCAGCACACAAACTCTCAAACATGCACCCATACAGACCCAAAGCCCCCACCCACCACCCCCAAACTCAACATACAAACTCTCAAGCATGCACACATACAGACCAAAACCCCCACTCTCACCCCCAACTCAGCATACAAACTCTCAAGCATGCACCCATACAGACCTGAACCCCCCACCCCAAATCAGCACACACTCTCAAGCATACACCCATACAGACCAGAACCCCCCAACCCCCAAACTCAGCATACAAACTCTCAACCATGCACCCATACAGACCCAAACCCCCCACCCCCAACTCAGCATACACACTCAAGCATGCACCTTTACAGACCCGAACCCCCAAACTCAGCACACAAACTCTCAAGCATGCACCCATACAGACCCAAACCCCCACTACCCAACTCAGCATACAAACTCTCAAGCATGCACCCATACAGACCCAAACCCCCTAACCCCCAACTCAGCACACAAACTCTCAAACATGCACCCATACTGACCCAATCCCCCCACCCTCCAACTAAGCATACAAACTCTCAAGCATACACCCATACAGACCTGAACCCCACCACCCCAACTCAGCACACACACTCAAGCATGCACCCATACAGACCCAAACCCCCCACCCCCTAACTCAGCACACACAATCTCAAGTATGCACCAATACAGACTCAAACCCACAACCCACAAACCCAGCATACAAACTCTAAAGCATGCACCCATACAGATCCAAACCCCTACCCCCAACTCAGCATACAAACTCTCAGGCATGCACCAATACAGACCTGAACCTCCCCACCCCCAACTCAGCACACACACTCAAACATGCACCCATAGACACCCTAACTCCCCAACTCAGCACACAGACTCTCAAACATGCACCCATACAGACCCAAAGCCCCCACCCACCACCCCCAAACTCAACATACAAATTCTCAAGCATGCACCCATACATACCCAAAACCCCGACCCCCCAACTCAGCATACAAACTCTCAAGCATGCACCCATACAGTCCCAAACCCCCACTCCCACCCCCCAACTCAGCATACAAACTCTCAAGAATGCACCCATACATACCCAAACCCCCACCCCCTAACCCAGCACACACACTCTCAAGCATGCACCCATACAGACTCAAACCCACAACCCCCCAACCCAGCATAAAAACTCTCAGGCATGCACCAAAACAGACATGATCCCCCCACCCCAACTCATCACACACACTCAAGCATGCACCGTTAGAGACCTGAACCCCCCAACTCAGCACACAAACTCTCAAACATTCACCCATACAGACCCAAACCCCCCACCCCCACCCCCAAACTAAACACACAAACTCAAGCATGCACCCATACAGACCCAAAACCCTGACCCCCCAACTCAGCATACAAACTCTCAAGCATGCACCCATACAGACCAAAACCCCCACTCTCACCCCCCAACTCAGCATACAAACTCTCAAGCATGCACCCATACAGACCTGAACCCCCCACCCCCCAAATCAGCACTCACTCTCAAGCATACACCCATACAGACCAGAACCCCCCAACCCCCAAACTCAGCACACAAACTCTCAAGCATGAACCCATACAGACCCAAACTGCCCACCCCCGACTCAGCATACACACTCAAGCATGCACCTTTACAGACCCGAACCCCCAAACTCAGCACACAAACTCTCAAGCATGCACCCATACAGACCCAAACCCCCACTACCCAACTCAGCATACAAACTCTCAAGCATGCACCCATACAGACCCAAACCCCCTAACCCCCAACTCAGCACACAAACTCTCAAACATGCACCCATACTGACCCAATCCACCCACCCTCCAACTAAGCATACAAACTCTCAAGCATACACCCATACAGACCTGAACCCCACCACCCCAACTCAGCACACACACTCAAGCATGCACCCATACAGACCCAAACCCCCCACCCCCTAACTCAGCACACACAATCTCAAGTATGCACCAATACAGACTCAAACCCACAACCCACAAACCCAGCATACAAACTCTAAAGCATGCACCCATACAGATCCAAACCCCCTACCCCCAACTCAGCATACAAACTCTCAGGCATGCACCAATACAGACCTGAACCTCCCCACCCCCAACTCAGCACACACACTCAAACATGCACCCATAGACACCCTAACTCCCCAACTCAGCACACAGACTCTCAAACATGCACCCATACAGACCCAAAGCCCCCACCCACCACCCCCAAACTCAACATACAAATTCTCAAGCATGCACCCATACATACCCAAAACCCCGACCCCCCAACTCAGCATACAAACTCTCAAGCATGCACCCATACAGTCCCAAACCCCCACTCCCACCCCCCAACTCAGCATACAAACTCTCAAGAATGCACCCATACATACCCAAACCCCCACCCCCTAACCCAGCACACACACTCTCAAGCATGCACCCATACAGACTCAAACCCACAACCCCCCAACCCAGCATAAAAACTCTCAGGCATGCACCAAAACAGACATGATCCCCCCACCCCAACTCATCACACACACTCAAGCATGCACCGTTAGAGACCTGAACCCCCCAACTCAGCACACAAACTCTCAAACATTCACCCATACAGACCCAAACCCCCCACCCCCACCCCCAAACTAAACACACAAACTCAAGCATGCACCCATACAGACCCAAAACCCTGACCCCCCAACTCAGCATACAAACTCTCAAGCATGCACCCATACAGACCAAAACCCCCACTCTCACCCCCCAACTCAGCATACAAACTCTCAAGCATGCACCCATACAGACCTGAACCCCCCACCCCCCAAATCAGCACTCACTCTCAAGCATACACCCATACAGACCAGAACCCCCCAACCCCCAAACTCAGCACACAAACTCTCAAGCATGAACCCATACAGACCCAAACTGCCCACCCCCGACTCAGCATACACACTCAAGCATGCACCCTTACAGACCCGAACCCCCAAACTCAGCACACAAACTCTCAAGCATGCACCCATACAGACCCAAACCCCCACTACCCAACTCAGCATACAAACTCTCAAGCATGCACCCATACAGACCCAACCCCCCACACCCCTCCCCCAAACTCAGCACACAAACTCTCAAGCATGCACCCATACAGACCCAAACCCCCCAACCCCCAACTCAGCACACAAACTCTCAAACATGCACCCATACTGACCCAATCCCCCCACCCTCCAACTAAGCATACAAACTCTCAAGCATACACCCATACAGACCTGAACCCCACCACCCCAACTCAGCACACACACTCAAGCATGCACCCATACAGACCCAAACCCCCCACCCCCTAACTCAGCACACACAATCTCAAGTATGCACCAATACAGACTCAAACCCACAACCCACAAACCCAGCATACAAATTCTAAAGCATGCACCCATACAGACCCAAACCCCCTACCCCCAACTCTGCATACAAACTCTCAGGCATGCACCAATACAGACCTGAACCTCCCCACCCCCAACTCAGCACACACACTCAAACATGCACCCATAGAGACCCGAACCCCCCAACTCAGCACACAAACTCTCAAACATGCACCCATACAGACCCAAAGCCCCCACCCACCACCCCCAAACTCAACATACAAACTCTCAAGCATGCATCCATACAGACCCAAAACCGCGACCCCCCAAATCAGCATACAAACTCTCAAGCATGCACCCATACAGACCCAAACCCCCACTCCCACCCCCCAACTCAGCATACAAACTCTCAAGCATGCACCCATACAGACCCGAACCCCTCACCCCCCAAATCAGCACACACTCTCAAGCATGCATCCATACAGACCCAACCCCCCTACCCCCAACGCAGCATACAAACTCTCAAACATGCACCCATACAGACCCACACCCCCACCCACCACCCCCCAACTCAGCATACAAAATCTCAAGCATGCACCTATACAGACCCAAATCCCCACCCCCAACTCAGCACACACACTCAAGCATGCACCCATACAGACCCAAACCCGCCACCACCTAACTCAGCACACACACTCTCAAGCATGCACCCATACAGACCCAAACCCCCCACCCCCAACCCAGCATACAAACTCTTAAGCATGCACCCATACAGCTGCAAACCCCCATCCCCCAACTCAGCATACAAACTCTCAAGCATGCACCAATACAGACCCAAAACCCCCACTCCACAACTCAGCATACAAACTCTCAAACATGCACCCATACAGACCCAAACCACCACTCCCACCCCCCAACTCAGCATACAAACTCTCAAGCATGCATCCATACAGACCCAAACTCCCACCTCCCAACTCAGCACACAAACTCTCAAACATGCACCCATACAGACCCAAACCCCCACCCCCCAAATCAGCACACACTCTCAAGCATGCACCCATACATACTCAAACCCCCCACCCCCAACTCAACATACAAACTCTAAAACATGCACCCATACAGACCCAAACCCCCAACCCCCAACTCAGCATACAAACTCTCAAGCATGCACCCATACAGACCCGAACCCCTCACCCCCCAAATCAGCACACACTCTCAAGCATGCACCCATACAGACCCGAACCCCACAGCCCCCAAACTCAGCACACAAACTCTCAAGCATGCACCCCTACAGTCCCCAACCTCCAATCCCACCCCCCAACTCAGCATACAAACTCTCAAGCATGCATCCATACAGACACAAACTCCCACCTCCCAACTTAGCACACAAACTCTCAAACATGCACCAATACAGACCCGAACCCCCACCCCCCCAAATCAGCACACACTCTCAAGCATGCACCCATACATACTGAAACCCCCCACCCCCAACTCAACATACAAACTCTAAAACATGCACCCATACAGACCCGAACCCCCACCCCCCAAATCAGCACACACTCTCAAGCATGCACCCATACATACTCAAACCCCCCACCCCCAACTCAACATACAAACTCTAAAACAAGCAACCATACAGACCCAACCCCCCAACTCAGCAGACAAACTCTCAAGCATGCACCCATACAGATCCGAACCCCTCACCCCCCAAATCAGCACACACTCTCAAGCATGCACCCATACAGACCCGAACCCCCCAGCCCCCAAACTCAGCTCACAAACTCTCAAGCATGCACCCATAAAGACCCAAACCACCACTCCCACCCCCCAAATCAGCACACACACTCTCAAACATGCACCCATACTGACCCGAACCCCCACCCCCCAAATCAGCACACACTCTCAAGCATGCACCCATACATACTCAAACCCCCCACCCCCAACTCAACATACAAACTCTAAAACATGCACCCATACAGACCCAAACCCCCAACCCCCAACTCAGCATACAAACTCTCAAGCATGCACCCATACAGACCCGAACCCCTCACCCCCCAAATCAGCACACACTCTCATGCATGCACCCATACAGACCTGAACACCCTACCCCCACCCCCAAACTCCACATATAAACTCTCAATCATGCACCCATACAGACCCAAACCCCCCACCCCCCAACTCAGCATACAAACTCTCAAGCATGCACCCATACAGACCCAAACCCCCACGTCCCAACTCAGCACACAAACTCTCAAACATGCACCCAGACAGACCTGAACCCCCACTTCCCAAATCAGCGCACACTCACAAGCATGCACACATACAGACCCGAACCCCCCACCCCACAACTCAGCATACAAACTCTCAAACATGCACCCATACAGACCCAATTCCCCCACCCCCAATTCAGCATACACACTCTTATGCATACACCCATACAGACCAGAACCCCCCCACCCCCAACTCAGCACACACACTCAAGCATGCCCCCATACAGACCCAAACCCCCACCCCCTAACTCAGCACACACACTCTCAAGCATGCACCCATACAGACCCAAACCCCCACCCCCAACCCAGCATACAAACTCTTAAGCATGCACCCATACAGCCGCAAACCCCCCATCCCCCAACTCAGCAAACAAACTCTCAAGCATGCACCAATAGAGACCTGAACCCCCCCACCACGAACTCAGCACTCACACTCAAGCATGCACCCGTACAGACTCAAACCCCCATCTCCCAACTCAGCACACAAATTCTCAAACATGCACGCATACGAACCCGAACCCCCACCGCCCAAATCAGCACACACTCTGAAGCATGCACCCATACATACTCAAACCTCCCACCCCCAACTTAACATACAAACTCTAAAACATGCACCCATACAGACCCAAACCCTCATCCCGCAACTCAGCTTACAAACTCTCAAGCATGCACCCATACAGACCCAAACCCCTCACCCACAAATCAGCACACACTCTCAAGCATGCACCCATACAGACCCAACCCCCCTACCCCCAACTCAGCATACAAACTCCAAACATGCACCCATACAGACCCACACCCCCGACCCACCACCCCCCAACTCAGCATACACAATCTCAAGCATGCACCCATACAGACCCAAATCCCCACCCCCAACTCAGCACACACACTCAAGCATGCACCCATACAGACCCAAACCCCCACCCCCTAACTCAGCACACACACTCTCAAGCATGCACCCATGCAGACCCAAACCCCCCACCCCCAACCCAGCATACAAACTCAAGCATGCACCCATACAGCTGCAAACCCCCATCCCACAACTCAGCATACAAACTCTCAAGCATGCACCAATACAGACCCAAAACCCCCACCCCACAACTCAGCATACAAACTCTCAAACATGCACCCATACAGACCCAAACAACCACTCCCACCCCCCAACTCAGCATACAAACTCTCAAGCATGCATCCATACAGACCCAAACTCCCACCTCCCAACTCAGCACACAAACTCTCAAACATGCACCCATACAAACCCGAACCCCCACCCCCCAATTCAGCACACACTCTCAAGCATGCACCCATACATACTCAAACCCCCCACCCCCAACTCAACATACAAACTCTAAAACATGCACCCATACAGACCCAAACCCCCAACCCCCAACTCAGCATACAAACTCTCAAGCATGCACCCATACAGACCCGAACCCCTCACCCCCCAAATCAGCACACACTCTCAAGCATGCACCCATACAGACCCGAACCCCACAGCCCCCAAACTCAGCACACAAACTCTCAAGCATGCACCCATACAGACCCCAACCACCACTCCCACCCCCCAACTCAGCATACAAACTCTCAAGCATGCATCCATACAGACACAAACTCCCACCTCCCAACTTAGCACACAAACTCTCAAACATGCACCAATAGAGACCCGAACCCCCACCCCCCGAAATCAGCACACACTCTCAAGCATGCACCCATACAGACCCGAACCCCCCAGCCCCCAAACTCAGCTCACAAACTCTCAAGCATGCACCCATACAGACCCAAACCACCACTCCCACCCCCCAAATCAGCACACACACTCTCAAACATGCACCCATACTGACCCAAACCCCCCCTAAATCAGCACACACTCTCAAGCATGCACCCATACATACTCAAACCCCCCACCCCCAACTCAACATACAAACTCTAAAACATGCACCCATACAGACCCAAACCCCCAACCCCCAACTCAGCATACAAACTCTCAAGCATGCACCCATACAGACCCGAACCCCTCACCCCCCAAATCAGCACACACTCTCATGCATGCACCCATACAGACCTGAACACCCTACCCCCACCCCCAAACTCCACATATAAACTCTCAATCATGCACCCATACAGACCCAAACCCCCCACCCCCAACTCAGCATACAAACTCTCAAGCATGCCCCCATACAGACACACACCCCCACGTCCCAACTCAGCACACAAACTCTCAAACATGCACCCATACAGACCTGAACCCCCACATCCCAAATCAGCGCACACTCACAAGCATGCACACATACAGACCCGAACCCCCCACCCCACAACTCAGCATACAAACTCTCAAACATGCACCCATACAGACCCAATTCCCCCACCCCCAATTCAGCATACAAACTCTTACGCATACACCCATACAGACCAGAACCCCCCCACCCCCAACTCAGCACACACACTCAAGCATGCACCCATACAGACCCAAACCCCCACCCCTAACTCAGCACACACACTCTCAAGCATGCACCCTTACAGACCCAAACCCCCCACCCCCAACCCAGCATACAAACTCTTAAGCATGCACCCATACAGCCTCAAACCCCCATCCCCAAACTCAGCTTACAAACTCTCAAGCATGCACCCATACAGACCCGAACCCCTCACCCCCCAAATCACCACACACTCTCAAGCATGCACCCATACAGACCCAACCCCCCTACCCCCAACGCAGCATACAAACTCTCAAACATGCACCCATACAGACCCAAACCCCCACCCCCTAACTCAGCACACACACTCTCAAGCATGCACCCTTACAGACCCAAACCCCCCACCCCCAACCCAGCATACAAATTCTTAAGCATGCACCCATACAGCCGCAAACCCCCATCCCCCAACTCAGCTTACAAACTCTCAAGCATGCACCCATACAGACCCTCACCCCTCACCCCCCAAATCAGCACACACTCTCAAGCATGCACCCATACAGACCCAACCCCCCTACCCCCAACGCAGCATACAAACTCTCAAACATGCACCTATACAGACCCAAATCCCCACCCCCAACTCAACACACACACTCAAGCATGCACCCATACAGACCCAAACCCCCCACCCCCTAACTCAGCACACACACTCTCAAGCATGCACCCATACAGACCCAAACCCCCCACCCCCAACCCAGCATACAAACTCTTAAGCATGCACCCATACAGACCCAAAACCCCCACCCCACAACTCAGCATACAAACTCTCAAACATGCACCCATACAGACCCAAACCACCACTCCCACGCCCAACTCAGCATACAAACTCCCAAGCATGCATCCATACAGACCCAAACTCCCACCTCCCAACTCAGCACACACACCCTCAAACATGCACCCATACAGACCCGAACCCCCACCCCCAAATCAGCACACACTCTCAAGCATGCACCCATACATACTCAAACCCCCCACCCCCAACTCAACATACAAACTCTAAAACATGCACCCATACAGACCCAAACCCCCACCCCCTAACTCAGCACACACACTCTCAAGCATGCACCCATACAGACTCACACCCCCTACCTACCACCCCCAACTCAGCATACAAACTCTCAATCAGGCACCCATACAGACCCAAACCCCCCAGCCCCCAACTCAGCACACAAACTCTCAAATATGCACCCATACAGACCCAATCCCCCCACCCCAACTCAGCACACAAACTCTCAAGCATACACCCATACAGACCTGAACCCCGAACCCCAACTCAGCACACACACTCAAGCATGCACCCATAGAGACCCAAACCCCCACCCCCTAACTCAGCACACACACTCTCAAGCATGCACCCATACAGACCCAAACCCTCCACCCCCCAACCCAGCATACAAACTCTAAAGCATGCACCCATACAGACGCAAACCCCCCACGCCCCAATTAAGCATACAAACTCTCATGCATGCACCAATACAGACCTGAACCCCCCCACCCCCAACTCAGCACACACACTCAAGCATGCACCCATACAGACCCGAACCCCCCAACTCAGCACACAAACTCTCAAGCATGCACCCATACAGACCCAAACCCCCACCACCCAACTCAGCATAGAAACTCTCAAACATGCACCATACAGACCCAAACCCTCCACCCCCAAACTCAGCATACAAACTCTCAAGCATGCACCCATAGAGACCCAAACCCCACCTCCCAACTCAGCACACAAACTCTCAAACATGCATCCATACAGACCCAAACCCCCAAATCAGCACACACTCTCAAGCATGCACCCATACAGACCCGAACCCCCCTCCCCAACTCAGCACACAAACTCTCAAGCATGCACCCATACATACTCAAACCCCCCACCCCCCAACTCAACATACACACTCTAAAACATGCACCCATACAGACCGAAACCCCCCAACACCCAACTCAGCATACAAACTCTCAAGCATGCACCCATACAGACCCAAACCCCCTACCCCCAACTCAGCATACACACACAAGCATGCACCCATACAGACCCGAAACCCCAACTCAGCACACAAACTCTCAAGCATGCACCCATACAGACCCAAACCCCCACCACCCAACTCAGCATACAAACTCTCAAACATGCACCCATACAGACCCAATCCCCCACCCCACACCCCAAACTCACATACAAACTCTCAAGCCTGCACCCATACAGACCCAAAACACACAACCCCCCAACCCAGCATACAAACACTAAAGCATGCACCCATACATACCCAAACCCCACAACTCATCACACAAACTCTCAAGCATGCACCAATACAGACCTGAACCCCCCCACCCCCAACTCAGCACACACACTCAAGCATGCACCCATACAGACCCGAACCCCCCAACTCAGCACACAAACTCTCAAACATGCACCCATACAGACCCAAACCCCCCACCCCACCCCCAAACTCAGCATAAAAACTCTCAAGCATGCACCAATACAGACCCAAAACACACAACCCCCCAACCCGGCATACAAACTCTAAAACATGCACCCATACAGACCCAAACCCCCACCCCCAAACTCAGCATACAAACTCTCAAGCATGCACCAATACAGACCTGATCCCACCACCAAATCAGCACACACACTCAAGCATGCACCCATAAGACCCAAACCCCCAACCCCCCAACTCAGCACACAAACTCTGAAACATGCACCCATACAGACCCGAAGCCCTCCCACCCCCCAACTCAGCACACACACTCAAGCATGCATCCATACAGTCCGAACGCCCCACCCCCAAATCAGCACACACTCTCAAGCATGCACCCATACAGACCCGAACCCCCCAGCCCCCAAACTCAGCTCACAAACTCTCAAGCATGCACCCATACAGACCCAAACCACCACTCCCACCCCCCAAATCAGCACACACACTCTCAAACATGCACCCATACTGACCCAAACCCCCCCTAAATCAGCACACACTCTCAAGCATGCACCCATACATACTCAAACCCCCCACCCCCAACTCAACATACAAACTCTAAAACATGCACCCATACAGACCCAAACCCCCAACCCCCAACTCAGCATACAAACTCTCAAGCATGCACCCATACAGACCCGAACCCCTCACCCCCCAAATCAGCACACACTCTCATGCATGCACCCATACAGACCTGAACACCCTACCCCCACCCCCAAACTCCACATATAAACTCTCAATCATGCACCCATACAGACCCAAACCCCCCACCCCCAACTCAGCATACAAACTCTCAAGCATGCCCCCATACAGACACACACCCCCACGTCCCAACTCAGCACACAAACTCTCAAACATGCACCCATACAGACCTGAACCCCCACATCCCAAATCAGCGCACACTCACAAGCATGCACACATACAGACCCGAACCCCCCACCCCACAACTCAGCATACAAACTCTCAAACATGCACCCATACAGACCCATTTCCCCCATCCCCAATTCAGCATACAAACTCTTACGCATACACCCATACAGACCAGAACCCCCCCACCCCCAACTCAGCACACACACTCAAGCATGCACCCATACAGACCCAAACCCCCACCCCTAACTCAGCACACACACTCTCAAGCATGCACCCTTACAGACCCAAACCCCCCACCCCCAACCCAGCATACAAACTCTTAAGCATGCACCCATACAGCCTCAAACCCCCATCCCCAAACTCAGCTTACAAACTCTCAAGCATGCACCCATACAGACCCGAACCCCTCACCCCCCAAATCACCACACACTCTCAAGCATGCACCCATACAGACCCAACCCCCCTACCCCCAACGCAGCATACAAACTCTCAAACATGCACCCATACAGACCCAAACCCCCACCCCCTAACTCAGCACACACACTCTCAAGCATGCACCCTTACAGACCCAAACCCCCCACCCCCAACCCAGCATACAAATTCTTAAGCATGCACCCATACAGCCGCAAACCCCCATCCCCCAACTCAGCTTACAAACTCTCAAGCATGCACCCATACAGACCCTCACCCCTCACCCCCCAAATCAGCACACACTCTCAAGCATGCACCCATACAGACCCAACCCCCCTACCCCCAACGCAGCATACAAACTCTCAAACATGCACCTATACAGACCCAAATCCCCACCCCCAACTCAACACACACACTCAAGCATGCACCCATACAGACCCAAACCCCCCACCCCCTAACTCAGCACACACACTCTCAAGCATGCACCCATACAGACCCAAACCCCCCACCCCCAACCCAGCATACAAACTCTTAAGCATGCACCCATACAGACCCAAAACCCCCACCCCACAACTCAGCATACAAACTCTCAAACATGCACCCATACAGACCCAAACCACCACTCCCACGCCCAACTCAGCATACAAACTCCCAAGCATGCATCCATACAGACCCAAACTCCCACCTCCCAACTCAGCACACACACCCTCAAACATGCACCCATACAGACCCGAACCCCCACCCCCAAATCAGCACACACTCTCAAGCATGCACCCATACATACTCAAACCCCCCACCCCCAACTCAACATACAAACTCTAAAACATGCACCCATACAGACCCAAACCCCCACCCCCTAACTCAGCACACACACTCTCAAGCATGCACCCATACAGACTCACACCCCCTACCTACCACCCCCAACTCAGCATACAAACTCTCAATCAGGCACCCATACAGACCCAAACCCCCCAGCCCCCAACTCAGCACACAAACTCTCAAATATGCACCCATACAGACCCAATCCCCCCACCCCAACTCAGCACACAAACTCTCAAGCATACACCCATACAGACCTGAACCCCGAACCCCAACTCAGCACACACACTCAAGCATGCACCCATAGAGACCCAAACCCCCACCCCCTAACTCAGCACACACACTCTCAAGCATGCACCCATACAGACCCAAACCCTCCACCCCCCAACCCAGCATACAAACTCTAAAGCATGCACCCATACAGACGCAAACCCCCCACGCCCCAATTAAGCATACAAACTCTCATGCATGCACCAATACAGACCTGAACCCCCCCACCCCCAACTCAGCACACACACTCAAGCATGCACCCATACAGACCCGAACCCCCAACTCAGCACACAAACTCTCAAGCATGCACCCATACAGACCCAAACCCCCACCACCCAACTCAGCATAGAATCTCTCAAACATGCACCATACAGACCCAAACCCTCCACCCCCAAACTCAGCATACAAACTCTCAAGCATGCACCCATAGAGACCCAAACCCCACCTCCCAACTCAGCACACAAACTCTCAAACATGCATCCATACAGACCCAAACCCCCAAATCAGCACACACTCTCAAGCATGCACCCATACAGACCCGAACCCCCCTCCCCAACTCAGCACACAAACTCTCAAGCATGCACCCATACATACTCAAACCCCCCACCCCCCAACTCAACATACACACTCTAAAACATGCACCCATACAGACCGAAACCCCCCAACACCCAACTCAGCATACAAACTCTCAAGCATGCACCCATATAGACCCGAACCCCCCACCCCCCAAATCATTACACACTCTCAAGCATGCACCCATACAGACCCAAACCCCCTACCCCCAACTCAGCATACACACACAAGCATGCACCCATACAGACCCGAAACCCCAACTCAGCACACAAACTCTCAAGCATGCACCCATACAGACCCAAACCCCCACCACCCAACTCAGCATACAAACTCTCAAACATGCACCCATACAGACCCAATCCCCCACCCCACACCCCAAACTCACATACAAACTCTCAAGCCTGCACCCATACAGACCCAAAACACACAACCCCCCAACCCAGCATACAAACACTAAAGCATGCACCCATACATACCCAAACCCCACAACTCATCACACAAACTCTCAAGCATGCACCAATACAGACCTGAACCCCCCCACCCCCAACTCAGCACACACACTCAAGCATGCACCCATACAGACCCGAACCCCCCAACTCAGCACACAAACTCTCAAACATGCACCCATACAGACCCAAACCCCCCACCCCACCCCCAAACTCAGCATAAAAACTCTCAAGCATGCACCAATACAGACCCAAAACACACAACCCCCCAACCCGGCATACAAACTCTAAAACATGCACCCATACAGACCCAAACCCCCACCCCCAAACTCAGCATACAAACTCTCAAGCATGCACCAATACAGACCTGATCCCACCACCAAATCAGCACACACACTCAAGCATGCACCCATAAGACCCAAACCCCCAACCCCCCAACTCAGCACACAAACTCTGAAACATGCACCCATACAGACCCGAAGCCCTCCCACCCCCCAACTCAGCACACACACTCAAGCATGCATCCATACAGTCCGAACGCCCCACCCCCAAATCAGCACACACTCTCAAGCATGCACCCATACAGACCCAAACCCCCCACCCCACAACTCAGCATACAAACTCTCAAACATGCACCCATACAGACCCAAACCCCCCAACTAAGCATACAAACTCTCAGACATGCACCCATACAGACCCAAACCCCCAACTCAGCATACAAAGTCTCAAGCATGCACCCATACAGAACCAAACCCCCACCCCCCAACTCAGCATACAAACTCTCAAACATGCACCCATACAGACCCAAGCCCCCCACCCCCACCCCCAAACTCTGCATATAAACTCTCAATCATGCACCCATACAGACCCAAACCCCCCACCCCCCAACTCAGCATACAAACTCTCAAGCATGCACCCATACAGACCCAAATCCCCACGTCCCAACTCAGCATACAAACTCTCAAACATGCACCCATACCGACCCAAACCCCCCACCCCCCAACTCAGCATACAAACTCTCAAACATGCACCCATACAGACCTGAACCCCCACTTCCCAAATCAGCACACACTCTCAAGCATGCACACATACAGACCCGAACCCCCCACCCCCCAACTCAGCATACAAACTCTCAAACATGCACCCATCCTGACCCAAACCCCCACCCCCCAAACTCAGCATACAAACACTCAAGCATGCACCCATCCAAACCCCCCACCCCCAACTCAGCATACAAACTCTCAAACATGCACCCATATAGACCCAAACCCCTCAACTCAGCTTACAAACTCTCAAACATGCACCCATACAGACCCGAACCCCCACCCCCAAATCAGCACACACTCTCAAACATGCACCCATACAGACCCAAACTCCTCAACTCAGCTTACAAACTCTCAAACATGCACCCATACAGACCCGAACCCCCACCCCCGAACCCAGCACACAAACTCTCAAAAATGCACCCATACACCTGAAGCCCTCCCACCCCCCAACTCAGCACACACACTCAAGCATGCACCCATACAGATCCAAACCCCCCAACCCCAAATCAGCACACACTTTCAAACATGCACCCATACAGACCCAACCCCCCTACCCCCCAATTCAGCACACAGACTCTCAAGCATGCACCCATACAGACCCAAACCCTCACCCCACAACTCAGCATACAAACTCTCAAACATGCACCCATACAGACCCAACCCCCCCAACTCAGCATACAAAC
The DNA here is from genome assembly GCF_040938575.1 of Ambystoma mexicanum. Classification (NCBI taxonomy): domain Eukaryota; kingdom Metazoa; phylum Chordata; class Amphibia; order Caudata; family Ambystomatidae; genus Ambystoma; species Ambystoma mexicanum. The sequence continues at coordinate 646,139,435 of NC_090925.1, read as the reverse complement.
TCTCAAACATGCCCTCATACATACCCAAACCCCCCACCACCAACTCAGCATACAAACTCTCAAGCATGCACCCATACAGACCCAAACCCCCCACATCCCCTACTCAGCACACAAACTCTCAAGCATGCACCCATACAGACCCAAACCCCCACCACCAAATCAGAACACACTCTCAAACATGCACCCATACAGACCCAAACCCCCAACCCGTAACTCAGCACACAAACTCTCAAACATGCACCCATACAGCCCTGCAGCCCTCCCACCCCCAACTCAGCACACACACTCAGGCATGCACCCATACAGATCCAATCCCCCTCCCCCAAATCAGCACACACTCTCAAGCAGGCACCCATACAGACCCTGCATCTCAACATACACCACACTTACACTCCAAAACAAACATTCAGGCAGACCCGACACCCCCACCTCCGCATCTCAATATACACTGTACTTGCACTCAAAAACAAAAATTCATGCAGACCTGACACCCCCCCCAACCCCGCATCTCAACATACGCCACACTCACACTTAAAAACAAACATTCATGCAGACCCGAGACCCCCACCCCTGCATCTCAACATACACCGCAGTTACACTCCAAAACAAACATTCATGCAGACCCGACACCCCCGCATCTCAACAAACATCGCAAAAACATACAAAAACAATAATTCATGCACACCCGATACCACCCTACCCCCGCATCTCAACAAACACCGGACAAACATACAAAAACAAACATTCATGCACACCCGATACCACCCCACCCCTGCATCTCAACAAACACTGGACAAACATACAAACAAAGACTCATGCACACCCGACATCCCCCACCCCCGCATCTCAACAATCACTGCACAAACATACAAACACAAACATTCATGCACACCCGACACCCCCCACCCCTGCATCTCAACAAACACTGCACAAACATACAAAAACAAACATTCATGCACACCCGACACCCCCCCCACCCCTGCATCTCAACAAACACTGCACAAACATACAAAAACAAACATTCATGCACACCCGACACCCCCACACCCTGCATCTCAACAAACACCGCACAAACATACAAAAACAAACATTCATGCACACCCGATACCTCCCAATCCCGCATCTCAACAAACACCACACAAACATACAAAAAACCATTCATGCACACCCGACATCCCCCACCCCTGCATCTCAACAAACACTGCATAAACATACAAAAAAAACATTCATGCACACCAGACACCCCCACCCCCGCATCTCAACAAACACTGCACAAACATACAAAAACAAAAATTCATGCACACCTGACACCCCCCACTCCCGCATCTCAACAAACACCGCACAAACATACAAAAACAAATATTCATGCACACCCGACAGCTCCCCCAACCCCGCATCTCAACAAACACTGAACAAACATACAAAAAGAAACATTCATGCACACCTGACACCCACCCCACCCCCGCATCTCAAGAAACACTGCACAAACATACAAAAACAAACATTCATGCACACCGACAGCCCCCCACCCCATCTCAACATACACCGCACAAATATACAGCAGAACAGACCCGACACATAAACACAAACAAACAGACCACTTACCGGACGTGCTAGAAGGCAGGCTAGCTAGAACGCTGGCGAGGTAACTGGAGTGGTGCTACGGCTGACATGGCAAGGCTGAAATGCCGTCCGGCATCAAACCTTATTGACCAAGCCAGCCGTAGTGCTGGCACTCCATTGGTGCATTACACACACACTACTCGTGGCTCGTAGGAGCGACGTGTGTGCTGAGCCAATGATGTTTTGTCCTGCCCGGAAGAGAAAAGTTTCAAAGACTTTCCTAATGGAGGGCTGATGTTGCTGCTTGCGGCCCGCACTCCATTAGGAAAGTCTTTGTGCCTCGCCGGCCGGACAAAATGGCATGGCGGGCCGCAACTGGCCCACGGGCCGTATGTTGTGCACCCATGCCCTAGACAAATCCTCACCAAAAAAAAAGTATATGGCCCACTCTGAATTTTTTGCAAAGTTTGGTGAGGTTTGGTCAGGGGGGGCAAAGTTATAGGGGGGTCCCAAAATGTTTTTTTTTCCCATAGACATAATGGTAAAAAAAATTCTGTCGCGCGTACAGCCCAAACCGCTGGATGGATTTTAACCAAATTTGCGGCAGGAGCGGTGCTTTTTAATTTGGTGTAAATCTGTCCAGTAGTTTTTATTTAAAAAACCAAAACGTAAGGCACCAAAATTAGTGATATCTATGTCCGCTCCATGGACACACTTCCCTGTTCGCTCCACGGACAGGACACCGATTGGATAATCGGCTTGCGTCGTGTCCGCTGACACGCAATGTGTTCTCTGATTGGCTGGAATGAGGAGTGAGGTGCGTCAAATTGTTTCGGTGCGCCCGCCATATTGAATGCACGGACATGCACTGGAAGTGAGCATAAATCCAATTTTGGTGAGTCTGTTGGTGTGGATGAGTGCTTGGAGAGGGTGGGGGAGTAAGAGATGGGTCAAATGCTGTATTTGTTTAGGTGGGAGAAGGCTGTGATGTGTTTGTGGTGTCCGCGGACATAATGAACACTGGGCGCACTACTGGCTATTTTAGTTTACTATGATGTTGGTTTTGGGTCGTTAGAAGAGCATTGGGTGAAGAGGATATGTATTGAAAAATGTCTACGTTGGTTGTAATTATTTTTTAGAATGTTCATAGTGGGTAGGTTTTGAGGTGGATGTATTATGTTTTTGGGTTGTGGTCATTTGGTAGGTGTTTGTTTCTATGCGTGTGTTATGCTGCAGTGGTTGTGGCCAGGATCTTGGGTGCATGGCCGAAGTGCCATAGGCCTTCGGCCATGCACCCAAGACTCTAGGCCCTGGTTACAACCACCGCAGCATAACACACCCATGTTACCTACGGCACTTCGGCCATGCATCCAAGACTCTAGGCCCTGGCTACAACCACCACAGCATAACACACCCATGTTACCAAAGATTTTGACTGTGGTATGTGGGCTGCTTAGTGGATATGTTTTTAATAATGTGTGTACTGATTGGTAGTAGTGCAATAGTGTTTATAGGATGGTGAGATAATGTGTCTTAGTTTGTTTGTTGGATTGTGTTCAGAATGTTGGTATTGAAGACTGTAGGCATTTTGGGTTGTATTTATTGGTGAGGTGTTTGTTTGCATGGCTGTGTTATGTTGTGGTGGTGGTGAGTTTAATTCTTATATACTTAGTGTTTCTTTTGGTGAGGCTCTATGAAGAGTTTTGGCCAGGCCATGCAGTCAAGATTGTAGTGTTTGGAAACAAGCGCTGCAGCATAAAATACCCATGGAAGCAAACATTTTGGATTGCGGTGTATGGTCAGGTGTTTGCTTGAATGGGTGTGTTATGCTGTGGTATTTGTGAGTCCAATTGTTATATACTAGTCTCACCCTAAGTTACTAGGGCAATCCAGACGTTGACCCCTTGGTCACTATTATTAGAAAGGCACAGGTTCACCTTACTGATGAGGTGCAACCAGAACGAAACACGTGTCTGGGGTTTCTGTTGGTACTCTTGTTGAGAGGACAATTGTTTAGCTTTTCAGTGCTGGACTGCCCCTGGGCAGGGCAAAGAGTGATATGATTGGGATATTTCTCCTCTGTGAAAGATAGTGAGCGAAAGAATCTGGCTAAGGGTTTCACATCCAGGATTAATGTGTGGCAGAGAGACTCCCAGGATCCTCCTTGTTTTTTGCATATTTACATAACTTTGGGTCCTACCCTAAGTTACTAGGGGAATCCAGACATTAGTATATAGTTACTATGTGTCTGTATTTGTAAGGTGGCAAGACCCCCACACCGTTCACTTCGCTAGTGTCACAAAGTGGGATAGTACAAACACCTGTGTGCACATTATAGGACATTTTGTACAAGCACATTTTGTCAAGGCGCGAGATTTGCTCCTTGCGAAAAATGTTCATGTGATTTCGTGTGTGAAGAGGGAATGGGCTGAGGTGACAGGTGGTCTGGCCTGTCTGTGGAAGTCTCTGGAGAGTGCGAAGTTCTGCATAGGAACAAAGTAAATCCGTAGATGGTGGGAAAAAAATCATATCTTTTTACAAAAATGTTTCTAATGCTCTACGGTCTGAAGGGCTATTGGCTGCCATTGTGAGTGAAGGTCAGCGGCGTTGAATTTTTGTTTCCTAGCTGAGGAAACCCACGCATCATACACAGTATAAAGTTCAATTGTTTTTTGACCTTGAACCAAAGCTAACATTCGAAAAGGAATGTATGATGGGAGCGATGTAACACTGTCAAGTATGATAAGGCTCACCATTCCAAAACTGGACAAAGGATCATGTATTTTCACTTTATGAAAATGTGTTGCCCTGAACGGAGTGTCAGCTTTACGTCGACAGAAGGGAATTGCCAAATATTATGTAAGTTTCACTTTCGACGATTTTAAAGACCAACTAGTGAAGTTATCATTCGCTGACTGTTATTGCTGCCTTAAATTGTACTCGGTTGTTGTTTGTGTCATCTTGCAATGACACGCAAATACAGCGTGTGTGTGTGTAGTGGCCTTTGTCTCACCCACATGGGCAGTTCAGTATCGAGAAGGGTGTAGTGCACTAGTGGGTTTCCCTACGTTCCACAAACACATAATTGAGCACTAATATTTAATTAAAATTCCGTCTATGTGTTCTTCTAGCAGTTACCTTTCTCTCTGATTGTAGCGTCAGCGTCCGCATCCCATTTTGAATTCAACATACCCCATAGCACTAACCTCTGTAGCAAATTGTAGACTACTTTCCACGTTGTTTTCTCTGTGTTCCCATTGTTTTGACGTCTGTGCTCATCATTGGTTTTAACACATGCCGAATTAATGAGTAAAATGATAAACTGTACTAAAGATCGGCTACTGAGACACATTTCTGTTATCGTTTTGTAAACAGTTAAATCCTGCCTTTCTGCAATTTTCATCGATTCCAGTTCCCAACTGATGGGTTTTTCAGCCGTCAGCTGCAGATACACATGAATGGCTGCATAACAAAGACTCTTTTTTGGGACGATCGCCATGCACTGATATGCCCTTATGCAGTACCAGTGATAAGCAGTAATCTGACATCATTTACGGTGGCCTAGCGCCAAGCTGATGCCAAAGCCTTGCACTTCACAGTGCGTCCAATGCGCATTCTATACCAAAAAGGAACACCGTGTGACTCACGATAAACATTTGTGGATCACGAACAAAGACAAAATTACACACTTGCTTGAATATGGCAATCGCCGGATGTTCTCAGAGCGTTTATTGTGAAATAAAAGTACTTTAAAAATTGTACAGTTTTGCTATTTCCTTTAAACATATGATTTTATATTCAAAATTGGGACGTGCTGTGCTGTGAGATGATGTGTGTTGATATTCCGTGTTCTGTGTCTACTAAGGTTATGACGTAGGTGATGACTGGGTGCGTTTGGCTACACTGCCCAGTAACATCCTAGAGATAGACGGAGAATATCACTAGGTTTGGTGATGTGAGCCTCAGGAGCGGGGCATATGAATTAGTGCCGCAAGGGCAGTCTACCTTGGGCGATGCGGCAACAGACAAGATTATCACAAGATGGCCGTGCCCTGCTGCCTGATTTTGGATGTGTAAAAAAGAGGAAAACTACAGTAAGGTACATACAAAATGTTTGTACGCTTGATCAACCTATGTTTAGAAACACATGCCCGACCCCTCGGGACAATATCATTTCTGAGCGCACTATTTGTTTAATAGATCAATTTTTTGCTCCATTCGCTGCAGATGATTTTCTAAGGTATCTGTTTCAGTATTATTTTTAATGTCTGTATGGTGTGTTTAAAAAAAAAAATGGTAAGTACACATAAAGTAATGGGTAATAATTGGTTTATATAGAGAAGTGTAGTGTCTACCATTAGTATCACTGTTTTCACTCATTTCTCGTTATGGTTAAGTGTGCTACTAAAAACCTATGAAATTCAGTGAACATTTCTTTTTAAAGAGACGTAATGGTTAAGTTGCGCTACTAAAAACCTATGAAATTCAGTGAAAAAAACATTGTTAAAAGGACGTTATGTTCCAAGTAAAACCGAAACCCCCCAGAAATTTGCCAGTTATGGTAAGCTAAGCACCCATAGCTCGCACCACCACCGTGCACTGCTAAGACTAGACTGTGCATTTAATTTTCATGAAAAGTCTGTACAAGGGATTCGTATTGTAATGTTGATAAAAAAGGATCATTGGAATAAATAGCACGAGGTACGTAGTGCATTAAGCAATGCATTGATACACATAGCATTCTATTATGAAGTTCTTTCCAGTATACTGAGCTACTCATGTAGAAACATAGCACTGTGTGCAGCATACATGATGGAGGTGCAATATTAATAATCTTGCCATGTTGAATAGTAAAATAATACATGCTTTCTTATTACAGGTTTGCCTACTGTGAAACATTTAATAAGAGCTAATAAAACCCACTTACTACATAATTACATTATTGCAAACAAAACACAGACAACAACACATACAAATATGAGCATATACAGGGAAAATGAAATAAAAATAAAACAGCACCATTAACAGGCAATCTTCATAATCTAATTGATTATCTTCATGCACAGAAATGATTGTTCTGTTTGAAAGCTACTACTTACCTATGTATAACTATCACATAATGTGACTGGACCCTAAGGAAAGTAGTGTGAGTACAATGTATACAAATATGAGCATACCCAGGAAAGTACAGTAATAAAAAAAACACCAGAACTATAAAATAAATTGTTGATAACCTTACTGATCATCTTCATACATAGAAAGCATTGCTGTCTTCCAAGTCTGTGTTTCCCCTATGTATATGTTTCATATGCTGTGAGTGAACCCCAAGTGAATTACTGTAAGAACATATTTGAAGTATAAGTCCATAAATATAGTACTTTTTGAATTTTTAGTTCCTGACTGTTACTGGCCTACATATCTTAGTAAAGGAAAAAAGAGGGAGCCAGACATGTTATGTCATCAGTGATGTCATCAATGACATTTATGATGTCATCTTTGATGTCCTGGGTGTTAGTCTTAGCAGTGCACGGTGGTGGTGTGAGTTATGGGTGCTTAGCTTACCATAACTGGCCAATTTCAGGAGGTTTTCGGTTTTACTTGGAACCATAACGTTTTTCACTGAATTTCATAGGTTTTTAAACCATAACGTCCCTTTAACAAAGTTTATTTCACTGAATATGATATATAGGTATATATGTTTACTTAAGCAATCCCTCTCTTCAATAGGTTTTACAGATTGCCACATAGAATGAGGTCATAGATGACATACATTGAGGTAGAAAACCATTGTGTTACCAAAACTGAAGTGTGAGTGTGTGCATTACAGTTTGTTGTTCGCCAGATTGCCCTACTTTATTTGAGCTGACAATAAAGTTGTACTTTGCCATATTCTTTGAGTCTTTCCGGTTATTTGGGTCTGAGATTATTAGTGCTAATCCCATCTAGCACATGAGATGCTTCAAGGTGCTAGAACACACCTTTCATTTTTCCAGTGCTTAGACAAGCAAAACACATTTCACGTCATTGACACTACAATCATCAATGTATGCCTTCCATAAAATTAGTACCTGATACAAATGACTGACAACATCAGTATTTTCACAATTTGCACAGTGTCTGTATACTCTTAAATACTAAATACCAGTATATTCCAAGTTTGATATTCCTATTTTTCATGGTTCAAGTATATTTCCAGACTGACCATCAAAGTAGGGTGCCAGTTTCAACAATCCCAGTATGTTCCCATTTTGACAACCCAGTAAATGGTGTTCCATACCAGTGTATAGTGGGTTGTCCAGCCTGAAGAAATCACATTACAAATTACAATTAGTTTGGCAAGCCACCATAAGCCCAGCTTGTAAAATGCCAGCAGTGTAACATCCCCAGTAACGAGGTAACTTATGCAAGTATATTCCGAATGTAACACTTTCAGTATGTTGCTATGCTTTTCCGTATGTTGATATACATTTACAATCACACACTTCCAAAATACACATATTTCACTCCACACAAGTGTAGTATAATCTCAGTTTGTGCACTTTTAGCATATTTCAAGAATATACACTTTCAGGCCGATTCATGGAATGAATGTGCGCCGAAAATTCTGGCGCAGAGGTGCCAAAACGTGCGATTTGCAGTAAAAGTGCGAAAATCGCAGTGCAACTGCGAAAATCGCAGGGAAACCAGCGCACATCGATTCATGGAAGTCCGTGCGCGGGAAAAATATTGGATGTGCGCTGAAAAAGTGCGCGGCGTACGCCGGCACACAGGTCATCCAATGGCGTGCGCCACGGCCGCTGCGAAATCGCACAAAGCGAGGCGCACATTACAAAAGTAGGCGGAACACGGGGCGTAACAGTCGGAATGGGGAACAACGCGAGAAAATATGGGCGTCACGGGGGAAGTACAGGAGGCAAGTGCGTGGACTCCCACACGCTCGCCTACAACTCGTATTCATGGAATCGAATAGGGCAAACCAGCGCATGGTCAAAGACGCGCACAGGGCCAAACAAGTACGCCACAAGAAAGCAGGCGGTAGCGTCCCTGCGCCTGAAATAAATGTGCGCCAAAATGTGCGCTAACAAAAAGCACCCATATACAGCTATGATGAATGATACATACAGTGGCCCTCTAGGACAAATGAGGTGCAAAGGGGTACCGACAAACACGGACACCCGCTGTGTGAAAAATAGCGTGTGCATGTATTACGGGGTTCGCGGGAAGTTCCACACGCGATTGGCCTGGGCACGTGTATTCCGGGGTGCACGTGAAGTTTCCCACGTGAATTAGCAGGGTACGTGTATTTCGATGTGCGCGTGAAGTTCCACACGCAATTTCAGCAGGGTACGTGTACCAGGGTGCGCAGCAAATTCCACACGCGAATCCAGCAGCCTACATGTATTTCGGGGGTGCCGGGGAGTCCAACACGTGAATTGACCGTGTGGGTCCTCCCAGCTGTTCCCTCTACACCCTCCACGGCCCCTGCAGGCGGCCCACACCACAGGGGACTACCCTGCCCATGTCCCGCAGGCAGCCCATCCACCATGGCCATGCCCCCCAGCCAACCCACATGTCACCTTGCACTACTGCCATCAACGCATGTCTCTCAGCACCACCACCCCCCAGCATCCAGGGGCACCCTCCACCAGGCCCCCACTCATGTTTCCCTGCACCAGCACCCCCTAGCACTGTAGGACACCCTCCACCAGGCCCCCACTCCTGTCTCCCTGCACCCCCACCTCCCAGCACTGTAGGGCACCCTCCACCAGGCCCCCACTCCTGTCTCCCTGCACCCCCACCCCCCAGCAGTGCAGGGCACCCTCCACCAGGCCCTCACTCATGTCCCCCTGCATCCCCACCCTCCTGCATCCAGGGGCACCCTCCACCAGGCCCCCACTCATGTCACCCGGCACCCCCACCCCCCTGCATCCAGGGGCACCCTCCACCAGGCCCCCACGCCTGCCTCCCTGCACCACTACCCCCAAAACTGTAGGGCACCATCCACCAGGCCCCCACTCCTGTCTCCCTGCACCCCCACCCCCCAGCAGTGCAGGGCCCCCTCCACCAGGCCCCCACTCATGTCACCCGGCACCCCCACCCCCCTGCATCCAGGGGCACCCTCCACCAGGCCCCCACGCCTGCCTCCCTGCACCACCACCCCCCAAAACTGTAGGGCACCATCCACCAGGCCCCCACTCCTGTCTCCCTGCACCCCCACCCCCCAGCAGTGCAGGGCCCCCTCCACCAGGCCCCCACTCATGTCACCCGGCACCCCCACCCCCCTGCATCCAGGGGCACCCTCCACCAGGCCCCCACGCCTGCCTCCCTGCACCACCACCCCCCAAAACTGTAGGGCACCATCCACCAGGCCCCCACTCCTGTCTCCCTGCACCCCCACCCCCCAGCAGTGCAGGGCACCCTCCACCAGGCCCCCACTCATGTCCCCCTGCACCCACACCCATGCATCCAGGAGGAACCCTCCACCAGGCCCCCACTCCTGTCCCCCTGCACCCCCACCCCCCTGCATCCAGGGGCACCCTCCACCAGGCCCCCACTACTGTCCCCCTGCACCCCCACCCCCCTGCATCCAGGGGCACCCTCCACTAGACCCCCACTCCTGTCCCCCTGCACCCCCACCCCCAAGCAGTGCAGGGCACCCTCCAACAGGCCCCCACTCATGTCCCCCTGCACCCCCACCCCCCTGCATCTAGGGGCACCCTCCACCAGGCCCCTACTCATGTCCCCCTGCACCCCCACCACGCTGCATCCAGGGGCACCCTCCACCAGGCCCCCACTTCTGTCTCCCAGCACCTCCACCCCCCAGCACTGTAGGGCACCCTCCACCAGGCCCCCACTCCTGTCCCCCTGCACCCCCAACCCCCTGCATCCAGGGGCACCCTCCACCAGGCCCCCACTCATGTCCCCCTGCACCCACACCCATGCATCCAGGAGGAACCCTCCACCAGGCCCCCACTCCTGTCCCCCTGCACCCCCACCCCCCTGCATCCAGGGGCACCCTCCACCAGGCCCCCACTACTGTCCCCCTGCACCCCCACCCCCATGCATCCAGGGGCACCCTCCACTAGACCCCCACTCCTGTCCCCCTGCACCCCCACCCCCCAGCAGTGCAGGGCACCCTCCACCAGGCCCTCACTCATGTCCCCCTGCATCCCCACCCTCCTGCATCCAGGGGCACCCTCCACCAGGCCCCCACTCATGTCACCCGGCACCCCCACCCCCCTGCATCCAGGGGCACCCTCCACCAGGCCCCCACGCCTGCCTCCCTGCACCACCACCCCCCAAAACTGTAGGGCACCATCCACCAGGCCCCCACTCCTGTCTCCCTGCACCCCCACCCCCCAGCAGTGCAGGGCCCCCTCCACCAGGCCCCCACTCATGTCACCTGGCACCCCCACCCCCCTGCATCCAGGGGCACCCTCCACCAGGCCCCCACACCTGCCTCCCTGCACCACCACCCCCCAAAACTGTAGGGCACCATCCACCAGGCCCCCACTCCTGTCTCCCTGCACCCCCACCCCCCAGCAGTGCAGGGCCCCTTCCACCAGGCCCCCACTCATGTCACCCGGCACCCCCACCCCCCTGCATCCAGGGGCACCCTCCACCAGGCCCCCACGCCTGCCTCCCTGCACCACCACCACCCAAAACTGTAGGGCACCATCCACCAGGCCCCCACTCCTGTCTCCCTGCACCCCCACCCCCCAGCAGTGCAGGGCACCCTCCACCAGGCCCCCACTCATGTCCCCCTGCACCCACACCCATGCATCCAGGAGGAACCCTCCACCAGGCCCCCACTCCTGTCCCCCTGCACCCCCACCCCCCTGCATCCAGGGGCACCCTCCACCAGGCCCCCACTACTGTCCCCCTGCACCCCCACCCCCCTGCATCCAGGGGCACCCTCCACTAGACCCCCACTCCTGTCCCCCTGCACCCCCACCCCCAAGCAGTGCAGGGCACCCTCCAACAGGCCCCCACTCATGTCCCCCTGCACCCCCACCCCCCTGCATCTAGGGGCACCCTCCACCAGGCCCCTACTCATGTCCCCCTGCACCCCCACCACGCTGCATCCAGGGGCACCCTCCACCAGGCCCCCACTTCTGTCTCCCAGCACTCCCACCCCCCAGGACTGTAGGGCACCCTCCACCTGGCCCCCACTCCTGTCCCCCTGCACCCCCACCCCCCTGCATCCAGGGGCACCCTCCACCAGGCCCCCACTCATGTCCCCCTGCACCCCCACACCCCAGCACTGTAGGGCACCCTCCACCAGGCCCTCATTCATGTCCCCCTGCACCCCCACCCCCCTGCATCCAGGGGCACCCTCCACCAGGCCCTCACTCATGTCCCCCTGCACACCCACCCCCCTGCATCCAGGGGCACCTTCCACCAGGCCCCCACTCCTGTCCCCCTGCACCCCCACCCCCCTGCATCCAGGGGCACCCTCCACCAGGCCCCCACTCCTGTCCCCCTGTACCCCCAACCCCCTGCATCCAGGGGCACCCTCCACCAGGCCCCCACTCATGTCCCCCTGCACCCCACCCCCTGCATCCAGGGGCACCCTCCACCAGGCCCCCACTCCTGTCTCCCAGCACCTCCACCCCCCAGCACTGTAGGGCACCCTCCACCAGGCCCCCACTCCTGTCCCCCTGCACCCCCAACCCCCTGCATCCAGGGGCACCCTCCACCAGGCCCCCACTCATGTCCCCCTGCACACCCACCCCCCTGCATCCAGGGACACCCTCCACCAGGCCCCCACTCCTGTCTCCCAGCACCCCCACCCCAAGCACTGTAGGGAACCCTCCACCAGGCCCCCACTCCTGTCCCCCTGCACCCCCACCCCCCTGCATCCAGGGGCTCCCTCCACCAGGCCCCCACTCATGTCCCCCTGCACCCCCACCCCCCAGCACTGTAGGGCACCCTCCACCAGGCCCCCACTCATGTCTCCCTGCACCCCCACCCCCCAGCACTGTAGGGCACCCTCCACCAGGCCCCCACTCATGTCCCCCTGCACCCCCACCCCCCTGCATCCAGGGGCACCCTCCACCAGACCCCCACTCCTGTCTCCCAGCACATCCACCCCCCAGCACTGCAGGGCACCCTCCACCAGGCCCCAACTCATGTCCCCCTGCACCCCCACCCCCCTGCATCCAGGGGTACCCTCCACCAGACCCCCACTCATGTCCACCAGCACCACCAACCCCCAGCACTGTAGGGTACCCTCCACCAGGCCCCCACTCCTGTCCCCCTGCACCCCCACCCCCTGCATCCAGGGGCACCCTCCACCAGGCCCCACTCATGTCCCCCTGCACACCCACCTCCCTGCATCCAAGGGCACCCTCCACCAGGCCCCCACTCATGTACCCCTGCACCCCCACTCCCCTGCATCCAGGGGCACCCTCCACCAGGCCTCCACTCCTGTCTCCCAGCACTGTAGAGCACCCTCCACCAGGCCCCCACTTCTGTCCCCATGCACCCCCACCCCCCTGCATCCAGGGGCACCCTCCAACAGGCCCCCACTCATGTCCCCCTGCACCCCCACCCCCAGCACTGTAGGGCACCCTCCACCAGGCCCCCACTCATGTCTCCCTGCACCCCCACCCCCCAGCACTGTAGGGCACCCTCCACCAGGCCCCCACTCATGTCCCCCTGCACCCCCACCCCCCTGCATCCAGGGGCATCCTCCACCAGGCCCCCACTCCTGTCTCCCAGCACCCCCACCCCCCAGCACTGCAGGGCACCCTCCACCAGGCCCCCACTCATGTCCCCCTGCACCCTCACCCCCTGCATCCAGGGGAACCCTCCACCAGGTCCCCACTCCTGTCTCCCAGCACCCCCACCCCCCAGCACTGTAGGGCACCCTCCACCAGGCCCCCACTCATGTCTCCCTGCACCCCCACCCCCCAGCACTGTAGGGCACCCTCCACCAGGCCCGAACTCCTGTCTCCCTCCACCCCCACCCCCCAGCACTGTAGGGCACCCTCCACCAGGCCCCCACTCCTGTCTCCCTGCACGCCCACCCCCCAGCAGTGCAGGGCACCCTCCACCAGGCCCCCACTCATGTCCCCCACCACCGCGACCCCCCTGCATCCAGGGGCACCCTCCACCAGGCCCCCACTCATGTCCCCCTGCACCCCCACACCCCTGGATCAAGGGGCACCCTCCACCAGGCCCCCACTCCTGTCTCCCTGCACCCCAACCCCCCAGCACTGTAGGGCACCCTCCACCAGGCCCCCACTCCTGTCTCCCTGCACCCCCACCCCCCAGCAGTGCAGGGCACCCTCCACCAGGCCCCCACTCATGACCCCCTGCACCCCCACCCCCCTGCATCCAGGGGCACCCTCCACCAAGCCCCCACTCCTGTCTCCCAGCACCCCCACCCCCCAGCACTGCAGGGCACCCTCCACCAGGCCCCCACTCATGTACCCCTGCACCCTCACCCCCCTGCATCCAGGGGAACCCTCCACCAGGCCCCCACTCCTGTCTCCCAGCACCCCCACCCCCCAGCACTGTAGGGCACCCTCCACCAGGCCCCCACTCATGTCTCCCTGCACCCCCACCCCCCAGCACTGTAGGGCACCCTCCACCAGGCCCGAACTCCTGTCTCCCTCCACCCCCACCCCCCAGCACTGTAGGGCACCCTCCACCAGGCCCCCACTCCTGTCTCCCTGCACGCCCACCCCCCAGCAGTGCAGGGCACCCTCCACCAGGCCCCCACTCATGTCCCCCTGCACCCCGACCCCCCTGCATCCAGGGGCACCCTCCACCAGGCCCCCACTCATGTCCCCCTGCACCCCCACACCCCTGGATCCAGGGGCACCCTCCACCAGGCCCCCACTCCTGTCTCCCTGCACCCCAACCCCCCAGCACTGTAGGGCACCCTCCACCAGGCCCCCACTCCTGTCTCCCTGCACCCCCACCCCCCAGCAGTGCAGGGCACCCTCCACCAGGCCCCCACTCATGACCCCCTGCACCCCCACCCCCCTGCATCCAGGGGCACCCTCCACCAAGCCCCCACTCCTGTCTCCCAGCACCCCCACGCCCCAGCACTGCAGGGCACCCTCCACCAGGCCCCCACTCATGTCCCCCTGCACCCCACCCCCCTTCATCCAGGGGCACCCTCCACCAGACCCCCACTCATGTCCACCAGCAACCCCACCCCCAGCACTGTAGGGCACCCTCCACCAGGCCCCCACTCATGTCTCCCTGCACCCCCACCCCCCTGCATCCAGGGGCACCCTCCACCAGGCCCCCACTCATGTCCCCCTGCACACCCACCCCCCTGCATCCAAGGGCACCCTCCAGCAGGCCCCCACTCATATCCCCCTGCACCCCCACCCCCTTGCATCCAGGGGCACCCTCCACCAGGCCCCCACTCCTGTCCCCCTACATCCCCAACCCCCTGCATCCAGTGGTACCCTCCACCAGACCCCCACTCATGTCGACCAGCACCCCCACCCCCCAGCACTGTAGGGCACCCTCCACCAGGCCCCCACTCATGTCCCCCTGCACGCCCACGCCCCTGCATCCAGGGGGACCGTCGACCAGGCCCCCGCTCATGACCCCCTGCACACCCTCCCCCCTGCATCCAAGGGCACCCTCCAGCAGGCCCCCACTCATGTCCCCCTGTATCCCCACCCCCCTGCATCCAGGGGCACCCTCCACCAGGCCCCCACTCATGTCCCCCTGCACCCCCACCCCCTTGCATCCAGGGGCACCCTCCACCAGGCCTCCACTCCTGTCTCCCAGCACCCCCACCCCCCAGAACTGTAGGGCACCCTCCACCAGGCCCCCACTCCTGTCCCCCTGCAACCCCACCCCCTGCATCCAGGGGCACCCTCCACCAGGCCCCCACTCATGTCCCCCTGCACCCCCACCCCCCAGCACTGTAGGGCACCCTCCACCATGCCCCCACTCATGTCTCCCCGCACCCCCACCCCCCAGCACTGTAGGGCACCCTCCACCAGGCCCCCACTCATGTCCCCATGCACCCACACCCCCCTGCATCCAGGGGCACCCTCCACCAGGCCCCCAATCCTGTCTCCCAGCACCCCCACACCCAGCACTGCAGGGCACCCTCCACCAGGCCCCCACTCATTTCCCCCTGCACCCCCACCCCCCTGCATCCAGGGGCACCCTCCACCAAACCCCCACTCATGTCCACCAGCACCCCCACCCCCCAGCACTGTAGGGCACCCTCCACCAGGCCCCCACTCATGTCCCCCTGCACCCCCACCCCCTGCATCCAGGGGCACCCTCCACCAGGCCCCCACTCATGTCCCCCTGCACACCCACCACCCTGCATCCAAGGGCACCCTCCAGCAGGCCCCCACTCATGTCCCCCTGCAACCCCACCCCCCTGCATCCAGGGGCACCCTCCACCAGGCCCCCACTCATGTCCCACTGCACCCCCACCCCCCTACATCCAGGGGCACCCTCCACCAGGCCTCCACTCCTGTCTCCCAGCACCCCCACCCCCCAGCACTGTAGGGCACCCTCCACCAGGCCCCCACTCCTGACCCCGGCACCCCACACCCCTGCATCCAGGGGCACCCTCCACCAGGCCCCCACTCATGTCCCCCTGCACCCCCACCCCCCAGCACTGTAGGGCACCCTCCACCAGGCCCCCACTCATGTCTCCCTGCACCCCCACCCCCCAGCACTGTAGGGCACCCTCCACCAGGCCCCCACTCATGTCCCCCTGCACCCCCACCCCCCTGCATCCAGGGGCACCCTCCACCAGGCCCCCACTCCTGTCTCCCAGCACCCCCACCACCCAGCACTGCAGGGCACCCTCTCCAGGCCCCCACTCATGTCCCCCTACACACCCACCCCCCTGCATCCAGGGGCACCCTCCACCAGGCACCCACTCCTGTCTCCCAGCACTCCCACCCTCCAGTACTGTAGGGCACCCTCCACCAGGCCCCCACTTATGTCTCCCTGCACCCCCACCCCCCAGCACTGTAGGGCACCCTCCACCAGGCCCCCACTCCTGTCTCCCTGCACCCCCACCCCCCAGCACTGTAGGGCACCCTCCACCAGGCCCCCACTCCTGTCTCCCTGCACCCCCACCACCCAGCAGTGCAGGACACCCTCCACCAGGCCCCCACTCATGTCCCCCTGTATCCCCCACCCCGCTGCATCCATGGGCACCCTCCACCAGGTCCCGACTCATGTCCCCCTGCACCCCCACCTCCCTGCATCCAGGGGCACCCTCCACCAGGCCCCCACTCCTGTCTCCCTGCACACCCACCCCCCAGCACTGTAGGGCACCCTCCACCAGGCCCCCACTCCTGTCTCCCTGTACCCCCACCCCCCAGCAGTGCAGGGCACCCTCCACCAGGCCCCCACTCATGTCCCCCTACACCCCCACCCCCCTGCATCCAGGGGCACCCTCCACCAGACCCCCACTCAGGTCCACCAGCACCCCCAACCCCCAGCACTGTAGGGCACCATCCACCAGGCCCCCACTCATGTCCCCCTGCACCCCCACCCCCCTGCATCCAGGGGCACCCTCCACCAGGCCCGCACTCATGTCCCCCTGCACACCCACCCCCTGCATCCAAGGGCACCCTCCAGCAGGCCCCCACTCATGTCCCCCTGCACCACCACCCCCCTGCATCCAGGGACACCCTCCACCAGGCCCCCACTCATGTCCCCCTGCACCCTCACCACCCTGCATCCAGGGGCACACTCCACCAGGCCCCCACTCCTGTCTCCCAGCACCCCCAGCCCCCAGCACTGTAGGGCACCCTCCACCAGGCCCCCACTCCTGTCCCCCTGCACCCCCACCCCCCTGCATCCAGGGGCACCCTCCACCAGGCCCCCACTCATGTCCCCCTGCACCCCCACCCCCCAGCACTATAGGGCACCCTCCACCAGGCCCCCACTCATGTCTCCCTGCACCCCCACCCCCCAGCACTGTAGGGCACACTCCACCAGGCCCCAACTCATGTTCCCCTGCACCCCCACCCCCCTGCATCCAGGGGCACCCTCCACCAGGCCCCCACTCCTGTCTCCCAGCACCCCCACCCCCCAGCACTGAAGGGCACCCTCCAGCAGGCCCCCACTCATGTCCCCCTGCACCCCCACCCCCTTGCATCCAGGGGCACCCTCCACCAGGTCCCCACTCCTGTCCCCCTTCACCCCCAACCCCCTGCTTCTAGTGGCACCCTCCACCAGACCCCCACTCATGTCCACCAGCACCCCCACCCCCCAGCTCTGTAGGGCACCCTCCACCAGGCCCCCACTCATGTTCCCCTGCACCCCCACGCCCCTGCATACAGGGGGACCGTCGACCAGGCCCCCGCTCATGACCCCCTGCACACCCACCCCCCTGCATCCAAGGGCACCCTCCAGCAGGCCCCCACTCATGTACCCCTGTACCCCCACCCCCTGCATCCAGGGGCACCCTACACCAGGCCCCCACTCATGTCCCCCTGCACCTCCACCCCCCTGCATCCAGGGGCACCCTCCACCAGGCCCCCACTCCTGTTTCCCAGCACCCCCACCCCCCAGCACTGTAGGGCACCCTCCACCAGGCCCCCACTCCTGACCCCCTGCAACCCCACCCCCTGCATCCAGGGGCACCCTCCACCAGGCCCCCACTCATGTCCCCCTGCACCCCCACCCCCCAGCACTGTAGGGCACCCTCCACCAGGCCCCCACTCATGTCTCCCTGCACCCCCACCCCCCAGCACTGTAGGGCACCCTCCACCAGGCCCCCACTCATGTCCCCATGCACCCCCACCCCCTTGCATCCAGGGGCACCCTCCACCAGGCCCCTAATCCTGTCTCCCAGCACCCCACCCCCCAGCACTGCAGGGCACCCTCCACAAGGCCCCCACTCATGTCCCCCTGCACCCCCACCCCCCTGCATCCAGGGGCACCCTCCACCAGACCCCCACTCATGTCCACCAGCACCCCCACCCCCCAGCACTGTAGGGCACCCTCCACCAGGCCCCAACTCATGTCCCCCTGCACCCCCACCCCCCTGCATCCAGGGGCACCCTCCACCAGGTCCCCACTCATGTGCCCCTGCACACCCACCCCCCTGCATCCAAAGGCACCCTCCAGCAGGCCCCCACTCATGTCCCCCTGCACCCCCACCCCCCTGCATCCAGGGGCACCCTCCACCAGGCCCCCACTCATGTCTCCCTGCACCCCCACCCCCCTACATCCAGGGGCACCCTCCACCAGGCCTCCACTCCTGTCGCCCAGCACCCCCACCCCCCAGCACTGTAGGGCACCCTCCACCAGGCCCCCACTCCTGACCCCCGGCACCCCCACACCCCTGCATCCAGGGACACCCTCCACCAGGCCCCCACTCATGTCCCCCTGCACCCCCACCCCCCAGCACTGTAGGGCACCCTCCACCAGGCCCCCACTCATGTCTCCCTGCACCCCCACCCCCGAGCACTGTAGGGCACCCTCCACCAGGCCCCCACTCATGTCCCCCTGCACCCCCACCCCCCTGCATCCAGGGGCACCCTCCACCAGGCCCCCACTCCTGTCTCCCAGCACCCCCACCCCCCAGCACAGCAGGGCACCCTCTCCAGGCCCCCACTCATGTCCCCCTGAACCCCCACCCCCCTGCATCCAGGGGCACCCTCCACCAGGCACCCACTCCTGTCTCCCAGCACCCCCACCCTCCAGCACTGTAGGGCACCCTCCACCAGGCCACCACTCATGTCTCCCTGCACCCCCACCCCCAGCAGTGCAGGGCACCCTCCACCAGGCCCCCACTCATGTCCCCCTGCACCCCCACCCCCCGGCATCCAGGGGCACCCTCCACCAGGCCCCAACTCATGTCCCCTTGCACCCCCACCCCCCTGCATCCAGGGGCACCCTCCACCAGGCCCCCACTCCTGTCTCCCTGCACACCCACCCCCCAGCACTGTAGGGCACCCTCCACCAGGCCCCCACTCCTGTCTCCCTGTACCCCCACCCCCCAGCAGTGCAGGGCACCCTCCACCAGGCCCCCACTCATGACCCCCTACACCCCCACACCCCTGCATCTAGGGGCACCCTCCGCCAGGCCCCCACTCATGTCCCCGTGCACCCCCACCCCCTGCATCCAGGGGCACCCCCCACCAGACCCCCACTCCTGTCTCCCCAGCACCCCCACCCCCCAGCACTGCAGGGCACCCTCCACCAGGCCCCCACTCATGTCCCCCTGCACCCCCACCCCCCTGCATCCAGGGGCACCCTCCACCAGGCCCCCACTCATGTCCCCCTGCACCCCCACCCCCCTGCATCCAGGGGCACCCTCCACCAGGCCCCCACTCATGTCTCCCTGCACCCCCACCCCACTACATCCAGGGGCACCCTCTACCAGGCCTCCACTCCTGTCGCCCAGCACCCCCACCCCCCAGCACTGTAGGGCACCCTCCACCAGGCCCCCACTCCTGACCCCCGGCACCCCCACACCCCTGCATCCAGGGACACCCTCCACCAGGCCCCCACTCATGTCCCCCTGCACCCCCACCCCCCAGCACTGTAGGGCACCCTCCACCAGGCCCCCATTCATGTCTCCCTGCACCCCCACCCCCCAGCACTGTAGGGCACCCTCCACCAGGCCCCCACTCATGTCCCCCTGCACCCCCACCCCCCTGCATCCAGGGGCACCCTCCACCAGGCCCCCACTCCTGTCTCCCAGCTCCCCCACCCCCCAGCACTGCAGGGCACCCTCTCCAGGCCCCCACTCATGTCCCCATGAACCCCCACCCCCCTGCATCCAGGGGCACCCTCCACCAGGCACCCACTCCTGTCTCCCAGCACCCCCACCCTCCAGCACTGTAGGGCACCCTCCACCAGGCCCCCACTCATGTCTCCCTGCACCCCCACCCCAGAACTGTAGGGCACCCTCCACCAGGCCCCCACTCCTGTCTCCCTGCACCCCCACCCCCCAGCACTGTAGGGCACCCTCCACCAGGCCCCCACTCCTGTCTCCCTGCACTCCCACCCCCAGCAGTGCAGGGCACCCTCCACCAGGCCCCGACTCATGTCCCCCTGCACCCCACCCCCCTGCATCCAGGGGCACCCTCCACCAGGCCCCCACTCCTGTCTCCCAGCACACCCACCCCCCAGCACTGTAGGGCACCCTCCACCAGGCCCCCACTCCTGTCTCCCTGTACCCCCACCCCCCAGCAGTGCAGGGCACCCTCCACCAGGCCCCCACTCATGACCCCCTGCACCCCCACACCCCTGCATCCAGGGGCACCCTCCACCAGGCCCCCACTCATGTCCCCGTGCACCCCCACCCCCTGCATCCAGGGGCACCCCCCACCAGACCCCCACTCCTGTCTCCCAGCACCCCACCCCCCAGCACTGCAGGGCACCCTCCACCAGGCCCCCACTCATGTCCCCCTGCACCCCCACCCCCCTGCATCCAGGGGCACCCTCCACCAGACCCCAACTCAGGTCCACCAGCACCCCCAACCCCCAGCACTGTAGGGCACCCTCCACCAGGCCCCCACTCATGTCCCCCTGCACCCCCACCCCCCTGCATCCAGGGGCACCCTCCACCAGGCCCCCACTCATGTCCCCCTGCACCCCCACCCCCCTGCATCCAGGGGCACCCTCCACTAGGCCCCCACTCATGTCCCCCTGCACCCCCACCACCCTGCATCCAGGGGCACACTCCACCAGGCCCCCACTCCTGTCTCCCAGCACCCCCAGCCCACAGCACTGTAGGGCTCCCTCCACCAGGCCCCCACTCCTGTCCCCCTGCACCCCCACCCCCCTGCATCCAGGGGCACCCTGCACCAGGCCCCCACTCATGTCCCCCTGCACCCCCACCCCCCTGCATCCAGGGGCACCCTCCACCAGGCCCGCACTCATGTCCCCCTGCACACCCACCCCCTGCATCCAAGGGCACCCTCCAGCAGGCCCCCACTCATGTCCCCCTGCACCACCACCCCCCTGCATCCAGGGACACCCTCCACCAGGCCCCCACTCATGTCCCCCTGCACCCCCACCACCCTGCATCCAGGGGCACACTCCACCAGGCCCCCACTCCTGTCTCCCAGCACCCCCAGCCCCCAGCACTGTAGGGCACCCTCCACCAGGCCCCCACTCCTGTCCCCCTGCACCCCCACCCCCCTGCATCCAGGGGCACCCTCCACCAGGCCCCCACTCATGTCCCCCTGCACCCCCACCCCCCAGCACTGTAGGGCACCCTCCACCAGGCCCCCACTCATGTCTCCCTGCACCCCCACCCCCCAGCACTGTAGGGCACACTCCACCAGGCCCCAACTCATGTTCCCCTGCACCCCCACCCCCCTGCATCCAGGGGCACCCTCCACCAGGCCCCCACTCCTGTCTCCCAGCACCCCCACCCCCCAGCACTGCAGGGCACCCTCCACCAGGCCCCCACTCCTGTCCCCCTGCACCCCCACCCCCCTGCATCCAGGGGCACCCTCCACCAGGCCCCCACTCATGTCCCCCTGCACCCCCACCCCCCAGCACTGTAGGGCACCCTCCACCAGCCCCCCACTCATGTCTCCCTGCACCCCCACACCCCAGCACTGTAGGGCACACTCCACCAGGCCCCAACTCATGTTCCCCTGCACCCCCACCCCCCTGCATCCAGGGGCACCCTCCACCAGGCCCCCACTCCTGTCTCCCAGCACCCCCACCCCCCAGCACTGCAGGGCACCCTCCAGCAGGCCCCCACTCATGTCCCCCTGCACCCCCACCCCCTTGCATCCAGGGGCACCCTCCACCAGGTCCCCACTCCTGTCCCCCTTCACCCCCAACCCCCTGCTTCTAGTGGCACCCTCCACCAGACCCCCACTCATGTCCACCAGCACCCCCACCCCCAGCTCTGTAGGGCACCCTCCACCAGGCCCCCACTCATGTCCCCCTGCACCCCCACGCCCCTGCATACAGGGGGACCGTCGACCAGGCCCCCGCTCATGACCCCCTGCACACCCACCCCCCTGCATCCAAGGGCACCCTCCAGCAGGCCCCCACTCATGTACCCCTGCACCCCCACCCCCTGCATCCAGGGGCACCCTACACCAGGCCCCCACTCATGTCCCCCTGCACCTCCACCCCCCTGCATCCAGGGGCACCCTCCACCAGGCCCCCACTCCTGTTTCCCAGCACCCCCACCCCCCAGCACTGTAGGGCACCCTCCACCAGGCCCCCACTCCTGTCCCCCTGCAACCCCACCCCCTGCATCCAGGGGCACCCTCCACCAGGCCCCCACTCATGTCCCCCTGCACCCCCACCCCCCAGCACTGTAGGGCACCCTCCACCAGGCCCCCACTCATGTCTCCCTACACCCCCACCCCCCAGCACTGTAGGGCACCCTCCACCAGGCCCCCACTCATGTCCCCATGCACCCCCACCCCCTTGCATCCAGGGGCACCCTCCACCAGGCCCCTAATCCTGTCTCCCAGCACCCCACCCCCCAGCACTGCAGGGCACCCTCCACAAGGCCCCCACTCATGTCCCCCTGAACCCCCACCCCCTGCATCCAGGGGCACCATCCACCAGACCCCCACTCATGTCCACCAGCACCCCCACCCCCCAGCACTGTAGGGCACCCTCCACCAGGCCCCAACTCATGTCCCCCTGCACCCCCACCCCCCTGCATCCAGGGGCACCCTCCACCAGGTCCCCACTCATGTCCCCCTGCACACCCACCCCCCTGCATCCAAAGGCACCCTCCAGCAGGCCCCCACTCATGTCCCCCTGCACCCCCACCCCCCTGCATCCAGGGGCACCCTCCACCAGGCCCCCACTCATGTCTCCCTGCACCCCCACCCCCCTACATCCAGGGGCACCCTCCACCAGGCCTCCACTCCTGTCGCCCAGCACCCCCACCCCCCAGCACTGTAGGGCACCCTCCACCAGGCCCCCACTCCTGACCCCCGGCACCCCCACACCCCTGCATCCAGGGACACCCTCCACCAGGCCCCCACTCATGTCCCCCTGCACCCCCACCCCCCAGCACTGTAGGGCACCCTCCACCAGGCCCCCACTCATGTCTCCCTGCACCCCCACCCCCCAGCACTGTAGGGCACCCTCCACCAGGCCCCCACTCATGTCCCCCTGCACCTCCACCCCCCTGCATCCAGGGGCACCCTCCACCAGGCCCCCACTCCTGTCTCCCAGCACCCCCACCCCCCAGCACTGCAGGGCACCCTCTCCAGGCCCCCACTCATGTCCCCCTGAACCCCCACCCCCCTGCATCCAGGGGCACCCTCCACCAGGCACCCACTCCTGTCTCCCAGCACCCCCACCCTCCAGCACTGTAGGGCACCCTCCACCAGGCCACCACTCATGTCTCCCTGCACCCCCACCCCCAGCAGTGCAGGGCACCCTCCACCAGGCCCCCACTCATGTCCCCCTGCACCCCCACCCCCCGGCATCCAGGGGCACCCTCCACCAGGCCCCGACTCATGTCCCCTTGCACCCCCACCCCCCTGCATCCAGGGGCACCCTCCACCAGGCCCCCACTCCTGTCTCCCTGCACACCCACCCCCCAGCACTGTAGGGCACCCTCCACCAGGCCCCCACTCCTGTCTCCCTGTACCCCCACCCCCCAGCAGTGCAGGGCACCCTCCACCAGGCCCCCACTCATGATCCCCTGCACCCCCACACCCCTGCATCCAGGGGCACCCTCCACCAGGCCCCCACTCATGTCCCCGTGCACCCCCACCCCCTGCATCCAGGGGCACCCCCCGCCAGACCCCCACTCCTGTCTCCCAGCACCCCCACCCCCCAGCACTGCAGGGCACCCTCCACCAGGCCCCCACTCACGTCCCCCTGCACCCCCACCCCCCTGCATCCAGGGGCACCCTCCACCAGGCCCCCACTCATGTCCCCCTGCACCCCCACCCCCCTGCATCCAGGGGCACCCTCCACCAGGCCCCCACTCATGTCTCCCTGCACCCCCACCCCACTACATCCAGGGGCACCCTCCACCAGGCCTCCACTCCTGTCGCCCAGCACCCCCACCCCCCAGCACTGTAGGGCACCCTCCACCAGGCCCCCACTCCTGACCCCCGGCACCCCCACACCCCTGCATCCAGGGACACCCTCCACCAGGCCCCCACTCATGTCCCCCTGCACCCCCACCCCCCAGCACTGTAGGGCACCCTCCACCAGGCCCCCACTCATGTCTCCCTGCACCCCCACCCCCCAGCACTGTAGGGCACCCTCCACCAGGACCCCACTCATGTCCCCCTGCACCCCCACCCCCCTGCATCCAGGGGCACCCTCCACCAGGCCCCCACTCCTGTCTCCCAGCACCCCCACCCCCCAGCACTGCAGGGCACCCTCTCCAGGCCCCCACTCATGTCCCCCTGCACCCCCACCCCCCTGCATCCAGGGGCACCCTCCACCAGGCCCCCACTCCTGTCTCCCAGCACCCCCACCCCCCAGCACTGTAGGGCACCCTCCACCAGGCCCCCACTCATGTCTCCCTGCACCCCCACCCCAGAACTGTAGGGCACCCTCCACCAGGCCCCCACTCCTGTCTCCCTGCACCCCCACCCCCCAGCACTGTAGGGCACCCTCCACCAGGCCCCCACTCCTGTCTCCCTGCACTGCCACCCCCAGCAGTGCAGGGCAACCTCCACCAGGCCCCCACTCATGTCCCCCTGCACCCCCACCCCCCGGCATCCAGGGGCACCCTCCACCAGGCCCCGACTCATGTCCCCCTGCACCCCCACCCCCCTGCATCCAGGGGCACCCTCCACCAGGCCCCCACTCCTGTCTCCCAGCACACCCACCCCCCAGCACTGTAGGGCACCCTCCACCAGGCCCCCACTCCTGTCTCCCTGTACCCCCACACCCCAGCAGTGCAGGGCACCCTCCACCAGGCCCCCACTCATGACCCCCTGCACCCCCACACCCCTGCATCCAGGGGCACCCTCCACCAGGCCCCCACTCATGTCCCCGTGCACCCCCACCCCCTGCATCCAGGGGCACCCCCCACCAGACCCCCACTCCTGTCTCCCAGCACCCCACCCCCCAGCACTGCAGGGCACCCTCCACCAGGCCCCCACTCATGTCCCCCTGCACCCCCACCCCCCTGCATCCAGGGGCACCCTCCACCAGACCCCCACTCAGGTCCACCAGCACCCCCAACCCCCAGCACTGTAGGGCACCCTCCACCAGGCCCCCACTCATGTCCCCCTGCACCCCCACCCCCCTGCATCCAGGGGCACCCTCCACCAGGCCCCCACTCATGTCCCCCTGCACCCCCACCCCCCTGCATCCAGGGGCACCCTCCACCAGGCCCCCACTCATGTCCCCCTGCACCCCCACCACCCTGCATCCAGGGGCACACTCCACCAGGCCCCCACTCCTGTCTCCCAGCACCACCAGCCCCCAGCACTGTAGGGCTCCCTCCACCAGGCCCCCACTCCTGTCCCCCTGCACCCCCACCCCCCTGCATCCAGGGGCACCCTGCACCAGGCCCCCACTCATGTCCCCCTGCACCCCCACCCCCCAGCACTGTAGGGCACCCTCCACCAGGCCCCCACTCATGTCTCCCTGCACCCCCACCCCCCAGCACTGTAGGGCACCCTCCACCAGGCCCCCACTCATGTCCCCCTGCACCCCCACCCCCCAGCACTGCAGGGCACCCTCCACCAGGCCCCCACTCATGTCCCCCTGCACCCCCACCCCCCTGCATCCAGGGGCACCCTCCACCAGGCCCCCACTCCTGTCTCCCAGCACCCCCACCCCCCAGCACTGTAGGGCACCCTCCACCAGGCCCTCACTCATGTCTCCCTGCACCCCAACCCCCCTGCACTGTAGGGCACCCTCCACCAGGCCCCCACTCCTGTCTCCCTGCACCCCCACCCCCCAGCACTGTAGGGCACCCTCCACCAGGTCCCCACTCCTGTCTCCCTGCACCCCCACCCCCCAGCAGTGCAGGGCACCCTCCACCAGGCCCCCACTCATGTCCCCCTGCACCCCCACCCCCCTGCATCCAGGGGCACCCTCCACCAGGCCCCCACTCATGTCCCCCTGCACCCCTACCCCCCTACATCCAGGGGCACCCTCCACCAGGCCCCCACTCCTGTCTCCCTGCAACCCCACCCCCCAGCACTGTAGGGCACCCTCCACCAGGCCCCCACTCCTGTCTCCCTGCACCCCCACCCCCCAGCAGTGCAGGGCACCCTCCACCAGGCCCCCACTCATGACCCCTTGCACCCCCACACCCCTGCATCCAGGGGCACCCTCCACCAGGCCCCCACTCATGTCCCCCTGCACCCCCACCCCCCTGCATCCAGGGGCACCCTCCACCAGGACCCCACTCCTGTCTCCCAGCACCCCCACCCCCCAGCACTATAGGGCACCCTACACCAGGCCCCCACTCCTGTCTCCCTGCACCCCCACCCCCCTGCATCCAGGGGCACCCTCCACCAGGCCCCCACTCATGTCCCCCTGCACCCCCACCGCCCTGCATCCAGGGGCACCCTCCACCAGGCCACCACTCCTGTCCCCCTGAACCCCCACCCCCCGGCATCCAGGGGCACCCTCCACCAGGCCCCCACTCCTGTCTCCCAGCACCCCCACCCCCCAGCACTGTAGGGCACCCTCCACCAGGCCCCCACTCCTGTCCCCCTGCACCCCCACCACCCAGCACTGTAGGGCACCCTCCACCAGGCCCCCACTCCTGTCTCCCAGCACCCCCATCCCCCAGCCGTGCGATTTGCCTGGGTACGTGTATTCCAGGGGTGCGCGGGTAGTCTCACACGCGATTCCATCAGGGTACGTGTATTATGGGTCCACGTGAACTTCCACACGCGATACCAGCAGGGTACGTGTATTACAGGGTTCATGGGAAGTTCCACACGTGATTGCCCTGGGTACGTGTATTTCGGGGTGCGCGGGAAGTTTCACATGCAAATTTGCAGGGTACGTGTATTTCGGTGTGCGCGTGAAGTTCCACACGCGACTGGGCCTGTGAGAGTGGGGTACGTGTATTCCAGGGGTGGGCAGGAATATTTACTCGCGACTGGGCCTGGGAGAGCGTGTTACGTGTATTCCTCGAGTGGGCGGGAAGATTTACACGGTCGCCTACAACGCGCCAAAAAATAAAAGGTCCAATCCTGAAACACGTATGCCAGCATGAAGCAGGCGCACGTCCCGCGCAGTATAAAAGAGTGCGCAAACAACAAACAAGCACAGACGCCAGGATGAATATACCGTTCCTAGCAGCAGTGGCCGTGGGATACCGCAGGAGGAGGAGAAGGATAGTCAGGGCCAGAATATTCACACCCAGAACCAGCCTATTTGGTATGCCTGATGACTAGGTGTATGGGAGGTACAGGTTTCCACCACACATAATACTCAACCTGGTCAGTGAGTGGGAGGATGACCTCACATCACCCACCCTGTGCTCCCAGTCACTCAAACACCTGGAGAAGGTCCTCAATGTACTGCACTTCTTGGCTACTGGATCATTTCAGCGGACAAGTGCCATAGTGGGGGGGGGGGTGTCACAGGCCACGCAGTCACGGTGCCTACACCAGGTGTTGGCCATCATCACTGCACACCCATCAGTCCGCAGGCACATATACCTGCCCAGAACACCTGCAGAAAGGCAGGCTGTCAGCCAGGATTTCTACAGGGTGGCACCATTCCCCAAAGTGCTAGGTGCCATTGATTGCACCCATGTGGCTCTACGTCCCCCCAGGGCATCTGAGCACATCTATAGAAACCGCAAGCACTGGCATTCCATCAACTTCCAGGTAGTATGTGATGCCAAGGGAATCATCACCTCAGTATATGCCAACTATCTAAGGTCCACCCACGACAGCTTCATTTACAGGATGTCAACCCTAAACCGGGACATGGAAGCTGGGCGGCATGGCGATGCATGGCTGCTTGGTGAGTAGAAATGCCACAGCACACGCATGCATGACAGATACAGAATAATGCCAATACCCCACTAATGATCCCCATCACCACCTCCCCAGGGGACAGTGCCTACCCTCTGAGCACACACATGATGACGCCAATTTGGAACCCCATCACGCCTCCCGAGGTAAGATACAACACAGCCCATATTGCAACACGGGGCATAGTGGAGCGCACATTCAGAGTGCTCAAGTCACGCATTCGCTCCCTTGACCGTTCTGGTGGGCAGCTGTTATACGCTCCCCAGTAGTGTGCAGGATCATAGTAGCAGCATGTGTCCTGCACAATGTTGCAACACACCGGGGCCTGGCTGTGGACATGGTGGTGCCCCCACATCCCCAACCACATGCACGCCTGCTGCGCATGGGAGGGGAAAGGGCACGGGGTGAGGCAGCCAGTACGCAACTGGTGGCTAATTACCTCACATAGAAAGCACACACCTGTGGAGTGCACACAACCCTGGCACATACCATCTGACAATCAATGATGACTCAATCTGACAATTCTGATGAATTAAGGGACAGTCAACTGTCAGAACCATAGCAGCCTGAGATTGTTCATCTGGAAGTGTCACAATGTGTGCATCCCTACCTACACAAACACCACCAATGCAGTGTCATCAAAAGACACACTTCCATGCAGCAAAAATGAATACCCACTTGCAAAATACAACATGAGAACAGTGCCATGTCACCCAACCCCTCCCCGGCACGGCCACACAACACACCATGGCATGTCATGCAATGTGAGAGCAAACAAATTAATCCCCACAACATGACCCAAGTGTCACCAACTACAGTGTCCCTAATGGAAACTGGTCACACATGAAATGCTCACAGTAATGCAGGACCAACAACACACATTACCAAATACTTACCAATAATACCAATCACCTACACAACCTCCAACCTACCATAAACATGACATTACGGACTTAAAAAATTGGTAGCCTCACTACCTGATAATGCCAGCACTTCGAACACTTCCAACTATACAGTGTTAGCGCCACGCAAAAGTGTAGGTGCACTGCTTACAACATGGACTCCAGTTCCAAAGTAGAGCGCCTTGTGAAGACATGAGAAATGGACCTGCAAATTAGGACGATGAGATGGATGCAGAGGCACATATCAATACACCATGCAGTGTACAATACAACAACAATATGCACTAGGAATGTATACACAGTATTGACTACACTGCCCACACATCAAATGGGAGTCCAACGTCACCGTGTAAGTCAATGTCACTTGGGCACACCCTTTGCAAGCCCATGGAAACGGGAAGCAGGAGGGGTGTGTGTCACACAAACCCAAGCATCTGACCCAAATTCAGGACAAGCCTGCATGTGCCCAGCCACAATACAGCATATGCCCATGGGAGCCACACAAGGCAACACACTGTCCAAAAAATCAAGAATCAAAAATAAAAAAAAAATATATATATATCAAAAATGGCCATGAATGGGCCCGGGGGGGGTGGGAGAGGCCACCCAGGAGGTCCGAGGACAGGGTGCACACCAAAATCCACCTGTGTGGATCTTGCGAAAAAAAAACACCTCCATGGGCTCATGGCCTGCACGGCTACCCTATTGTGGGAGAATCGCTGCTGTCACTCTTCTCACCCTCTCAGCTGCATCAGGAGGTGGTGGCACTATGGGAGGCAGCCCACGCAAAGCCCTAGTCTGGTCCTCCATGGCAGCAAGCATGCGGGTGTGGAAGGTCTGGTTCTGGAGGATAATTGTGCGGAGGTCCCCATGCAACAACTCCCGGGATGCCCGGACCTCCTCCCTAGTTGCCTGCATCTCAGCTGAGAGCGTACGTGTGAGCCGCTCCAGCTGCTGTTCTGTCCTTGTGTTAGCTGATGCCTCAAACTCAATCAGAGTTGCCCTGAGCTGACGGAGTTCCACCCTCAGGGCTTCCCTGTGGCCCTGGGACTCAATAGAAATGGCTTCCCGCAGAGTCTCCAGGCCTGCCCGCCAGTCCCTGTTGGACGCCAACATGTCCTCCCTGTGTGACTGGCTAATGGAGTCTGTTGCCTGCTGTAGTTGTTCAATTAGCCTTTCTTGGGGGACAATGGAAGTGGGCTATCCATGGCCTGAGCCATCATCTCAGTTGATGCTGCCTGTTGGTTTGCCATACCGTATATGGATTGCTCCCATGCGGTATTGCCAGGTGGCGTACGGCCACCGTGTCGGCGGGCACCACACCTGTCTGGGGCAAGACGAACTGCGCCTTGCTGTGCCGGCACTGCCTGAGGCTGCAGGACTGCATTCCCCCTCTGATCTGCTGGCCCAGGAACAGGATCAAATGTAGCGTAGTGTGACCCTGCATCCGTAACCACCAAAGGCGGACCTACCAACATTGACATCCCCATTGAGGGTTCTACCCCTGGTGCAGGTGGGTTGGACAGTACAGAATCCCTCCCAGAAACACTTACCTGCGACGGCACATAGGTCTCATCATCCAAATCGACACCTGAATAGAGCTCGGGGGAGGTGCACCCAGAGACACCCCTTGAGATGACGGTCTGCAGCAAGTGTGGGTTCTCACGCACCACCACACCACGTCCCTCAGTGGTGCCCGGTCGGGCCTGAGACCCCTCCTGGGTCTGCACCATCTCCACAACCCCAGCAGTTCAAGTGCGTCATCCCCTGCAAAGACATGAAAGAAAAGAAATGGGAACAGGCATTAGCACCATGGAACACAATTAGGGCTGAGAAGCAACAGAAACAGTACTTCATTGACAAATGTCCCACATGACTATAACCCTCCCATGCATGCACTGTCACTGCGTATGAAGGGGAGGCAAATGGCACACATTGATGACACCAAGATGGAAGACCAACAAATTTGCTGCATGCTGCCTAGCAGTGCCATCACACATTGGCCTGTGATTGGTGTGTCCAATACACATACATGACACATGCCATCACACAGATGGCATGTACCCTAGCCATGTCACACATGAGACAATAGGACTGAGAAATGCCTAGTGAAAGTGGTGGAATGCAGACAATCAGCCTGAATGAACACAGAATGACATGCAACTATGTTGTGGCAAGATGACACTTCAAGGGCAACTGGCGTGAGGTTGGGCTGAATGTCTACTGTTGCCAGAAGGGATACTGCAACACCCAAATCCTGGTGCGCAGAATGTATTGGATGAAGCACATGGGTGACCCAAACCACTCAGGCACACACCCCCTCACCTGGCACTCAATCAGAAGCACTCACACACACACCATGCACATAGATGACACACACATGCATGTGCACTCACCAGACAATGCCTCGTAATCTGGCAGGTCTCCCACGCCTTGGATCTGTTCCTTTGTGACACAGGTCCCAGCAACATACTCATGTGGAGTGAGTTCTATGTCCTCTGCCGGAGACCCACCTCCAGTCACTAGAGTTGCGGCATGACTTGAGGCCAGCTTTTTCTTTGCCCTGCGCTTAAGGTCATTCCAGCGCTTGTAGCAATCATTAGCGGTGCGCCTCACGAATCCAAGGGCACTTATGAGTTCCGCAATGGTCTGCCAGTGTGCCTGACGTTGTGCAGGTGTGGTCTTGCATCCTGCAGTAATCACCATTTCGCTGTCATGTGCGGACACATACTCCACAAGTGCATCAAGTTCGGCCTGATTGAAGCTGGGCTTCCTTGGTGGGCCGGACTGTGTAGCCGTGTCTGGGGCATCAGCCTGTACTGGACTAGCACTCTTCTTCTTCCGCTTGGAAGGTGGTGGTGATACTGAGTGTCCTACGCCGCTCTGGACACTAGGGGCAGGAGCCCCAGTGGACTGTGGACTAGGAGTGTGGGAATGAACACTCACCATGGGACTTGGTGCAGGCATTAGATGAAGTGTGATGTAGTCAGGGGGAACGTCAGCAGGATGGACTAGGACCGACACTCTCCTGGCTGGGAGACTCAGAGATGGGGTGGATGGAGCCGCAGCTGCCCCTGCAGCCTCCCCACCCTGCCTACTCGGGGCAGTAGATGACATAGCTGCCCCTGATCCATATGGGCTGGTGACACCAACGTGCACCGCCACACGTGGCCTAGACCTGCTGACCTGGAAGTCATCCATGGAGTCACCCTGTGCCAGGTCTGGTGCCACAGTGGGCTGGTCCAACATGGGCTGAGCAGGGATGGTGTCAGCCACATTACCCTCAACCAGGGAGGGGGGGCATGGGTGTCTCTGACTGGTCACCCACACATGGGGGGCTAATGGCACCCTGCAAGTCCTGGCCACGTCCCCTACCGTATCCACCACGGCCACCTCTTTTGGCTCGCCCACCTTTGCCACCCTTACCGCGTGCTCGCCTCCCAACCATGGCACTGATGTTGTTGTGCGTATGGGAGTTGCAGTAAACTATTGTCCTGGGCAATTGGGGGTCAAAGGGGTAGGGTACTAGATGGAATTCGTACCCTAGTGCTCTAGCAAGGCTGTATGTGAACCCTGGGGGAAGATGACGGGTCACGCAATGCACAGGCACCCCGAAAAAGGGAGATAATGTGCACGCAACCCCTCCTAGACCATGTGCGTTGAAAAAAAAACCTGCACTATGCTGTGGCACCCAGAAACACAAAAATGAACGTATGCGTGTCACACGCAGCCTAGACTGACCTCTGAAGGGGTAGGCAACACACGGGGCAAGCACAGATGTCAAATACGTGCGCGGCTCACTGTCGGCCAGGAAATATCGCGTGAAAAATACACGCGTGTGCGCGTTGGCAACACCCCCGCCAAAAGAAGAATTGTGCGCTGTCTGAGGAGACAGGACAATAGGAGAAGTTAACGCTGTTTGAGGCCCAGGAAATAGACAAGAAGAGAAAAAGCTGTCAGAGGTAACAGGGAGTACGAACTTGGAACGCCGTGAAGTAAATCGCGTGTGAACCGACAAGAAGTACAGATTTCACCCACTCGCTCTCCACGAAAAGCACGTACAAGGAAATGGCATTCTACATGTACCTTTTAAAGATGCCCACACGTCCAGTGTCACTTCCGCGTTTACGCGCTAAGGCCCCATCCTCCAATTACACGAGCTGACACTCTGACGTGCAGTCATTGGACGTGTAACATGCACCCGTGTACAGGGAAACGCCCGCGCACGCACGTCACAGACGCGCATACGTGCTGGTGGCCTTTGGGCCAATGAATTCGCATATGTGTGCTGATGCGCTTACGCGCTAAGGCCCTTTCCTCGAATTACAGGCAGACGTGCTGAATTTTCACGTGCCAAATCACTCCGTATCAAGTTGGCCGCGCGTAAGCACACGGAAGACCACGCTCCTGCCCAGAAGGCCGAATTACTGTCCCCCAGTGCCCCGAGCACGCTCCCACCTGCCACCTGCTGCTGCCTGATTGCCTGCTGCCCACATGCCCTGCCTTTTGCCAGCCAGGGGTGCTGTTGCTGTGACCACCCCTGCTGGAACCGAAGACTCCCGACTGGGATTCCATCGCTCCACAGACCAGCCCCAGGACCCAGTTGCCCACCCATTCCTGCCTCTGGGGTTGTCATGTCAGGCACTGCAACATCTGGCACCACTGACAACCCCCGGCCAGAGAGGCAGAGGGGCACCAGCTGCACGCCACCGAAGTTGGTGTCCTGGTGGAGCAAGTCCTGGGGCAGTATGATGCCCTCTTCGGAAGTTTGCGCGCCAACAAGGAAGGACGGACTCATATCTGGACGGACATCGTGACTGCCATCAACGCGGAGGGGGTGGCAGTCCGACTATTCCATCATGTCAAGAAGCGCTGGGAGGACTTCAGGTCCAGGACCCTCAACAAGGCCCGGCGCCTCTTGAAGGCAGCGGATGCTAAGGGGCGCCGAGGTCACTTGTCGGACGATCAGATGAGGGTCCAGGAATACATATCCCCAGCGCTCCAGTCCATGTCTTTGAGAGGCAGACCCGTCTGGAGTCGAGCGGTAACTGTAAATGCATCATGATTGTGTGCTGTGCGTGTGGTGATGTGCCAGTAGTGTGCAGGTTGCACATGTGTTTTTATGGGGCCAAATATGGGGCGGGTGTATAGGGCCGTGAGGCTAACACATGCGAGGACAGTCATGTGTGAGACATGGATGGTGCTTGTGAGTGTAGGCTTGCATGCCAAATGCAGTTGTGTGGGCACACATGTTTGGATGAATGTGTATGTAAGTAGGCATGTTCGTGATGTCACACATGGATGTTGTTTTCAGCTGCATGTATCAGCACTGTGTACATGTGCATGTATGTGGATTTGACAAGGGTGCAACAGTGATGCAACATGGATGCATGTGACAGCAGGATGTGGAAGCCTGATTGGCAGATGTGGCATGGATGCCAATCTGAACACTGCCACAGTTGGCAGAGGTGTACACATGCATGCAAGTGTGGTGGTGTGTGTGCATGTGTGGTGCACTTCCTGTGTTGCATCTGATGTCTGGCTCACCTTTGGCTGCTCATGCTGTTGTATGTGTATGGATGGTGTTGGCAGTTGCGATATGGCTGTGGTATGGCTCATGTGTGCGAGTTGAAATGACATGTGTGTTGGGGATTGTGATGACATGTCTGAGGTTTGCCAATGCCACTCATGTACAACTGTCATGTGTGTATGTGTCCATTGTACAGTGCCCTGATGCCTGTGTTTTGTTTCTCCCTGTCTGCAGCGTCAACTGATGAAGAGGGCGGAGAAGGTGCTGTGGAGCACAGCGGCGGGGATCCCACCGCCAGCCGGAGACGCAAGGCCCAGCTCCCCTCCCATGTTGTCATCTCGTCGGGGAGTGAGGAGTCCGATGCCGCGTCCCAGGCCACAGCTGCTGGGGGGAGGTCCAAGAGGCGTAGGTTGGAGTTGGACTCCTCGGCAGCAGAAGGGGCAGCTGGGACCCCACAGGGCCCAATGGGAGAAGATGGCACAGAGTCATCCAGGTTGGTGGGGGGTTTGGTGGAGGAGGAGGCCGTGCAAGCACCAGAGACGGGGTCTGGAGGTGGGGATCCCACTGGTGCTAGTGGTGCAGTGCACGACCAGGGACAGGAGGCAGCACAGGCCGCCGCGGAGGTGCCTGTGTGCAATCCTGTCCCTGATCCTGTCCCTGCATCATCTTGCACCAGCAGGGATGCCTACGTCCAGACCCGTTTTCAGGCAGGGGATGAGCTCACGTCAAC
Organism: Ambystoma mexicanum; assembly: GCF_040938575.1. Taxonomy (NCBI): domain Eukaryota; kingdom Metazoa; phylum Chordata; class Amphibia; order Caudata; family Ambystomatidae; genus Ambystoma; species Ambystoma mexicanum. The sequence goes on along the minus strand of NC_090925.1, from coordinate 646,103,825 downwards.
TGGCCTTCCTCTGCCTGCGGACGTGGCTATCCGGGTCCGGGTTGAGCCTGTCCTGACTGGTGTGGCGTTGCGTCAACGGGCCATGCGAGGTGACCTGCAGTCTTTTCATGAGGAGACTGCACGTCATCTCGAATGGCTCGTTGACCACGTCAGCCTGCTGGGACAGGTCACCCAGGCCGGATTCCTCCGTCTGATGGGGCTTGCTACGACCCCCTCCTCAACTGGACCCCCTACGCGCCAGTCGTCCTCTGTGCCATCTTCCCACCCATCAGTCACCTGGGTGCCCTGTGGAGCTGCCTCTGACGGTGTGGCCAGGCTGGTGGAGGAGGCATCCCTGCCACAGTCGGGAGTCGGACGTCCAGCAGGGGTGGCCACATCAACGACTGCACCCCAGCCGGCGGAGGATGTGCAGGCAGCAGGAGGCAGTGCACGGGCAGAGGCACAGCAGCAGCAGCAACGTGGTGGGAGCCATGAAGGCTCGGGGCCTTCAACATCGGAGGGGCAGGCATCGGCCGGAGGGCAGGAGGACCCAGGACAGAGAGTGTCTTCCGTGTGGCAGCGGTTGGGCCACGCCATAGATGCAGAGCGGCAGCGGGTGGAATTATCCCGAGCCAGTCGCTGAGGGAGTCGCAGTCCTTGCAGTCTACCCTCCACTTTGGTCCTGTTTCCAGTCTTTCTACACCCTCCATTGAAGAGGGAAGTGCTACAAAAACACCCTCCAGCCGCGGAGCGGCCGCGGAGCCAGTCGCTGAGGGAGTCGCAGTCCTTGCACTCTACCCTCCACTCTGGTCCTGTTTCCAGTCTTTCTACACCCTCCATTGAAGAGGGAAGTGCTACAAAACCACCCTCCAGCCGCGGAGCGGCCGCGGAGCCAGTCGCTGAGGGAGTCGCAGTCCTTGCAGTCTACCCTCCACTCTGGTCCTGTTTCCAGTCTTTCTACACCCTCCATTGAAGAGGGAAGTGCTACAAACCACCCTCCAGCCGCTGAGCGGCCGTGGAGCCAGTCGCTGAGGGAGTCGCAGTCCTTGCAGTCTACCCTCCACTCTGGTCCTGTTTCCAGTCTTTCTACACCCTCCATTGAAGAGGGAGGTGCTACAAAACCACCCTCCAGCCGCGGAGCGGCCGCGGAGCCAGTCGCTGAGGGAGTCGCAGTCCTTGCAGTCCCTGCAAGTCCCGGCAATCCCGCATGGAAGAGATGGATCCTGCTATACAGCAGCCAGTCGACCTTCAACAGACCCACTCCAGGGCGGGAGAGGGGAAGAAGAGACTCCTAAGAAGCTCAAAACCACTAATCACTACAAAGGGCGAACTCAACCCAATACCTAGGGGGCCAAGTGTCCAATCTCCCCTCATTTTCCCAAGACCGCATGCCCAAAATAGGGCCAACCCCTCGGGGGGGACCACAGCTTGGAAAGTCACTTCTGAGCTCGAGCCCCCTCTTCGAGCAGCGGAACTCTTAGAGGGGGGCCTCGGTCCCATGCTCCAAGCCGCATCGGACTCCGCTGATTTCCAACCAACCTTCTCCATAGCCCTAAAGGGACACGACAGCATCGGACTTTCAGGGAGCAACCTAAACTCTGCACCCCTCCACACCCGAATCAGGATGGCTAACCACAGACCCAATGCAGACTGCAAGCCTCTCCCATCGGGCTTGCTCGAGCAGCAGAATTCTCGTATCCCGCCAGCTCGCCCCTCGATCGTGGCCTTCCGCCCACTGCCGGCCGAAGGGCTGAGAGGGGAGGCGGAAGACGAAGAAGGGGAGAGCGGCGTATGCAGCCGCGAGAGTCCAAAACAGGGCGGCCACCTGGAACACAAAATCCCGCCCACAGCACACGACAAGGCAGCTCTTACCTGCCTTCCGGAAAGCCCACCCGCGGTGCCTCCAGCGGGGGCTGGGGGCCCCGGGGTCAAGGAGCCGTATGAGCGCTGCGTTGATCTGACGGTGTTCGAGGAGCAGCTCCCGCTCCTATGTCCGCCCCCGGCGGAGAGAGGACTAGTGAGAGTTGCCAAGGGATCGCTTGGGGAGCCACTCGACGAGGCTCCACCAGTGGCGAGACTTGGAACAACATCGGAGAGCCACAGCCGCGGAGAGCCGTGGGAAGCAGGCGGCTCGCCCCCTTCAGCACCAGCAGAGGAATGGGCAGACTCGGAGACACAAAATTGTCCCGTTCATCCCACAACACAATCGGCAAGAGTGACCACACCGCGCATGCAGAAAAATGGGCCGTGGCACAAAAACAAAAGCCCAAAAAAGAAACAACAAAAAAAAAAAGAAGTGCAACATCTAAAAATAAAGAAACATCTCCAAGTGCCCATCTGCACGAGCTTAACACGAAAAGCTCACAACAACACCAAAGAAAAAATTCCATCTTCTTTAATACAGCAAGAAAGAGGGGACTAGCAAAAACTACAATGTGCAAAATAAACCAGGGCATGTCGGTAAAAGACTTCTTCAACCGTCTGGGCAAAAAAAAACTCGTCACGGATGATGAAATCTCTGACGCCGAAATTCTAGAAGCACTTATAGATCTTGCTCCAACTCCCAAGACGAGAATAACCGAAGAAGACTCGGCAAGTGGGAAACCCGCAGGGCGAGATAACCCTCCGGCCGCCCTTCAGTGCGAGAATCGGCATCCTATTCCGACACCCACCAGCCACGAAACAGGGCTGGGAAATATCCCGAAGGGTCCCATGGTAGTAAGTGTACTAGGCAGTTCTGCCACTCCGGAGCAGCAAATCAGCGAAATGAAGGGGCGACATCGGAATGGCACCCTCGTCCTCATAACCCCTCGAAAAATGAAGAAGGCTTTGCCGACTGAGAGCCATGACAATACAAGTGACACACCAGCAGATGACTTGGGAATAGAACTACAGAGCGACAGAACCGCCCGGACTCTAAGCCCATTGAACACAATACAAAGCCCGGACATCTCTGAGCAGACATGCCCGGGAAATATGAGTCCAACTATCAGTCTCATTACAAACTCAAAATGGTCAGAACCAGTAAATAGTAACAAACTCAGAATTGAGCCACAGAAGGAAGCATCGCCCACAAGCCTAGTGGCCGTTTGGTCGCAGACTAAGGGAGCAAACTCCTCCACACAGACTTCCCCAAATGATAAACAAAAGAAGCCAGCTCCTCAGAATTTGCCAAATCCACGCCCATATAAAGGATACATCCTGCCCCAACAATTTTCATTGGATGAGTCCCTTGCTACCCCAAATAAAGCCAGAAGGAGCAGTGAGGCTTCCGCCCCCAGCAAAAACAAGACCCCAGGGAAAAAACACGACACTCTGGCTTTTATGTCAGCAATAACAATAGCGCTCGCCCCCTTCTGTAAACTTTATGAAGCATTGAGCGACTCGCTGAAAGACCAGACCACGCTACTAGCAATGACACACACTAAGCTCCTATTCCTTGAAGGATATATTACAGCACTAGGAACACACCCACTCGAAAAGCCAACGGGCGCACCAGGTTGCTCTTCCCCTTCAAAGGGAACAGGAAAAGGAGGGACAAATCCTAAAACCTGCAGTGCTCATTTTAAGAAGAAACAAAGCTACCCAAACTGAACCATGCTGCCATCCGATGTCCACGGGAGAAAATTTGACTTCTGCCTTAAATCGATCCCGGGAGGGCCACTTTCCGCTCTTCTCCGCTTTTTCCTCTAAACCAAAACCTTGCTCGTCTCGGATATCTGCATTAAAAGCCCCCAAAGGGCCAGGAGAAGGCACTAACATCTCAAGGGCCACAAAGCCGGACACTCCACCAAAGTCTATGTCTTTAACCCCAACATCCCTGAGAGCGGACCAAGAAGAAACAGTCCTAACTCTCGGAGCCCCGCCAAGTCCAATTCGAGAAAAGAGACAGAAAAACCAAGGGGAGATCGCTCTACAACATGCTTCAGAAAGCGGAACAAGTCTAAAATCTTCACTGGCCAATGAAAAAATGTCTGCCATTCAGCCACTACCAATCTCACCGAAATCCGTGGACGGCTTTCTAAGAGACAAGACCTCTATGAACATTTCTCAGCATCTTGATACACCGGATGAAAGCATTTAAATCGACTTAACTACAGACAAAAGAACCCTGCCCCCAAAGCGACTGGCGGAGGAAAGTGGTCAAAGAATACCCGGGCACCACCCGCCCTTGAGCAAAGCACTGAGAACAGAGAGAAGAACCCGGGGAGGATCAAAGGAACTGAGTTTTTGGAAACAGCCATTAGGAAAAAAAGCAGTTCTCCCTGCGGAGGTTACAAAAATAACTCGAGGAGTGGGAAATAGCCCAAGGTCATGCGAACGCCCAGAAGCCCAGAGAAGGCCGACAGAACTCAATTCACTCATAAGACAGAAAAAACATAGACAAGAGTCAAAAACAACAATCTACAAACTGGAACAGAAACCCGGGAACACTGAGCACATAACCTTGAACAGAAACATGATACTCAGAATCTTCGGTAAAACTACCTCGCTAAAATGTTTGAGGTCAGATGACCTGGCACTGGTTGAACCGTATCACAAAAAATCAACAGCAAAAGCCTACCTACATCTAAAAGCGTCATTCGTGATTAAAGACCTTGAGGACACCAGGCGAGAACTACATAAATCCGGAATCAGGATACTAAACTGGTCGGAGTCCAATAGTGAAGCAGCAAGGGAGAGAGAAACAATAAGATTCCGCACCCGAAATCCCGAGACCGCTTAGAACCGAAGAGACGGGACTACGAGACCTCGACTCGTACCCCGCGTTGGAGAAAACAGAAGCGAGTGTCTCCGCTAAACCGACACCAAACCTCAAACTACGAAAGAACTAACTTGGAAAACCGAAGGGAGTACGCATCGCTTGAAACACCTAGGCAAAATCTGAGGAGAGAACGAGTCCGCGAACCTACTTCCCATGCGGAGGGAAGAGAAATCGAATCAAGAGAGGGAACAGAAAAGATGAAGGAGCAAAAGTGGCAGACAACCTCTCCTATTCCTCCCTGCGTCTCGAAAGCATCAGAGAAACCGACCACTCAGAATTCCATCCAACAAAGAACCAGCGCGCCTGTTGAATCCCAGGACAGCCAAAGCATAAGGAATCAACTGTGGTCCTGGCTACCGAAAGCCCTTCTCAAACCACCACAAAAATAGCAACTAGCAGGGCCTAAACAGCTGCCTCGATACACCGTGGGCAAAGCAAATGAAATCACCCTAAAGCTGGGCTCTTGGAATACGTGCGGATTCAAACATCTAACACAAAAAGGAGGAATCAACTTAGGGCTGTTTGATATCTTGGCCCTACAAGAAACCTGGCTCACGGAGGTACCGTCTTTGGATGGCTTTGAAATTGTTCTCTCCCCGGCAGTGAAAAGCCGCTTGGGCAGGCCATCGTCTGGAATTCTATTAGCGGTTCGTGCAGGGAGAGGAATCAGCATTCCGAAAGTCCTGGAATCATCCAAACACCATCTGGTAGTATCCTTGGAATGGGCAAGCCCCCGAGCGTCAAAAATACAACCAAAAAAAGATCCTCAGAAGGCCAAGCTCGCAGTGATTGTTGTATACTGGAATTCCCTAGTAATCTCTGACGCAAAGTTTCTCAAACTGATTGAAAAATCAATAGACACCCTATTTGTGGAGGAAAACACAGTTCACATAATAATCTGTGGAGACTTAAATGCCAATTGTCTGACCGGAAGGGAACGGTCGAGTGAGTCTATAAGGAAGAGCACAAAGGAAGAAAGAGGAGCCCAATGGAACGACCTCATGGCTTCCAGAGGATTCAGCAACATGGCTAAGGACTTTCCTGCTACAAATAGACCTCCGACGTGGAAAAGAATGAAAAAGTCTGCGACAATAGACTACATCTTCACATCTGCAGAAATGCAGAAAGTGATGTCCTCATTCGAGGTGATTAAAACAGAAGCAAGCGACCACAACTTACTACAAGCGACGTGGATCTCAAGTTGTAAAGACAAAAGGAGGTTGAGGCACACGGTCGAAAGTAACAATCAAGGAACCCGCCTAAGGCTAACCGAAGAAAGAATCGACCAACTAACTTCAAAATACTCTTTCTGCAATTCAACAGTAGATTACCAACCCCTGCTAAGCCCTTTCAAAATCATCACGAACAAGAAAAGGGAGACGGACTCGGCCAAGTCGCACCAATTTGACAAACAGGTGGTGGCCAGAAGGGCCGTAATACGAAAGCTAAAAAGGTGGACGAAAAGAAACAACTCGACAGCACTGCAAGAAGAACTGAAAGCAGAAATGAAAAAATACAAAGCATGGATAAAAAACCATCGAATAAATCTGTATCAAAAAGACTCTGAAACAATGCTGAAAAAAGGGGCGGGAAAAGATGCTAGAGACTTTTGGAAACTGCTAAATCAAGTGTGCACGACTAACTCAAACACCCTTTGTAACGCAGTAAGCGAAGAAAATTGGATAACGCACTTCACTGATCTGTTTCGAGCACCATCAAAGGCGAACCCTACAAACCATGAGGAAACCGAAACAGAGTGGATTGACGTGTCCGATAAAGAAGACATCCATGATTTGCTGAGAAAACTCAAAGCTTCCAGAGCACCTGGTCCAGACGGGATCACAAACACCGATCTGAAAACATACTCCGAAAACTGGGTGCCTTTTATAAGCCAGGTGCTCAGCAAATGTTCAAATACCAGAACCATCCCGAGGTCCTGGACCTCAGCCATAGTGGTACCCATCTATAATAAAGGCGCAAAGTCGGATCCACGCAACTACAGGCCAATTGCCCTGTTGGACACAATCGGGAAAATATACGGTTCCCTGCTCCTAAAGAGATTTCAAAACTGGGCAAAGAGCGCCCCCTGCGCTGATCCATTTCAAGCAGGATTAAAAAAAAAACAAACGGCCACAGTTAACATCATGCTACTTAGCATAACCAAAAGTAAGTCTCTGCAAGGATCCTCGAGAACTTTTCTCGCTTTCATCGACCTATCGCAAGCATTCGACATGGTGGACAGAGAAATGCTATGGGAGAAGTTAAAAACATGGGATTGTCCCCCGAACATCCTTGCTCCAATAAAAGCTCTCCACAAAGGAACAACCATGAGGGTCAAACTAGATCATCAGGGCTTACTTTCAGAAGAGATCTCAACCAACCGAGGAGTGAAACAGGGATGCCCGTTGGCCCCCGAATTATTCATTGCTTTTCTGGGTGACATAAAAGAAGCAACCAAGCAGACTCGGTCGTTTCCTCCGAAAATTGGTAATACACCAGTCCTGAGAATGCTATACGCCGATGATATCACCCTGCTGGACAAAACAGAAATTGGTCTCCAGAGACAAATGAACGATCTAGCAGAGTTCATCAACCAGGCCAACTTAACCATAAACAAAGCAAAAACAAAAGTTCTTATACTTGGAAACAAAACCAAAAAAGCGAAAGACTTCACCTGGAACCTTGAAAAAGTCAAAGTGGAAACAGTAAAAAACTTCAGATACCTGGGTGTAATAATAGATAGCACTCCCACGGACTCAGCGATGCAAACAGAACTCTGGAAGAAAGTACGTTCCCTGACCTCCCAAGCCAGAGTGCTGGACAAGAAATTTGGTCGCTTTTCTCTGATTCCGACAATAACTTTCTATAAAGCCAAGGTTGTCCCGGCCCTGACATACGGAGCAGCTGCGATGCCATCGGTTCCAAACACAATATGGAAAAAACTCGAGGGTTACTTTTGGAAATCAGTACTAAATCTGCCAAAATCAACCCAGATGGAGGCAATAAGACGAGAACTTGGCCTTGTCTCACTTGGCACGACAGTGGAATTGGCAAGTGTATCCTTGTTCAGAAAAACAATCCTTCCCGACGCACCACCTCTTTACAAACTAATTGACTTAGAGATCAAGAAAGGCGCGTGCAGTATGATTCTGAATTGGGCTGAACTTATAAAATCAAAGCTGACCCAAATTGCGTGCACAAAAGAAGACCTCATCACGAATCCAAATAAGATTAAAAAAAAATTGGAAGAGGCTGACTGGATCAACACCGAAGAGACAGCAAAAAGAAACAAGACCTTGTCCACTTTACCTCAAGTACCAAAGAAGCTAAATGAGACAACCGAGCTACTTAGAAGATTCCCAAACAAAACAATGAGACACTTTCTTCTAAGAGCTCGTCTAAATCTGCTACACACAAACGAGATTCTGTTTGCAAGAGGACACTCGACCTCCAAAAGCTGCCGTCTATGTAAAGCTGATTCTGAAACAGTAAGACATTTGTTAATGGTATGCCCAGCGATGCACCAGTTTCGTTTACTATATCTTCACCCGCTCCTCGAACTATACACTGATAGCGAAGAGGAAACATGGTGGAACCGCCTAATCAGTGGACAAAAAACAAACTGGTCGATCGCAACTGCAAAAATCCTACAGAACGCCCTACTGCAGTGCACACAGAGTACGCCACCGACTGCAATCACATAACTAGAAGAAACAAAGCCCTTTTTGTTAAATCCAGATTTTGGATAAACACAAATAAATAAAAAAAAAAAAAAAAAAAAAAAATTATCCCTAGACTTCATGGAGCATAATGGGAAGCAGCGAGTCGAAGCTCGTGGAGTCTCACACTGAGACAAGGTTCCCCACATATTCTGTAGCAAGCAGCTGGGGAGTGTATGGGGCTTTGGAAGCTAATGCATTGCAGGGTTGTAGCCTATTGTTTTCATTGTGTACAATGAATGGTATAGTATGCTATTTTATTTGTGTATTTATTTGTGAGAGCCTATGGTCACCATGGATAGCCACTCGATACTGATACTGAGGTGATGGGGTTGCCAAAACAACTGCACGTGGATATATAATTATTCCTGGCCAAATATTGAGCAAAACATATTTTTAAGCTTTTTTTTTTTTTTTACTAACTGGGTATGTGAATCTTTCACAGGGCGACTAAGGTATTACCAAAACTTTGTGTTTTTTTGTGATTTTAAATCTGGATTTACACAGAATAGACCCTGTATTACACATTCACAGGAACACATGAGTGCCTATGATGATATGAGGTGACAATAGGCACGCTACAAATTGCATTCACTGTTATCAGGTAGTTGCACATGCAGCTGTAATTTAAGTGACTTAAAGCTAAAACCTTGCTTCAATGGTTTACTAAGGGTCACGGTTTTAATTCAATTAGTGTGCTGCGAAGATTTGACTATGATGTGCAAGTCACAGGCTCAAACACTGAACATCATTTTAGATAAGGTAAACATAAATGTACACAAAGTATTGCATGTATTCCTTTTGCTTAGTGTGCTATATAAAAAGCAGCGTATTAACATTCTTAATATCATTATTATTTGTAAAGCTTGAGTCATTCTCACCACTGTTCCAAAAGTGTGATATTTGTGCTTCTTGCTGCCATTTTGTTTTAGTGAAGAACACATAAAAACACCTCCAGCAAATCGCATTAATGATATTCACACCTTCTGCAGAGCTGCAGAAGCTGCAGCAAATCTCTGATGTGAATGAGAGAACAGATTCACACCTCTTTAAAATCAGTTTGCAGCTATTAAGTGAAGTGCACGCACTTTATTTTGCACGTTCAATTTATAAGTGATAGCCCTTTCTAACGTTTAATTTATTTGAGCAAAAAAAAACTTCAAACGCTTCGTTTCTTAGAGGGGAGGTGTTTTTCTGGGTTCCCATACAAAGCTAGATAGTGAAACAAAATCCCCACTAATCGGATTCTATTAACAAAGCTCGTCCGTCTATAGCAAAAGCTTCTGGTATACCCAAACTGCGATGACCACCATGGTCTTCCATGGCATCTCACCCATGACCCGCACGTCCCTCTGTTATTCCATTATTGAGGCTCAGCGACACAGCTCACCCATTGATTTCCAGTCCTGATATACAATGCAGGTAGATTTCTGTCATAGAATTACTAATGAAGTGTGTTACAAGGGCATGCAACAACCCAACGAGGTTTCAAAACAGCCATGAAGGTAGAATCTGGCATCTGACTAACTTTGGCCTACCCTTAATGCTCTCTCTAAGGCACAATTCTGACATGTGACTGATATCTCACTAACCCGATGTGCCTTTCAGAGATGGGGCAGACTAGCATGTTATTGATTCTATCCAACCCCTGCTAGACCCTCAGAAGCATGTTCTGGCTTGTGAAGTACTGTCCCAGCTTTACTAGCCTTTCATTAGCACCAGTCAGTCAATCAATATCTGCTACAGGCCAGTCCATTCCTGACTCCTACACTAGTCTCATTAGAAAAGTATAGTCTTTGATTTCCAAAGACTTGCCACCCATAAAATGTCCTCACCTGACATTACCCAAGATGCCACGCAAGGTGTCCCATACCTTATCTCGACCAAGGCACTGAGTGTCATTCCTTTTTCTTATCTTCTGTTGAGGCAAACTATTATTTTCACTCCTTTGTCCTGAAATTCTCGGTTTAGGACTTAGCATACATGTTTACCTCAAGGATCAATATGTTTTGTTATGTTATGTGACCTAGATTTACACTGTGCAGCTCTTCCATTCACATCATCTCCAGGCAGTCAAGCAGATCTGAAAGGGAGGAGGGTTGGCTAGGTAAGTGGGGTGAGAAGGCAAATGTGAATAGCTTTGTTATTGTACTGCTTGATGCAGAATTGAAGTGCCCTTAGTTTTGTGTGTGGGTCTGTATCTAGATGTTCTATGTTGAGAGCATTGCAGCATTTCTGTCCGTGTTGCTAGGATGCATCAGCTATGACTCTGATATGTAAGTTAATTGTAGAGTTGTAATGTTCTATTGGTTGATGCCTGTTGGGAGAGTGATATGATATGATAGGTAATTTATAACACACTTAATACTCAGAGGTTTCTAAGCAGTGCTTCATTGTCTTGCTTCCAAGGCAAGCACATTGCCCCTGAGCTAAGCTAGCCTTCCGAGTAATGTGTAATGACATATCTATCCATAGAATTCAATGAAAAAAACAAACCTTTGTTAAAGGGACATTATGGTTAAGTTAAACTAATAAAAATCTGTGAAACTCAATGAAAAAAAGTTCTAAAAGGGACGTTATGGTTACATGTAAGACCGTAAAACCTCAGAAATTTGCCAGTTATGGTAAGCTAAGCAACCATAACTTCTGCCTCTAACGTGCACTCTTAACAGTAACACCCAGGACATCAATGATGACATCACATATCTGGGCCACTTGTATTTGTTCACTGACATATCTAGGCCAGGTGGTTTTGATCAGTGACAGTACGGATATTAAAATTCAAAAGGTGCTATATATCTAAATATTAACCTTGTCATTTGTTCTTAAAGTACTTTCCTTTTGGTGTGTTCTTAAACTTTAAAGTAATTAACATTTTCTGATTATGCTGTTTCTTTCTTGCTTACTTAAGTTTCCCTATATGTGCTTCTGATTTGTATGCATTGTGGGTCTTCATGTGTAGTGTTTGTACTAAAACAAGTATCTAGAAAGTATTTTATTGTTAGCTAGTTATTACATGTTTAACATTACTCAAAACGCTGATAAGGTAGCATTCATTATTTTACTATCCAAAATTACACGATTATGAATATTGTACTTCTATGGTGCATGCTGCAGCCATTGCCTATGTTTATGTATGATTAGGTTCCTGTATTAACAACAACACTCCAATACAATGCTGTTTAGATGAGTACATTCTTTAATAGATTAAGTAGTTCATGATAGGTCTCTCGATCACCCCTGATATCGTGTTACCAACATTATACACACCACCTCTTGTAGGGACTTTTCATCAAAATACATTTCACATGTGATGTCATCAATGATGTCATCAATGACATTTGTGATGTCATCTTTGATGTCCTGGGTGTTAGTATTAGCAGTGCACTGTGGTGGCACGAGTTATGGTTTCTTAGCTTACCACAACTGGCACATTTCTGATGTTTTTCGGTTTTACTCGTTACCATAATGTCCCTTTAACAAAGTTTTTTCATTGAATTTCATAGGTTATTATTAGTGCAACTTAACCATAGCATCCATTTAACAACGTTCTTTCAGTGAATTTTATAGATTATTAGTGCAACTAAACCATAACGTCCCTTTAAAAAAGTGTTTTCAATGAATTTCATGGGTTTTTACCAGAGCATGCTATTTTGATACAACTTACTAATATCATACCTACCCAAATATAGCAACATTTTTGTCCAATTTACAGTTTCACTCTAAAACTCTGCCATTTCCCACCTTCTAACATCATTTTTATCACTTCTATACACTTTTAGCAACTATTGCCATTGTTTTTGCATCTGTCGACATCCACGAATGTCTGACATCATCGCGGACCTTCCAGACAGTGCCACGTGACCATGCGCTTGTACGCGGCATGATGACGTGTCCGCGAAAGTGTCTGCACTTCGCAATCAGGTCCATGCTTCAAGGACAGTTCGGAACTGCATTTTCTACTAATCTAGGAACTTTCAAGCTCAAAATGTACCCTTGCACAGCTCGTACAACTATTCTTACTCATTATTCATTAACAATCTAGTACAAAGCACATACTTGGAAGAATATTAGCAAAACTGCAATTTATCTTTAAAATGTCATTACCTATTGGCATCCCTCCTCCCCAAGAGCCACCACCACCACCAGCTGGAGGACCTACACAACAGAAAAAATGCAGTACTTCTAAAGACAATGAAGAGGACCAAGAAGATGAGGTAGAGGAAGTGCCTACCTCTAGCACCCAGAAAGAATCATGAGTGTGGCAGTTCTTTACCACTGTTGGACATGTACTAAAGGCTAAAGCTACCAAAGTGAAATGCACTGAGCGAAACTTTGTACCCAGTCGCGGACTACCTGGACAATACTTCTACCGGACCACCTCCATGCCCCACCACACCAAATCTAACCACTGCAATGCTCTCAGAAAGGTTGCTCCTTTATTACCAAGTAGTAGGCTGTCTTCCTCCACTTCTTCTTCCTCTACCTATACTGTAACCACACAGCCTACTTCTGTGGGACACAAAATCCCACCAGCTACCTTGCAAACAATAAAAGGGGCTGTTGAGCCTTATCTTTTGAAGACAACAGTCCTCTGTATACACTGCAGCACACCATCTGCAGAGGGAAGCAATTTCAAAGTGGTTTTGAAGCTGTAATCAAGGAGCATGAGAAACACTGTCTCTTACCTTCGACATCTTCCCCTGTCCACCTGCCACTCCATATTAGTGCTAGGGGCCACTTCCCTCATTTCTCTCCCCAACTTACGTTCCAACCTCTCCTGCAAAAAAAAATACATCAAAAAACAAAAGAAAGTTTCCTTTAGGGACCACCATTTACAGTTAAAAAATAGAACTAAAATCTTATAGACTCCATCTACTTTACATTTCTCAGTAAAGTACATAAACTCAATAAGACTTTCCAACATATCCATTAGCATTTTGTGCTATGCTAATGGAAATAATGTGGCGTTCATCCCCCGTTCCAGGTACTGGAACGTGGGATGAAGGCCATTAGCACCCCGGGAGCCCAAAGCGGGCGTGTGGTGCTAAAAAAAACACTTTTCTTCCTATCCTGGGATGCCTGTGGCGTCCAGCTGTAGGAAGGAAACTCCTTTTCCCAGATGAACACCATGGAAAGGTCAAGGCAAGCTCTGTAAAGAACCCCTCTTCCCTTTCCATGGCAGCCTGCACAAGGCAAAGAGAGAACCCTATGATCATATTACCATGAGCACATTTTTTTCCCTTTCAAACCTATCCCACTTTCGAATAACTTTACTACATAGCTGTTCCCTGTTGGACATGGCCACTTTGACCCCATTTGTCATCCTCTCTCTTCATGGCCAGTAGCCAGATTCTCTGGGTCATGACCTTATGCCATGGCGCGGAGAAGCTGGCCACTGCCCATGGCCACAGGCTATACCTCAGTCACCAAAGGTATATCACTAATTTTTGTACCGACATTATGACACTTGTCAAAAAATAAAACACAGCATATTTGCAAAACCATACTTTAAGGTCCTTGCCAATGTTCCTTACATGGATTTGCTGGAAATCCAGCCATGTTTTATTTTTTCAAAGTCTCCAAATGTATGTACATACAATAGTCATATAATTTAGCCCCCACTTGACAAAATCCATTCAGACTTACACAAACATTCAAGGTTGGGTCTATAATCTTTCTGAACACTTTTCACATTCGTCAAATTGCAACAAAGTTATAAGCCATCTAAAAATGTTGAGAGCCCCCCTCTAATTTAGCCCCCTCTTGACAAAATCCCACCAAACTTTACAAAAACATTTATATCTAGATCTAAAATCTTTTTTTTCAAACGTTTATGTAGATTCGTCAAATGGCACCACATGTATAAGCCTTCACAATATTTTGGGACACTCCATCTAATTTTGCCCCCTCTTGACAGAATCCCACCAAACATTGCAACACATTTATATCTACATTTAAAATAATTTTGCAAACATTTGTGCAGATACGTCAAATGGCACCATATGTATAAGCCTTTACAATATGTTGGCACCCCCCTCTAATTGTGTTCCCTCTTGACAAAACAGCTCCACACTTTCCAAAACCATTCAGAATCAGGTCTAGAATAAACTTCCATGCAGTTTCGTTGAGTGGCACCAAAGTTATAAGTTATCCAAAAACTGCTTTTCACCAACCCTGTAATGCAGAACTAGGCATAGATGTCCCCGAACATCTGAAGTTTTTGCGAACATCACAATACTGTACCTGAACATCTGGATGTTTGCGGACTTCAGGAATGAAAAACACTTGTTTTTTGGCTTCTTATGGCCATATCCCATCCAATCCTCATAGCCCCTGACCTCCCCAGAGATTGTTTGTTAAGTTTGAAAAGTGTAATGTTTTGTTTTTTAATACGTTTTTACTGTGATGTTCGTGGACAATGGTGGTTGTTTGCGAATCCAACATGGCAGGCATTTCCAAAAATCAAACGTACTTCATGCTTTACACCATCCATTCAGTGGTCGCGTCCAATGTCCGTGGACATCACGTCGTCCTCTGGGCCAATCAGATGCCCGTCCGTGGACCGAACCGGGAAGTGTTTCCACGGACCAAATCCAGATATCACTAATTATTTTTTACCTACTTTTGAGCCATTTAAAAAAAAACTATTAGACAAATTTACAGCAAATTTACAAAAGCACCCTTTCGGGACCAAGCCGCCACTCCTGCTGCAAATTTGGTGAAAATTCGTTCAGTGGTTTGGGCTGTAGACGTGATCAAATACATGTTTCCATTGCGTCTATGAAATTTTACATTTGCCCTTTTACTTTGTCCTCACCTTGACGAAACCTCCCTAAACTTCACGGAATCAAAGTTTGTTAAGAATTCGTCCGAGGTGGGGGCAAAGTTATAAGCTGCCCAAAAAGTGCTCTTCTTATGGGTTGAGCAACTTAACCATAACTACAGGTCCGCTGCTGCAGGCACTGTAATATATTTCCATGTCTAATGATTGATTTGTTTAACGAGAAATATCCCTGATCTAAGACCTCCCAGCACAACAATACGACCACCTATTCTGGGGAAAGAAACATGCAGTTTTTAATCTGAATCCTGAACATTTTCTTTTATTTTTTAAAATAATAGATCAAGGAACTAAATGTGGGACCTTAACCTGAGCACAATCTGCTTTCCTAATGAAAGGAAATGCAACCTGCCAGCTATTGTCTCACTAATGTTTTCATTCCGTTCGGACACACATCCATAATATGACCACATGGGCTTGTGGCCTTTGGAACGTGCATCTGTTACTGGATGGTATTACACCAGAATAATTCTGAGTCCAAATAACCAGACAAACTCAAAAAGATTGCAAGTGACTGTTTTATTAGCAATTATCTAAAACAGGGAGTACAGCCAACATCAACAGACGGACGCTAATTCTCAGTGATTTTCACATGAAAAACAATTATATACTCTCTTTTGTGCGTCAAAATGATTTCACGCTACGTGGCAATAGCGAAAAACCTATTAAGAGTTGGGATTGGTTAAGGCACACATCTAGATGTACAATCATATCGATATCAGGTGGACAACTCATGACTACCTCTTCAAATGTGTCATTTTAAGAATAATCAGCTATACAGTGTTTAATTGGGTTCATAAGTTATAAGGTCCTTCATTATATGGACTAATGCAATTAGTTGTCAGGCTTGTGTTATGTCTGGAACATTTGGTTCAATTAGCAGCACTTAAGCCAAGACCAGGTGCAAGTAGATAGGACCTAAAGCTGCCCTACCACCCAATTATCCCAACATCTCTCATCAACCGTGCCTTCTGCCATGACATTCTCTTGCACTTGGCCTTGCAGAGTATTCTTGTCCTTGGAATGCAACGGGAGTGAAGGCACTCGCAATCATGTCTGGAACGCGAAGTTCAAGCCCTATTTCCAGCCTCGGCTCACGTGACGAGAGACCACGATTCTGCTCATTCTGCAAGCTTTTAAATGTTTCAAATTAATTAAGACTTGGCATTCGTTGTGTTCTTTCTTGCACTTTAACATGAGAAGATCTATCCACCGCACATATGTTCCTCTTCAGCGTAGATGGCTGACCTCGACTTCTCAGTTCTTGACTTCAGGCCAGACAGCCCCCCAAAGCCGTTCCACCAACCTTCTATTCTACTGCGACACAGCCTTTCATTCTCCCTCGATGGTTCTTTGGCTTAATTATTTCTTGATACCAATGTCACTTTTCTGTACAATGGCTGCTCCGCCTGCATTCGATTTACTACTTGTAGCTAGCTTATACGTTGACTTGATCTATCTTGCATTTCAGCATATGTACATTCATTATATTTCTGACTTCTGCAGTACTTGTTAACGTGTAATCATCTTTTATACTTTTGAGGTTCACTTGATTCTTTACTTTGTCGCTTCTCCTCTAGTATCCATAAATTGTCTTCATTCAGTATTTCAGGACATTGTGCACACTTTCTTGTGATGTCATCAGTCAATTTTTTAGCTCTTTCTCATATTCCTTCAGGGAGTTCCTCCTGCAAGCTGCCAACCACTTGAGGGTACATTTGATATGGTTGTCTTAATGGATGCTTTCTTCCAAATACTCGCTGCAGTATTGGTACAATAGCTGGTGTTAGACAGGGCATGGTCTCATGGCTCCAACACAGGGGAGGTAGGGGGATAGGATCTCCTGCAGAAGTGCACATCTGCTCCTCTACATTCCACCCTCTATTCGAGTCCTCAACTACCTTCCAGGTTTTCCTACTCCTTTGAATCTTCTCTTGAAGAAGGGCTGGTACCCATATCTTCATCACCTTCCTCAGGTTGCCCTCATTTTAGATATGTTTGTCCACAATCTAGCTCATGCAATTAGATTCTCCACTTGGGGTACAGAAGACCCAATGTCCTACATATTTCTTATGATCTCTTGGGTAAGGGAATTACATTCCTTCAGGTGCCACAATACTTGCTTTTACCCGGTCCCTGATGGTACTTTCAGCCTGCGTATTGTCTTCTGTTTCATTCTTCACGTCAATACTGATCTTCATTCCTACTGCTTTCTTTGTTGTTCTCTGGCATTGTCCAATTATTATCCTTATAACACAACACACAATCCGAACACTATCATCACCAATATTGCTCCAAGGAACGTTACCATATTTGCCATCCTGTCAGGAATCCTTACAAACAGGAATGAGAACCAATCGGCATCTCCAATAGCCTCTGTCTCCTCCTCCATTTTCGTGTGCAATTCTGTAAACATGGTTAAAGCATCCTTCAGAGTCCTGTTCTAACCATCATGAGATGGAGTGAATGTACAGAAGAAGGCCCGACCTTGGCACAAACACCTCCTTCCATTGCTGTAATCATGTCGAGGACATACCTGTTCTGGAGGGTCATTAACCTCATGGCCCTCAACCTTTCCTTTATGGCATTAAATCCTTTTATGGTGGCATTGATTGTCTGTAAAAACTCCAATCTGGTAATTTGTAACCATTTGGCATTCACTGCTCTATGGAGTCCAGGCATAAATGTAGATGGCATTATCATAGCAGTCTTGGTGAATAGCTTGTGTTCATCAGGAATGTCTTCATAAACCTGTATTGATTTTGATGAGAAATAATTCTCTCTTTTCATCATCTGGAGTGCAAGTGACCTTCTTTTTTTCAAGTGCTGATCCACTTTTGGAAAATCCTCGATATTCAGGTCACTCTGGGGAATCACCAAGGCTGGAACATGGATGAGTACTATGGAACACACTCCTCACCAGATCCTGGGCAACTTCATATATGCTCTGGATCCACAAGCCCAATATCAATCCATTAGGACAGCAGTCCCTCTCCTCATTCTGGGGATATCAATTACGTTCTTACACCATTTATACTCACAAGCTCTAACTTAACAATTGCTTTGAAAGCAGTCGTCACATTAGTCAATGGGATTATAGCCATTGGTCCTGCTTCATCATACACCCATGTCAGCAGTTTAGAGTTCTTGGCCCATTGCTTTAGGCACTCATGATTCACTTTCTGCACCTCTTGCACTGGTTCTTTCCTTAGTAGATAGTAGATGAGCTAAACAGAACATCATGCCATCTTCCCATCATTTGGTAGTAATCACTCATTCATACATTACCATCTGTGAACACTCCCAGCATCCAGGCATTCCAGTTTTTCAGCAGAGCAATTCAACCTCTTAATTTCTTCAATTATTACTTTGTCTTGTCCCATAGAAGGATACACAAGCATCGTGTCCGTCCACCCAGGCTCTTCTTCCTTTTGTGTTGCCTTGATAAAATCATCCTGGTATGGAAATGTCTGTCTTGAACTCCATCTCAGGGTTGCCCAGATCCCTTGGGACTGTCCTCTGGTAGTCCATGCTGCTAGATGGCTGAGGGAATGAATGTTCTTATTGTACTCATGGCATAGGGGATGAGAGAACAGACATAGCAGCTCTCATCAGATGCACCCTTCCCCACCTTTTTCATATGTTGATACCACATATTATTCCTTAACTGAGCCAAATTATCAAAATAGATGTTTATTCCCTGGTTATCTTCTTCTGCATCCCTCTTATGTCGTCTGACATGCCCAAATAGGTCAAAGAAATGATATCATTTGTACGTATACTGGGAATAATCATATGTGTCGTGTTTTGAAATGAACCATCAGCATGATAAAGACTTCGAAATATAAGATAAAAAAAGAAGAAAAGCAAACACATGCATATATAAATCATGCATAAGAGTATAGAAAAAGATTTTGTATGCCACACCATTTCTTGTTGAATTGCGAGCCTTCCTGGAACTGCATTTTCTTCTCCCTGAATTATTTTTAATACATGTACTCAAATCACATTTGTATTTGCTCAATCTGCTCAATTATTGCAATCAAAAGCCTTCTTATAAGTGGAACATTTTTCGTATCATGAAGAAAAGTGAGAATATTAACATCTCTCCTAACAAGCGTAGGATATGACTGAAGTATAAACACAAAAACTGCAACCACAAACCTATGTGTGTCATTATTGACTGGTGTCATATGTTACTCTTAAAATAGATATTGTCCCAAAAATGAATCTGTGTATTGAGCTCTCTTCCAATTTTTAATAAGGAATTGGCGCTTGGGCAAAGTGCCAACATGATATTAATTTTTCAAAGAATCTCTAAAAAGTATGTTTAAGCTTTGGAATTCTCTGCAAGTGCATGTACTTCCTGCTAGTATTTTAAGGAGTGTCCAATGAATTCCAGTTCAAAAGAAATGTTTTTAATCACACATTTGCTTCATCGTCCTTCTTCTTGGTCTTCAATCAAGTCTGCACACATGGCAACTCTTCTTCTTGTATTGCTTCCCAGTCCGCGGGTGCTACAGGGAGGGTCTCGCTATTGTAGATTTTTATGTCGTGTGACCAAGTCCATCTTCCAGACACCCTAACTGCAGTAGGGGACATTTCATCTACCTGGAATGGTCCATTAAATCTTGGCTTGTGCCATTTATGTGTGACATTTTCTAATAAATACCACATGATCTCTAACCTACAATTTTGGTGTTGGCTATAATTCACTCAGATTAGTTACTTGGCCATCCTCTTACATGTTCCTCAACTCTTCCCTCCGATGTTTCACTTGATCTGACATGAAAGAAACACTGGTAGCCATACATGTCAAATAATTGTGCATCTCACCACCTACAGTCTGTGCTACACTCTAGGCCTCAATCCTGACTGTAGATGGGGGCATAAGGGGCGTGCTGATCTGGCTCCCTGTTACTAACTCATGGGGCATAAGATGATGATCCGAACCTGGCTTATTCCAAAGGGCATACAAGGTTAGGGTTACGCAATATAGCCATCCCTTTATCAAAGTTAATCTGATCTTTGATATTCTTTCCTTTAGAAGGCCGTTGAGCCTCTCACATTATCTGTTTGCTTGTGGGCGATAAGCAGAATAAAATATATATATATTATGCTTAATAAAAGCCCTATTTGTTCAAACAGTTCATTGACAAAGTGTGGCCCATTAACAGACCTCAATACTTCGTGGCACACACCCCATCTCGGAAATAGATTGTACACTAGGAATGTCGCTGTGCAGGTGGCATCAGGATGTATGCAAGGACCGGCTTCGATCCATCGAGAAATGGACACACCAACACTAACAGATAACTATATCTGCTACATGTCTGCAGCATATTGACGTACTCAATAGGCAAATGCTGAAATGGATCATTTGGATGAGGTATTACTCCCCTGATTGTTCTTAGTGTATGCCCATTTGTGAACCTCTGACACACAATGCAATTCACAATGAACTGTGCCACATGTTCCAATAGATTGGGAACAAACCATCTTCTGCAGTGGTGGCAGCAAGATTTTTTTGGGTTATATGCGCAGGGTTATACAGCTACTCAGGTTTGACTTTCATTAATGCCGCCATCTCGGAAATACATTGGGCACTAGGAACGTTGCTGCGCAGGTGGCATCAGGATGTGAACAAGGACCGGCTTCGATCCATCGAGAAAAGGGACACACCACCACTAAGAGAAAACTATATCTGCTACATGTCTACAGCATATCGACATAATCAATAGGCAGATGCTGAAATGGGTCATTTGGATGGGGTATTACTCCTCTGATTGGTCTTAGTGTATGCCCAGCTGTGAACCTCTGACACACAATGCAATTTATAATAAACTGTGCCACATGTTCCAATAGATTGGGAACAAATCAGTCTTCTGCAGTGGTGGCAGCAAGACTTTCTTGGGTTATATGCGCAGAGTAATGCAGCTGCTCCGGTGCGACTTTCGGTAATGCTGATGGCATCAGTGGATTTCCAGTGCTTCCCTGTCTCTATAGTACTTCTTTGGGTATAAAGAACACCCCCCATGTCTCCATAGCTCCTGCTCTACTTGCGAAGCACTATCCTGTATCACTATTAGTTACATAATTGACAGCATATTAAATCTCTCTCATACTAGCATGCTTCTATTTAATACTTCTTTTAACATTTCCAGTTTCGAAATTCGAAATTTCTGAGGAACACACAACCCTTTTGGCTTCTAAATCTGTGGCTTCCTTTCCGCGAGAGATAAAGTATGTTTGTTCTGTATGAGCTGTGCATTTTACGACCACTATAGCTATTTGAAGTTGTAGTGCCTTAATGAGCCTGTCCAATAAAGATTCATGTTGCACTGGAGCACCACCTGCGCTGATATAACCCCCTCCTTTTACAAAATTACAGCCCTGCATGCACGGTTGACATCACATAGGCAGAGTCACTGTACACCGTCACTTCATAATCTGTGTTGCTCGAGCACAACAATAAGCACTACGTTGGACATATTTTAGGCTTATATCTATTGCTTTGTGGTATTTTCTATTATGGTGTTATTTAGTGGTATTTAATAATCCTTTGCAATATATTGTGTTAACCTGTTGGTGAGACTGAGTTCAGAATACTGCCTAATAATTATTTTTACCAGGGTCACTAACAACAAACAAAATACTGGGCTTGATACACTCTGGATAGATAGGTCATGCCCTCCTGTGGTACCTTACGTACAATACTACACTATGCACTTTTGGCTGAGTTTCAACAATTGTAAAGCATGCAATCGAAATACTGCACGTTCATTCAATCTCTCAAGATAAGCAGCTCACAGCGGCTACTTTACTTTGAGATACTTCTTACAGCAGCTCTCTCTCCTTATGCATGTCAAATAAAAGGGACTGAATGCAGAATAAATATTATGAGACTAAGTACATTTTTTATCTGTTTTTCTTTAATCGTAAAATAGAATTGTGCAAATTACAGAGAGACACTTATGACCAGATTATACTTCATAGTGCAAGTACATTTCTTCTTGCAATAGCTTTCAGTGCTTTATCTGTGCAAATCCCTGCCAACTGTCCTTGGCATCATGTAAATTGGCAAGAGAAATACACTTAAATAAAAAGCACAGTAAGACTTTGAGAAATATAAACACATTATTAGATGCACATTACAAATAAGACCCCTAATACAGCATCTAAAATCAAAGGAAATATTTCACCTAAACTACCTGCTATCATTCACATCAGCAGTCTTTCACTTAACTTCATCTTTACCTAGATTGATTGGTGGTATTTATGATTCAATTTGGCATGGAAATGTCCCCCAGTCTTTCTGCCTGCCTCACACAGGGATAACCCAGATAAAGACATCTTCAGCATCAATCAGCTTGCCAGCACTGGACACCGTCTGCCCAGCCAGCACTCTGCTCCTTCGTCTTCCCAGCGGCCAACGAGGAACTTCCTCTTACTCTGTCTCCAAACCCTTTTTTAACAAACCCCCTTGTCACTCTAGAAAGACACCTCCCCTTGAACAGTTCATCTCACTAAGAATCAAGTGATCTGCCTCTGTGTGTTTTCCGCATTCTACTGACTGCTTTGCTGTAGAAAAATGAAACATTTTCCTCTTGCGCTTCCTGCTTCAAAACAAACTTATGTTTCAGCAGAACGGAACTTGAAATTCTTTTCTAATTACCACACAGCGAAAATTCAAACCTAAATGTCTAAAGTAAATTTTCCTTCCCATTTCAGAGCATCATGCATTTTCATCAGTCTGCATTCAGCTTACCTCATGAACTATTTTGCACTAAATCTTATTATGGGAATCTGTTACATGTTAACTGGGTTTGGGTTAATTAGTATATGTTCATTTATATTAATATTATATTTAATGCAGCTCAGTTCATTGAAATATCATCCTGAATCAAATTGCAATTTCAAGCATGTGCTCTCTCCATGGGCATCTATTTAATTCTGCCTGAGACTATCCCAAACTCACTCCCACTATTCACATACCCAAAAGGTGTCTGGGACCATGCATATTGTGATTTGTCAAAAGAAAATGCAAACAAATTTTGAATGTCTTCAGCTAGTAGCACACACCAGTATCCAGCTGTAAGGTCTAATGTGGTAAACACCTTTGACCCGTGAACCTGTGCAAGACCCTGATCAATACATGGAATGGGCCACCTTAAAATAGGTACCTTTTTGTTTAATTCTTGTAGATCTGCACACAGGCGCTATTGGCCATTCGGTTTTAGCACACCTAATATATTTGATTCTGCCTGAGACTCACACTCTTGAGTCCAGTAATGAGTTTCATACCCTGGGCCCCAGTTAAGGTTCAAACCCACGCTAATATATGAATGCTACAATGCTGTTAAAATTCAGAGCCCATACTCCTACACTACCAATTCTGCAGCCTGTGCTGATAAATGAGATGGTAGTCTTGCACTCACCATTACCTCAAATTCACCATTTAAACTGTGTCTTACAACTGCACATCCTGAATGCCTTTCCCCACTAGTATGATCAATTTTTGATGAACAATCAATAAAGAGAATCTCCCCTCCCACTAAAGCATTCACTTTCACATGGGGTATATCATCATACAATGCAACATAATTAGTGCAATCGTATACCTGATCACCTTCTTCTACAGGTTCAGCAACAAAAATGAACATGGCTGGGTTTACTATTTCACATCTCACAATTTTAGTCGCTGGATTAGAAATCATTACTTCATATGCAGATGTTCTTTGTGTTGTCAATGTACTTTTGGGTTTCTCTAAAATGGCAAAAGAGGCATGCTCCACATATAGCGTCATTGCATAGCCCATCGTAATTCTTGTGGACTTCTCAATAGCAAATGCGGCAGCAGCCAAAGATTGTTTGCATGGGAAATTACCTTTATTAACTGGATTTAAAATCCCACTGTAATACACCAACAGTCTATACGCTGCTGTTGTTGTCTTTGTGAGTAGTGCTGTCATTACTGATCCATTGGTGTGCTAAAACAAATCCAATTCTTCACTATAATTAGTGATTCCCAAAACTGGAGCTGTACAATTTGCTCTTTTCAATTACTCAAATTCTTCCTCCATTTCTTCAGTCCATTCTATATTTTCCTTACCAGCATGCGCTTTCTTGAGTGCTTGCAAAAATGGCTTAGTGTATATGCTGTAATTGAACACCCAGGTCCTACAATAATTGCATAGGCACAGAAATTGCTGCATTTTCCTCACTGTATTCGGCTTTGGTGTTTTCATGATAGCCTCAGCTCTCTCAGGTGTCACTTTCATGTGAAATGTACTGGCATATGTACAATACCTCTTCTTGACAATATGTCTTTTCTCCTTATCTACTTTGTATCACTTGTCTGCCAATACAGTCATTAACTGAACAGAGTCCTACCTACATTAATCCTCTGTCTCACTACAGATTAACATGTCATCTACATACGGAATTACTGCACTTTTGTATTCAATGTTACGTAAATCCATCTGTAGGACCCTACTAAAAATTGATGGGGACAAACTGTACCCCTGAGACAAACGAGCATGTTTTAGTCTCTTTTCTCTGAACCTAAAGGAAGTAAGTTCTTGTGAGTCTTTGTGCAACGTGATCGAGACATTTTTTGGGGGAAATTGATCAACGTGAAATACTTAGCTTCAACTGGGATGCTACACAATATTCTCACAAGATTTGGAACTAGTGGCAATTCTGCTTCTACAATCTGATTAAGAGGGGAAAAGTACTGGATAAATCTCCATGACCCTCCTTTGATTTCTTAATTAGATGTACCGCAGTATTGCATGGGCTCTCCTATGGCACTAGGATTCCCTGTTTCATCAACACTGAGATAGTCTCAATCATGCCTTCATCAGCTTTTTGAGACATGCAGTACTGTTTTTCTCAGGGCAAAATTGCTCCTGGCTTGAGTTTTACTTTAACCTCCCTACTCCCTTCAATAGGCCAACATCATATGGGCACTTGGCACCCTTTGTGTCTCTTCCTGAAAGAACTCTAGTCTTTGCCACATCTGTTCCATTCACAGTGGGATTTCCCTTTTCTGAATCTTTATCCAATTTGTAATGCTTATAAAAAACACTAGCTCATCATATATACATTAATCTCTGAACATATATTCATCTGTTATATCAGTCAATCTGTATCCCTCCTCAAGAGCTATCACTGTTCTCCATGATCTGCCTTCATCATCTACTTCTTCAACATTGCTATTTCCCCTCAAACTAAAGCTGCTTCCAATTCAATGGGAATGATCCACCCTTATTGCTCATCCATAGGTACTTGTGGTCTAAATACAATTCAACAAGTATCCACACACTTTTGCCTACTAATTCAGGTAACCATGTTAAATAAATGCTCACCACATTCATAGAGACTTCCAGATCTACCGGGAATCCTCATAGAGCCACTTGTCCTGTAAATGCCAGTATAAACTCTCCTAAGTTTATATAGTGTATTCCTGGAGCGGAGTACACTATTCCTTGATCAGTGAATGAAATCATCATGTTAAGTTTCGTCATCAAATCGCTACCCAAAATGTTAACTGGTGTTTGTCGCGAATATAACTAGGGGACAGATATGTCACATTCCTGTATAGAAACAGGTAATTTATTAGTAAAAGGACCTCACTTCGAAGCTCCAGAAAACCCTTGAGCATTCACGGCAATATCCGATATTGGGTATTTTCCCGCCCCTTATACAAGAGCGAGTCCCTCCAGTGTCTGCAAGAAAAGAAAAATATTTGCCTCCTATCATCATATCGACCCTTGGTTCCTCTTAGGGGTCTGGTGTTACTGATAGTACTGAACACATCCAGTCACCATGTGAACTGTCCTGTTGAGGGGACAAATGTGTCCCTGTCCCCATAAAAGGATTACCTCCTACCATAGTGACACCCCCTTTCCTAGGTACTTGTGATTGCCCTGTGTTCACATTCCATTGTGTCTTCATAGGTGCTTGATGTGATTGCCCTTCAGGTGGGTGCATAGGTAGTGGCGTCTGCTGTTTTGCTTGCTGTGCTTGTGATACCTGTGTCTGATAGGATGTGTGATCCTGGGTGCCACCCTCTAGTGTTTCTGTGCTGTATGGTAGAGGATAACCTGTCCCCCTCTTGAATTGTGTCCATTTTGTTGTTTTTTGTTGAAAGTTTCCTCGACTTCTACATACACGTGCAATATGCCCTAATATCCCACAATTCCAACACAATGGGAGTAGCCCTCTGGCAAACCCACCATTATATCCTCCATGAGTGGCAGAAACCCATACCCACGTTGATACACTAGGTGCATATTATTCGCCCGCCGTGTACACATTGTTTCTTGCATTCTTTCTCCTTCTCCATGTGTCAATATTCCCCCTTCTATAGCAAAGTTTGACAATTTCTTCTGAACTAACTTGACTTCTTCATTCTTTCTGTTCCCGTCTTTCTTTATTCTTCTCTTTTACCAATCGGCAATGATGTAAAATAGTCGACTGTATCTCAGCCCACGGCTTCTCTTCCATTCCTACTTCTTTTTGTCATTTGTCTCTGAACTTTCTCTGGCAATATGATAGAATAATGCCACAGTTTTTTTCACAAGGCTCAAGCGCCTCAAGCTGCCATCTCTCTTCAATATCCTAAATATAAGCAATAGGGTCTTCCTCTTCTTTCATTTAATGAGTCATAATTGCACCTATATTTGACGTATCGGGATACTGTACCCTATTAAATGCCGCTCCATCATGCGCCGTTTTTTGTGCTGTCACACTTGCATATCCCGCTCGTTTCCAAATGTCATCAGCTCTCTCTCCAAGAATAGCTGCCAGTAGACCTTTTATGTCTACTATGGCCAACGTATTTCCCCCTGTCCTTTTCTCTAATTCATATATCCATTTCCCAGCCCCAGAAGTCAAACTAGGTAACTTACATTTTAAGTTATCCTTATCCATCTGGGGCCACGGCATATATTGCAGTCCTGCCCCCCCCTTCACTAAAAGGGGAACTGTGTGAACCCCATCCCATAGCTGGACCCCATTGTTTGTTAATTCAATCCAGGCCTAATCGCCTGTGTTCGTCTTCCTGATGGTAACGACCTTAACCTACTCACATAGAGTGGGGATTCTCCTCACACACTACACAATCGTCTTTGGGAAAGTTTGGGATATGGCATAGGATCTGGTGTTCTTTCCTTTGAGAGTTCCAGATCTAATCATCTTACCCCCTTCTCCAGATTTTGACTCTGCAAGGGGACATATGTACCCTCCCCTTCTATTTTATGACCTGACTCCCTTTCTTTATCTGACATTGCTACAAACCCAACTGGTGTGACTATCATCCTCCCCTTCTCTATCTAAACCTAATCTACTCAGAGACAATGCTCTGCTTCATCACTGAACATGTTTTCTTCCTCATCCCATGCCTTTGGTATCAGAGATTGTCTGCGCTCCTTTGAATTCCATACTCACTGTTCTGTCTTATTTTCTGATCTATCTTATCGATCCTCTCTCCAATACTTTCTGTGTCATATATTTTCTCTTCTTGTGCTACTTTAGGTATTCCTTGAGTACTTCTCTCATTGGGAAGTCTTCGCTTATCGTTTCCCATTGTCCCTGTATTTAATTGCTCTGTCTTATTCGTTCTTTAAGAACGAGACTGGCATGATATGATCGTTTATTTATATAGCGCCTATACACAATGTGTTTCAAAGCGCTTCAAGGCAAGGGAGGGAACAAGGGAAAATACAACCACATTCTTACAGGCCATGAACAGTAAGGATGTGAAATTAACTATCGTACTCGGCCTGACGGCATTTCAGATAGTACAAGAGCTAAGACATAGATAAGGAAGGGAGGGGGAGAGTGGGAAGGAAATGGAAACAGACAGGCGACTACTGTACTAGGCCTGACGACATTTCTGGTAGAGCTGGAGAAAAACAAAAGGTGAGGGAGAGGGGTGCAGAAAGGGAGGGGAGGAACAAAACAAGCGACTATCATACTAGGCCTGACGACATTTCAGATAGTGCTGGAGGCGTGGTGGGAAGGAAAAAAACAGTAATGGGAAGGTGGAGGAAACAGACGAGGTTGCTAACATATTAGGTCCAGGGACAATTCTGATAGAGTAAGTGCATAGAAGAAAGTAAAGGGAGGAGATAGGAAAAGGGAGAAGGGAAGGGAGGAGAGAAAAGAGAGTAAGCAGTCAAAAAGAGTGGAGAAGCAAGAGTGGAGAGCGAATACAATTGCAGAAGTCATCAGTAACACATAATGTTGCAAGCCAGGATACAAGATGAAGATGGGAACAGCATGATTCAGGGCCACCATGATTACAAGATGCAAAGGAAGTCCAGCATGAGAGTTGAGAAAGAATGACGCACCGTGAATGAATGAAGACCATAAAAGTTAAATCCACCATTGGCCACAAGACAGTGATGGTGAAGGAAGGCACCAGGTGGGCGGGGCTTGCTAAGTGGTGAAAAAGAGCAGCAGGCAGGAAGGTACCAGGTTGGCGAGGCTTAAGCCAGGTGACCTAGATCCACTTGCACCTGCTCCCCATCTGCAAAGGAAAAGAAGCTGGAGGGCTCCTTAAGTAGGGAAACAGAGCGGCAAGCAGGAAGGCACCAGGTGGGCGTGGCTTGCTAAGTGGTGAAAAAGAGCAGGGAGCAGGAAGGCACCAGGTAGGCGGGGCTTGCTAAGTGGTGAAAAAGAGTGGCAAGCAGGAAGGCACCAATTGGGCGGGTTTTGCTAAGTGGTGAAAAAGAGCGGAAGGAAGGCACCAGGTGGGCGGGGCTTAGGCCAGGTGTCCTAGATCCACTTGCACCTGCTCCACATCAAGATCTAACTGCCTTCTATTTTGTTTTATTCCTTCTTCCACTTCCCTTTGTTCTCTCGCATCTCTTCTTGCCCTCTCTTCTTCTTGCCTTTGTGGTTTTATTCTTACTTCCTCTCTTCATTCTTCTTCTTCTCTGTAAACTTTTTTCCTACATTCATTGTGCCTCTTCTTCCTCTCTCTTTCTTTCTTTCCTATCTTTTTCTACAATTTCTTTCTTCCAACTGTCATACTTCCTTTGTTCCTCTGCCTGTTTTTCATCTTCCTCTTGTTCTTCTCTATATATCTTTTCCTGTTGTTCCCTATTTTCCTTCCTTGCTCATCCTCCTCAACTGCCTCTTTTCTTCCTTTTGTCTAACCGCCTCAATGCTTTTCCCATCTAACTTGAGTAATATATGTCCTCCCATTCATTTGTTCTGTAAAAGTGTTACCTCATCGGCTCTATCCTTCTCTCCTTTCCATCTCTTAATTTCCTGGTCTATGTCTGTTGATATATATGATCTCTCATCTCGTTCCTCTTTATCTGGTATGAATCTACACTCGTCTTCTGCCTGTTTGCGCTCTTCTGGACTGTAATCACTACCATAAGAGAGGGGTGCAAATGTCGGGTTACTATACACCGCCACAGGATTTTATTCTTTTAAAGGATAAAATCCTGTCTCCATTGCATCTCCATTGTTATTTTCATGCGGAGTAAGATGGCCTCCCTTTTATGCTCATTCAGCATCCTCTCCTTCGGTAATGGGTCCTCTTTCTCCTCTTGATACATTTTCCAAAGTTCTGAAACTGCCAGTCTTTTCTCTAATTTCTTTCCCGTGTACGCAGTGTGTACATATGTAGTTATAAGTTGTAATCGTAAGATCGTCGGAAGTGGCCACTGCTCACACTGCGTGTCAATCAGTGTCGGCAAACGTTGGTGTGGCTTGACGTGCATATTGGGTCCTTTCCTCTAGCAGAGGGAGATGCGGACACGGACCGGAAGAGGAGGCAAAGCATTCTTTGTGGGAGCGAGAGCAGCTTTCCCTGGAGCCCGCATTGGAGCATTTGAACCGTATTGTCGGCGCCATCCACCTCATTGAGCCGGTGACCAGGAAGCTCTTTCCCCCGGCGGCAAAGGAGGCGATGTGAGGCGAGGCGCGGTGAGGGGTGGTAGTAGTACACCACTGTACGCCCTGTCTGCCTGGATTGAGGTGCCGTAATCCAACCTGTAGAGGCACTGATAATTTCGTGACTTGAGAGCCACCCCCCCTGAAGAGTTTTGCCATACTCCCGCTCCACTTATCGGTCTCCAGCCCCCTTTTCCCTTCCATTTCCTCCCATTTCCTTTCATTCCCATTTCCTTTCCCGGCTCATCCGGCTCATCTGGCTCCCTCAAGAGCATCAGTCCCCACAGTTACAGCGCTGCAGCAGAAAGCAGCAGTAAGAGCAGCTCTACGCTGAAGTGGGCACCGTGCTGTTAAGAGCAGAAGGGGAGGGAGTAGCCTAAAATCATTGGCTCTATTTGATTTTATATCTGCCTAGCCTGGGGGACTGTGGGCAATGCCTTTGATCCCAGTGCATAAGGCAAGTCTATATTGATACTTTGATAAGCAATAAGCACACGACATAAACATTTCTTAGATTGTGAGCACCATCTCTTTCCCTGACGCTTGGCAGTTTGTAGCATCTGAGTCACAGTGCCAGCAATAAGCAGTTCAACTGCCTGAGTTGCCTACAGTGCCCACAGTGACTAAAGCGAACAGAGCTCCACTACTGTCACTATTAAGCCCTACCTGGATCAGGAACCACACTAACTAACTGCCTGCAAGACTTCCTTTCAATCTAGCATCCCCTATTCGTGGAAGATCTCTCATAGAGGGGTGCGGTAAGACATATAATGCTCACAGTTAAGAAGTGCTCTGCAACGAGGTACAATCTCTGCAACCAGAAGGGCAGGACTTCCACATCAGGGATGAACAAATGTAAGGGAACTAAACCTGTACCGATGGAAAAAGGCGTCATCACGGACTTCTTCCCGATCCCGGGCACTCCAAACACAATAATCTCACCGCCACCTGTGGAGAAGGAGACGGGCAGCCACAGTATGATTAACAACACAGAGTGCTTAGGGGAAAGCGTAATAGACAATAACTCACTGCTGGATCTCTGCCTATCTAGGCAGAGATCCATGACCCTTTTACCAGGAAGCAATGTTGGTAACCAGATCGACAGCTATCAACATCTGGCCATCGATACACAACATGAAATATACAATAGACTATCTGCTTCCCCTAACTTGGATGTGCACTTGGAGTCATCGGAACCAGACAGCAGCAGAGATCAAGGGGAAAGCTGTACGACCCTGGGGGATCTGCAAGCCTCAGTCGCGTCATTACAATTTGCATTAAATATTCTGCTAAAGACGTGCGGGAAGATGTTGGATGTTACCCTTACCTTGTCGGAAGGAAATACAGAGAACAATAGTCTTCAGGAACCTGAGCCGCAGGAAGTAAACGCCACTAGCACTGACTGCTTGGAACCAGCGGACCAAGACTCAAATGCTACTAACAACTTGGACGTTTACTTTTCACGCAAACAGCGACGATTGGCCAGAAGAGCGATCGGAAAGAAAAAGCGTCAAACTGTGATCATAACAGTACCTGACACAGCAGATCCGGAAGATGAAATCTCCAGATCCACTGAAGGCAGTACGCCCAAAAAGGGACAGAGAAAAGTAAAAGGAAAAGCGGCACGTGCCCGCAAATGCACTGCTGGAAAAGAGGGAAAGTTGACCAGTTGGCTCATCCTTAATAAGAGTAATACCTCTCATCCAGTAGATGTGGGGGACCCAGAGCCATCTCTTGTACCAATCTCTTTGAGCCATCTCTTTGTCTAAGTGAGCAGGATGCAAACCCAGTTCTGAATATGACAAACGCTGAATCAGACATCTCATTGCAACCGGATATTGAACCTGCACCACCAACAACATTGCCATCTGAGGACCAGGGTAACACTATAGCTCCCCAAGGCGGAAGAACTTGTCTCATCAAAAATTTGTATCAAACTAGTGACCATGACTGCATGTCTGATATGGTGTTGATGAACCAAACGGGAATAGGACCCTTAAAGGAACAGAGTCTGTCAGTAGCAAAAAGTGACAAGTCTGTACCATCTAGCCAGGGTTTGATGAGGGTGACCAGGCAAACCTTCTCACACACCACCCCTAGGCATAGCATGACTGAGCATAAAGCGGTAACCAAGTCCCATGGTTTCCCCACCCTTCACTGTAAGAGCCAGGTAGGGATCAATGCCCCAGTATGTTGAGAGTATAACTAGTGTGAGGTACCACTTTGCCCTACAATAGGGGATGAAGAATGGTTGAACTGACCATGAAGTATCGTGAAGCAATGCCATTCTATAATTTAGTGATGGTATTCTTCAGTTTTTAGTAGTTTGGGCTGGATTGGTCCCATTGCCAGAAGAACCAGACCGATATGCATAAGGGTTGCCCCTTCTCCCACGCTAAAACCGGCTTAAAAATGGTGGTGTGGGAGGTTGCCCACAGCCCTGCCAGTGGTAAAGAATATTTCAATATGCATCCCACCTGCAACATTTTTCTTGGCTATAGTTTGTCTCTCTATGTGAAAGAGGGCATGCACAGACAACAATCTCTTGCTTGTGATGTCATAGGCCCCACGTTGTGCATCACTGATTATTCCCCACAAATCCAAAACATGTCTGGGTTGCATGTAGAGGCACCATGGTTTAGCACGGCTGTGATGGACTCCCATTGATGAAAGTATCATACTAGTTTAAATATGGCTGGTCCCCCTGTGCAGTGGTCATACAGGAAAATAAATGGTGATGTAGAATTTGCCCTGCCTGCTGTAAGTGGAACGATTAATTCCAAACCTTCCACCCATCACATTTTTGGTCATACATCTTCCACTGTTAGTCTGCCAGTGCTAGTTCCCTGAGCCAATGAAGGGCCAGTCCTCTGCTCTTTACTATTCTAACCCAGAGGAGAACCCGCTGCCTGCATTCTGACCAGAATTGAGTTCAGCCTCGTTATATCAACAGGTGCTTGCTATGCCCACAAGAACCTCTGACCCTGAGAGGTCTGTGTGCCTCCTCTAGAGAATAGGTGTCATCTTGCTCACCTTCTTGAAGTCCAACCAAGAAGAGACCCCAATGTCATGTCATGGCTCCTATTCCTTTACACAAGAGCACTCTAATCCTGAAACTTCTTTGAGTAGGCTTTGGGGAAGAGGTGTCTTCTCACAGATTCATTTTGAAGATGACCTTGAGGAGACCACGCTGGATGCTTACTCAATAGTTCTAGACAAGTCCATCCAACCCTCAAATATATGCCTGTTTTTTTCCTCTAAGAGCCCTGCTTTCCTGATGCACCTGCTTCAGATAAGAAGTGCTGTTTTGTGACACCCTGTGAAGCATTATTTAAGAATAGTGAGCATGTGAACACATCATCCATGTGCATGGCCATCCCCCGTGGAGCACCTAATCCAACAATTTTATTTGGACAAGAGTGTCCTCAAGTGAACTGGACACAAGCATGCTCTCCTGATTAGAAAAGCCTTGACATTTGGACTCCATTCATCCAGTAACGATTTTGTAGCAAGTAGCGCCTGTATCCCACCCAGAATGCATAAAAGTGCCCGCGCTGCACCACCTTCTATAAGTGACTGTGGAGTAGCAATGTGTCCCATTGGCTTTAATTACGTAGTTAATTGTGTAGTTCCAAAGCCCTGAGACCTGTCTGTGTCGTAAATCAGCTCTCTGGAAGAGAATGCAATGACTCCCATTCAGAAGCTGCATCTAGCACCAATAACTAAGGTGTGTAGTAGGACTGCACCATCCAGCAAAAGCCAAGAGCCCACCTCACTGAATTCCGTTGACTGTCTCTCATTTGTAGATTCCTACACTCTGGCCTGGAGATTCTTCCTCTCCCGATCAAGACCAACCACAGACTGGCCCACCTTCGCAAACACTAAACTGGCTTAGTTCAAGAGATCTCACCACAGAATCTTGAATGCTAAAGGGATTTTGTGGCTGGTGTGGCTGGACACTACTCCAAAACAAATTAGTGTGAATGGTGCACTAGTGAATACAAATGTTGACTGAAGTTCAACAAGAGTGATGCAGATGTGAGGCAATCTTATGCTTTGTATTGCCATGAGATATTGTTTTAAGAACGATTAAAGCATATTTCATTTTCCCCAAAATTTTCTGTTCTTTATACGTGTATAATTGTGGTATATTTTCGTTAAATAGAATAGTACACAATTGTATACTAGCCTGCCTATATATTATTTATGTATTAATTATCAATAAATATATGTGCTATCATTTGACCAAACTGGACCACGGAAGCCAAATGTAGTTGACCCCTTCCACTTTGGTTGGCACGGGCTCCTGATTCTTGCTAACAGGTAACCTCGAGGCAGCCAATGGGGTGAAAAGGGGTAGGGAGAAGTTTTGGATAGGGAGGGGTGTGTTAGGGTAACTGGATTGAGGATTAGGGTTTGTGTAATGGATGGGTAGCAGGGTTTGAAAGGGAACAAAAGCACACAACATGGACCATTTAGAAAACAGGAATAACCATCTTAATCCTTGGGTTTCTTACTCCTGGACACACTCTCCTATTCTGTAGAAAACACTCCTTCTTATTTAGAAGTATGTCCTCAAGATATTCTTACATTCAAATGAATCATACCCTAATTTGTAAGCGACTAACATAAGCACATATCATCCAGAAAACCTGGACAAAAGCAATAACACACACAGAAAAAAGAACATCAGCAAGGCACTTAGCACATGAATAATTGTTGAGCAACTTCACCCAACAAACTCCTGAATGCGCTTTCCAGAGGAGTTATTTCCACAGTTCCATACTCCTCAAATCCATACTCCTCACAAAAGCACAGAATGCTGCCCTGAATTCTGCACATATGTGTGTAGCAGGCAACGACAAAACAAACATGGCGTGCCCTCAACCCATGTCTTCACTCGACGTTCTTCCCAGTAGCGTTCAGACACTTCCAGCAATGTTTCCCCTAATAGCTTTCATGCACCTCTGTACTTCTCCTCCCCCTCCCCCCCCGCTCTCCTGTTCGTTCCACAAACCACAAATTGAGGCACTTAACTAAGGCCTGGGGGGGCTGGATGGCACCACCCCAGGCAAAGATGAACTTGCGTTGATAGCGGGGAACCTCCACGCTCTTAGCAGCGCTTGCTTTTCACGCAGCGACGGAGGGATAGCCGGTGTCGCCTACTGCCCCTCATTCCTCACTGTGTCTCCAACACGCCGACCTCCTTCCACACTCAGCAACAAACCATCTGACTCTTCTCCATGCTCTCCTCTGGCCCGTGCCTGCAGACACCAAAATCACCAACACGCAGCACGGGCCAAGGAGTAGCTTTATAGGAACCAGCATTGTGCGCATACGCGCACGTCAAACGCCTGTGATGCTCATGGGACATTATGGGCCTCATTACGACCCTGGCGGAAATCAAAAAACGATGGCGGAAATGCAATACCGCCATCGAATAGCGCTCGGTGCGATCATGACCCGTCACCGCAAAGTACGATGCCATTAGCGACACCGTAGTGAACGCCAACGCTAACTGCACCAAGTACGCGCGCGCGCGCCATGCCAAACCGAATTACCACCATGGCGCAACGGTACACGAATTCTGACCCTAGCGGACATGCACCTAACGCCATCAAGCACGGCGGAAAGTACCATTCCGCCATGGTGAGAGGTACGGCATCGCGAACCAACCGTAAACGGCCCTACTGAGTGCCTGTACACCGCTCCCTGGCCACATTGTACAACTCCCCGTAGTTCTAATGAAGTCACACAATGCAACCAGTGAAATGTACTAGTCATCCATGCCTGCCAACGAACAAATTAATCTCAAGAGGGGCCAATGGGAGCTGCAGGGCACAGATGGCACGAATACAGAAGCTATACAAATGGACATGACCTCAGTCTCCCACCAAGAAACGCACGCAAACACAGGCACCTGTGACCAGCCATATTCCGATAATCACATCATTCCACCAATCCAACTGGCTGACCGGCATCTGTTACACAAAAGCTAATCCCCCGCCCCTGAGCATGACATCATCAAAACAGTCATATTGGCAGCCCTTATCCCTGACCTCACTGGGCTTCGTAGGCAAACGCGCCCAGCACAGTACCACGCAACTATACTCCGAAGCTGGAACCCAATGCAGATCTCCTCACAATACATCGCTCCCCAAATAGGAATATGCCACATCACTTGCAAAGAAGAACACTACACGGTTCATATCAGAATAGAAATTTAATGCACAACAAATTCACCAAGCCCATACAGCCATTAGGCCATGAACTCCAAAATACATTTCACCATTGTGGGCTGCATCCGCAATAAATGACCAG
Organism: Ambystoma mexicanum; assembly: GCF_040938575.1. Lineage (NCBI taxonomy): Eukaryota > Metazoa > Chordata > Amphibia > Caudata > Ambystomatidae > Ambystoma > Ambystoma mexicanum. The sequence goes on along the minus strand of NC_090925.1, from coordinate 646,067,281 downwards.
CTACTTCTTGTGTGACGCCCTGTTCCTTCATGGTACACAGGGGCTACATTCTCGTACGAAAAGGCAACATGGAAGCGCCTAGAACCGCAGGGCCGTCCCAATAGGGAGGCACTAGTCCAGCTGAAAGGCCGAAATGTTGCTCCTAGCCACTAGTACTGCGTAAGGGCATGTGGCCCATTGGCGATCGTCCCATAAGATCGTAATGCTGCTCCACTGATTAACACGAAGCAGCAGGTGTCGGGAGTAAAATCCATCTGCAGGAGTGGCATACAGATGGCAGTGGCAAAAGGGGAGGAGATACCTGTCACCCAAATGAAATGAAAAAGAATAGTATGGCCATCAGAACTACATTTGAATTACTCACTTCAATGATCACACCAAATCCACAGCCATATGCATGCTAGCCCACTCCAAAGGATCATCACCACCCAAAAACCACTTGCGAATCATAACTATCTATATCGAGGTGAAAACACTATCACAAACGAGTGTTCCTGTGCATGCGTCTGTTAAAACAGAATCCATCAGATGGGATTGGTAACGTGCATAGACACAAGTGTCTGAAGGCGCGTCGAGACAGGGAGGGCTCAACAAGGCCAGATAGACGATGGTCCCACTATGGCAGCCCTGCATCACATAGCGCAGGGGAGGCGGATAGATTCCAAGAAGCCCTGTACATGGCAAACTCTGTATCAAATCATCTGTCCATGCATCCATACATCATTCCCTCATCCCGTAATGAAAACGCCTGTTTCCATACTCACATAACATGTGAAATTTCCATTGAGTCTGTGCGTTATGCAGCCTGCAAAATCCACTGTGCCCCAGCCCGTAATACCAGTGTTGTGAAGTAACATGTATTTGGGAACGTCCGGCCTTATCGCCCACTTCGCTATTGCGCATCCCAAACTATTCATATCAATCATTGCATCCTCGCCATGGCCCCTGTCCCAAGGACATTGAACAATAGAACGTTATATTTGCAGTCAGACCTGTGGGCATCTCCTCGCCGCTAGCTGAAAACCGAAAGCGCCGCCCTTCGAATTCCTCATTTGCAACATCACGTCGAAAAGGCATCTGTGGCCGCTTGAAATCACAAATTAATCCATCTAGTGCGGCTGTGTGTGAAAATGGCAACTGCCTTCACTCACAAATGGGACGCCCCGCCCGTCGGTGAACCTCGGTACAGTGCTGCATGAGGGTCCACCGTTACTCGAGTACTACGTTCCACTGACCCTTCACAAGTCTGTTCGCGACTGCAAAGATAGTATGTGAAACAATGGGACCATAGCCGAATGAACATATCAACCAATGTTACACTGCCATCGGGTACAAATACATGATTGTAATAGCAAGATGCCATTCGTCGAATTGCAGCGTTGTGTGCGGGACGTGCTCGCCCAAAGGGGAGAGCAGCTTGCACAGGTGGAATGAATCACCACAGGTGGAGGCCATACAGCCTGAAAACACATAAATTGCACACCCAGCCTCCTCCCACAACCACACCCACTCCGAAATGCTACCGGCAGGACTAGCTATGTTGGCCCTGGGGGACCTGATATCACTGCAAGTACTCCAACTTCAAGAAGAAGACGAACACCAACTACAACCGGCCGCACGGAGGAGACGCAGGAGGAGGAGGAGGGCAAGGCAGGGCCAGCAAGGGCCGCCAGCACAGCCACTACCACCACGCAGGCAGCCCGCAATCCCACGCCTCCGAGCACATCCGTTCAACCTCACTGATGAGCAGATCCACACCCTCTACCGTTTGGACCGGGACACCATAACCGCCATTGTGGACATGACACAGGCTGACCTTGTCAGCATGATAGATAGCCCAACCGCCATCCCACCCCTACTGAAGGTGGTGTCTGTACTCCACTTCCTGGCCACAGGCACCTACCAGCACACAGTCGGACAGTTGCATGGCATATCACAGCCACTGTTCTCACGGACACTATTGCAAGTGCTCGATGCCCTCCTGCAGCACGCAGTCGCCTACAAGACCACATTTGATTGATTTGTGTTATGCCTTTATGGTCACCTACATGACCACATTTGACTGATTTGTGCTGTGCCTTAGGGTCGCCTTTATACCTTATTTGCAACCCCTGCTTACTAGCAACACTGCCCACATCATGCATTGGTGCCTATCTACTGTCATTCACCTATTGTATATCTACACTAGATGTTGGACTAGTCAACCTAATCCACTTCCCTATCAAGACACTTACACCTGCTTACGCATGCTAACCACCACCCCGTGGCCTATCACCATGACACCTGCTAACCCGTATCTGAATGATCCAGCACTCTGGATACGCCACTTTGCTACCAGACCAACACCTAACCAACCTTGTACTACGGCCATTAGAAACACTAGATTGAACTCTAGAACTAGCCTACCCACCTTCCCATGCACCCACCACCCCAGCATCTTATCCAGAAACTCTAGATTAAGAGTCCGCAGCATGAAACAATCGCATACTGGCCACAACCATGCTAATTCGACCACTGACTCAGCCAAGTCAGCCCTTACCCATCTACACGACCTACCTATACCACTTGAAAAACCTTCCCATAAAGACAAGCCCATTAAAGCAGCTTTGGTGAATGCTAGGTCTCTTCCTGCCCATGCTCTCGACATCGCTGACCTCTTATCTCACGAAAAGCTCGACTTCCTCGCAGTCACAGAAACCTGGCTCAATGCTGCCTCCGGCCCATCCCTGGCCCTTGCTATACCCAATGATTATACTATTATTAGATGCGACAGAAACTCCACTCAAACGAAGGGAGGTGGACTTGCCTTCATATTCAGAAATACATTCGACATCAAAGTCATCCAGGACGCTCAAATCCCCTCAGCTGAATCCTTGTCCATTAAGCTACCGCTATCACCTAACCACACGGCATCTCTACACCTTATTTACCGACCACCAGGTCCCATCTCCTCCTTTATAGAGGACATTGCATCACTCATAACCATAGACACCAAACCTAACTCTCAAACGATTTTACTTGGAGACTTTAATCTTGGTTTCAATGACCCTAAAGACACTAACGCCCATGACCTAGCTAACACCCTATCGGATCTGGGTCACACGCACATTATTCACGAGCCCACTCACATCAAAGGCAGAACACTGGACTGGATCACTCACCTCAACTGCCCTATTGACCTCCTATCCAATGACCCATGCATTTGGTCTGATCATCACATAATAACCTTCTCTATCAAAGCCAATACACCTCACCCGGCGCCAATCATTGCCCCAGCCACCAGCACGAGAAATAAGAAAGATATCACACCTGACAAACTCTTACCTATACTACTCCCCATCCTGAACAATATCGACCCAGAGGTCGACCCTACAGTCCTAGTGGACATCTACAACCAGGCTATACTTAAAGCACTGAACACCATTGCCCCACTAAAATTGCGGAAACCCAAACCACAGCGTCACCTCAACACTTGGTTCACGCCACAACTAAGAGAACTACGTAAAGCTAAGAGAACCGCAGAGTCACATTGGAAGAAACATCCCACAGCCTCCAATAAGACTGAACTAACCCTTGCCTCCGCTAGTTACAAAGAAGCCATCTTTATTGCTAAAAAGGACACATATAACAAAAGGATTATACAAGCGGAATCCAACACAAAGGAACTCTTTAAGATTTTGAAAGAACTTGAATCCCCCATTGCCCCCATAGACAAATGTGTTACAGATGCACTATGGTGTAGTAATATTCAGAAGGCCTTATTAGATAAAATAGCTCGCCTACAATCTAAAATCAACGCAAAAAAATCCCTGCTACTTGCTGACCCGGACTACAAACAAATACCTAACAAATCACCTACCGTTAAATCAACTTCTAAACCTTTCAGCTTCTCACCCCTCTCTATTTGGGAAGTAGAAAACATCATCAGGAAACTTAAGCCATCTAACTGCCAAGGTGATGCTTGCCCTGCCCCGATCATCAAAGCTGCAGCACACGACCTGGCACCATTTATAACCAACCTCATCAATGCCTCCTTCAAAACTGGAGTAGTGCCTGATAACCTAAAAGATGCGTGGGTCATCCCACTCCTAAAAAAACCTACTCTTGATCCAGCCAACCCGTCTAACTATAGACCGATAACAACTGTACCTTTCTTATTAAAAATATTGGATAGAGCAGCCTACTTACAAATACAGGCCTACTTAGAATCAAACAATCTCCTAGGACTTAGGCAGTCAGGTTTCCGGCCAAGACACGGTACGGAAACTGCATTAATAGATCTCACTACCCAGATCCAAATCCTGAAAGACAATGGTAAACTTGCACTCCTCTTATTGCTTGATCTGTCAGCAGCTTTTGACCTGGTCAACCATCAAACACTCTGCCACCACTTGAAAACTGCAGCACACTTCTCAGACGCAGCCACAGCCTGGATCAGCTCCTTCTTAGAGAATAGAACCATGAGGGTCTTCTCTCCCACTGATTCTGCTGAACCCTCTCCAGTACCCTGCGGAGTTCCGCAAGGCTCTTGCGTGTCCACGACACTCTATAATATATTCACAAAGCCTCTCTTTGATATCCTTGACTATCTGGGTGTCACGTATACCAATTACGCGGACGATACCCAGATACTCATTCCTATCTCGGGGAACTATGAAACAGACAGCAAAACCCTTAATGAAATCTACTCAGTAATTCAAGCTTGGATGGCACTTCACAGACTATGTCTTAATGACGAAAAAACCGAGTTGATCATCCTTGGCACTCACGCCAAACTCAAAAAGCTCAATCCTGCATTTAACTCCTTCACCATTGATGGCAATCTCATCCCCGTGTCAAATAACACTAAAACCCTTGGGGTCTACATCGATGCCACCTTATCCTTGTCCAAACAAACTAATGCAGTAGCATCATCAGCCGCTTACACCTGTAAGTTGATCACTGCATGTAGGCCATTCATCTCCTCACCCAATTGCATTACTCTTGCCAGAGCATTAGTCCTTTCCAAGATAGACTATTGTAATGCCCTTTACTTAGGCACTAGCTACAAGAATATCAACAAACTACAAGTAATTCAAAATAATGCCATTAGAGCTGCCCTCAACATCCCCAAAAAAATGCACATTTCGGAGACCAGACGCAAGCTACACTGGCTTCCAGTCAAGCACAGAATATCCCTTAAAACTCTTGCCCTCACACATAAAGCCAGGGCCAACCTTGCACCAGCCTACCTCACCAACCAACTTACACCTCACACTTCATCAAGACCACTTAGAGCAGCACAAGCTAACACTATGTCCATACCGAGATTTAAACTTCACAATTCGGGCGGTGCTAGCTTCCCTGTACAAGCCTCCAAATTATGGAACACAATACCAGCACTTTTGCGAGCAGAACCTTCATTTAACCTATTTAAACATAACACTAAGCGCTGGCTTCACAACATGGACTCTATGACAGCCTAACTGCCTGATCCTAGCATGATCAACTGTCACTATACACTCGGGTAATTAATATAATTATACTAGACTATGTATATATGCATCTGCATGACTACGTTTGTACCCACCTGTAACTGCAATGTAACGTAACCCTATTGAATGCCTTCAACTGCAATTGTAACCAGATCTAACTTATGCGCCCGTATGCCCTTGGGCCTGGCCGCGCTTTATAAATAAAATAAATACAAATACAAATACATCTCTCTACCACGCTCGGAGCAGGAAATTACCAACACAAAAGTGGGATTCCATGCACTTGCCGGCATACCGGGTTGCATTGGTGCCATCGACTGCACCCATGTGGAATTGGTCGTCCCACATGCCATGGAGGCCCAGTACCGCAACCGAAAACAATTTCATTCTCTGAATGTACAAATGATGTGTGACTCCAACAGGATCATTACACATTGTTGTGCCCGATTCCCTGGATCAACCCATGATTCTATGGTCTTGAGGAACTCTACAATACCACGCTACATGGAGCGACACGCAGGGAACAGATCCTGGCTACTCGGTGAGTCTCATTTCATGCATGATGATGTGGGGTATGTGATGCGGCAATGACCTGGCAGGAAGGGGGGGGGTGCGTACGTAGCAATGGCATTCCTCAAAATTCCTTTATTGTCCACATACAGGTGATGCCGGGTATCCACTGAAGAGATGGCTCCTCACACCAGTCCGGAACCCACGGGACCAGCATGAGGAGGACTACAACCATGCCCACTCACGTACCCGTGTAGTCATAGAACAGGCATTCGGCCTACTGAAGACTCGTTTCCGCTGCCTCAGCAGGTCTGGCGGGGCACTCCTGTACCGCCGTGTGAAGGTTGCAAAGATGGTCATGGCATGTGTCATGCTCCACAACATGTGCGTACGTAGAAATGTGCCCATGCCCCCTGACGCAGAACTGCAAGCACCTGAAGATGGTCATGATGAGGGTGGGGATGTGGCAGCACCTCAAGGAGTCTGCGAGGCACAGGAGGGCCGTGACATTCGTCAGCATCTCATAGATGCCTGCTTCTAGCACTCACGCCTGGTGGCTGATACATGGACACGGGACTCGTGGCACTGTGTGTGTCTGGAACATGCACAATATGGACTGTACGCCTATAATGGCCTCGTACACAAAGATCAATGTCCACACATCTCATTGGATGATCGTGCATTGTTTATGGCATATGTGATATCATGTTCAACACCCTATCGACCCGCCACCCAAGTGAGCCCAACACACCCCCTCCACCCTCCTACCTCGCCCCCGAACACCAGTGTCCAAAGATGCTCATTGTCAGTGGGCAGTCGCTATTGCAAGCCCCCTCTCCGGGTATCAGGGGCACCCCTGCCTGTGGAGCGCAGATTCCTCCCAGATCTACTTTGGGGGCTGCCCTGGACGGAACTTGCAACGGATGATGTCTCTGCCTGCTCACGTCCATGCATGTCCCTAAGGGTTTGTGAGAGCTCAGTGAGCACACGGCGCACTGCGGCAAGTTCGGCACATACGTCTTTGGACGTCGCATGCAGTTCCCCCCTCAGGCTCTCGGTGCTTCTCTCCATTTGTACTCTCAGGCTCTCGGTGCTTCTCTCCATTTCTACTCTCAGGCTCTCGGTGCTACTCTCCATTTGTGCCCTTAGTGTCTCTGTACTTCTCTCCATTTCTGCCCTAAGTGTCTCAGTTGATGTTTCTATGTCTGCCTTAGTGCCCCCACATTCATCGGCATGGTCCTTGAGGAGCGTGGCCAGTTGCTGCTGTTGCACGATTACCTGGTCGAGGGACTGTTGCCTCTGCTGTGCCATGGCCATTTGCGGTGGTGTCACAGAGTGGCTGGTCACCTCATGTTGCCTTGCCACAGGGCTTGTGGGGGATGGCCAGTCGTCGTCTTGTGGGTGCCCCTGCGTGGTATCCTCATGGTGTACGGGATGGAACAGACAGGGGGATTGAGACAGGTCATGGATGGATCTAACTTCGACATCCCCGTTTTCTGTGTCGGAGCATGCTGCCATTAATGCTGTGTCACCTATGGTGCTGCTGCCACCAGAAGCAGTGCCTACTGTGGCATCCATTGGGGGGACCTGTGGTGGTGCTGTTGTGGGCATGCTGGCTGCTGGGGTGCCTATTGGAGTTCCCTCCTCTGTGCTGCCACTTGATTTGTGCTGCTTCCGTGTCTTGATGCGTGCAGCTGAGGTGGAGGGTCTTTGGCCGTTGGTCTTGGCCCTCTTTGCAGGTGGTCTGGTAGGGGTGTCCTGGAGCTCGTCGTTTGGATCGGACCCTGTGGTGGAGTAAAGGAGGGCGAGCGTTATTAATGGGTCTGTGGGAATTGGAATGGCAATGTATCACATGCATTGGGGTGGTACCTGAGGGTGATTTGGGTCGGGGCCTTGGAGGTGGTTTCATTTGTGTGTGGAGTGAGGGTGCAGTTGTTTTGCAGCCTGCAGTTAGGGTGTGCCTGCTGCACGTGTAGAGGGTGTTTTTAGGATTTTTAATTATTTATGTATTTGATGTGAGTTTTAAAGTGTGCTATCAGGCCTATGTATGTGGACGTTCTCCTGGACATGTGTTACTGTTGCACTATGTGGACACGTGGTACTTCACATGATTGTACATTGTGGTTTTGGCATTGTTTTATTTGGGACACCTACCTGATTCTTCGGATGTCTGCACTCCTTTCTCCATCCCTCCGACTCCCTCTATGCTCTCCATTCCAATGGTGGAGGCACAGATTTCTTCCCAGGGGGTCAACTTGATGGGTGATTCCGATCCTCCCCCGGTAGCTGTGGCAATGTTGCGGTTGGCAGAAAGTATGCTACGGACGCGTATCCGCAGGTCGTACCATCGCTTTCTGCATTGCTGTGGGTTGCGGGGTCTGGTCCCCACCGCACTTACCCGCTGTGCCACCAGGGCCTATATGGCCTTCTTGTTCGCAAGTGCCGTCCTGGTCATTTGCGTGGAGAAGACGGCGGCAGCATTCTCCTGGAGGGTCTCTGTGAGCACCGTGAGTTCCTCACGGGAGAAGTGGACCTGCCGCTTGCGGTCGCACGCTTTCTTCGCTACTTTTCCCATTTTTCTTGGTTTCACTAGGGTGGATGACGGGTTGGGATGTGTCTCAGGGTAGTGTTTTTAATGGTTGTGTGGAATTTGTGGTTTTATAGGTGTACGGCGTGATGTTTCCCGTTCCGGGACCATGCTTTTACTTCCGTTTCCGTATATTTACGGTCACCGTACTTTCCGGTTGGCGCTCACTGCGGTGTCCGCTAAGATGGGTGGCGGTATTGCACCTAGGGCGCCGTACGGCGGCGGTGTGGGCCGTTTTGGGGTCATTTCCGCCATCGCGGACTTTGCACTTCCGCCATGGCGTGGTGCTCGTGCCCGATGGGTCGGAATGAGCCGCACTTTGCTCCGTCGTGCAATGGCGGAAACGCTATTTACGCTATGGGGGTCCGGTCGGTTGATTTCCGCCAGGGTCGTAATGAGGGCCTATGTCTTTTGTGCTTCTCAGCCCGTGAATGGTGTTTCCGAACACAAAACCCCCCAGGATAACCGCTAATCACCATTTCCTCACTGGTACTCCCAGAACGATTTGCTTGACTTGAATTAAAAGGTTACATGTGCTGGGAAATCTGGGGGTTTGAAATAGGACCTGGAGAGTGTTCCTGGGTGTCACCTAGTTGCCCCTGCTGCAGATGGGGGTGTTTGGGACTTCAATCCAGAGGGAAGGTACTTTTGAACACTAATGCTTATTCTCCTGTACCTTTGATTCTATACTGTGTTTCTAGCATCCCCCTCCTCCTACCTCTCTCCTCTTCACCCTAAGTGCCATGGCATTGCCTGACATAATATTCGTTTTTTCGTTCCCTCTGCTACCTTCTTTTTCTTCATACTTCTCGTCCCTCTCCCTCCTTCATCCTCCGTGATTTAGGGAGGCACTATATTGATGCATTGTAGCATAACCTTTGGATTATCTTTTCAACAAACCAATGTTCAGCTTTTAGAGCCACAGGTAACAGCATAAGCACAAGACTGTATCATGCGTCTCAGACTGCAGCTCGTTGCCCTACAGCAGCATCGCTCTCAGTATGTATCTAGTTGACTAATCACGTGGAGCAGCAAATAAGAACGCTGAGAATGCAAACCCCCAGAGCAGAAATGCCCTGATACAAGAAGGGAATTCATACCCCTTATGTAATTCCTGAAATTAGTGACAGTATAATAATTGTCTGAAAGGGACCTCTCCTCGTTTTCTTTAATCCATGTTCATAAGGACTTGGGGGGTAATTCATAGAATTCGGCGCACAAGTGGCGCACGCGGCTGTCGCACAGCCGTGTGCACCAAAACTCATTTCAGCGCACCGCATATTCATGGATTTTAACATCCATAACCAGCCGTGATGCAGAGTGGCGCAGTGACCCTGCAGCAGCGCCAGTAATGCCCCCAATCCTGCCCCGTGCGCCAAAACATCTCACAAATCTCCTACAAGGCGCAAAGGCCAGGGGACCAGCATACAGTCCACCAAGCACGAAAGCGTATGTAAAAGTCCACGCGCACCCCTCGGAATATACGTACACCACTCGCGCTATCGAAAACGCATGTAAAAGTCCACGCGCACCCCTTGGAATACATGTACTGCTCAACGCTATGGAAAACGCGTGGAAAACTCCCCACGCACCCCTCGGAATACACGTACCCTGCTCGCGCTATCAAAAACGCGTGGAAAACTCCCCGCGCACCCCTTCGGAATACACGTACCCCACTCACTCTATCGAAGACGCGTGGAAAACTCCCCGCGCACCCCTCGGAATACACATGCCCTGCTCGCGCTATTGAAAACGCATGTAAAAGTCCACACGCACCCCTCGGAATACACGTACCCCACCCGCACTATCGAAAATGCATGTAAAAGTCCACACGCACCCCTCGGAATACACGTACCCCGCCCGCACTATCGAAAATGCATGTAAAAGTCCACGCGCACCCCTCGGAATACACGTACCCCTCTCGCGCTATCAAAAACGCATGGAAAACTCAGCGTGCACCCCTCAGAATACACATACCTTGCTCGCGCCAGCCAAACACGTGTAAAAGTCTATGCGCACCCTCGGAGTTCACGTACCACATCCCATGAAGAGCACGTACAGAACCCACGTGGGACCTTCAACCCGTGGCGAGGGAAATGCCCGCACGTGTTATGTCACAGACGCACTTACGTGCTAAGGGCCTTTCCTCGAATTACACGCTAACGTGCTGTTTTTTCATGTGCCAAATCACTCCGTATCAAGCTGGTCACGCGACAACACACGGAAGACCACGCTCCTGCCCAGAAGGCCAAATTACTGCCCCCAGAGCCCCGAGCAGCCTCCCACGAGCCATCTGCTGCTGCCTGCCTGCCTGCTGCCACAGTGCCCTGCCATTTGGTGCCTGTACATCTGCCATCTGCAGGGGTCCAGTTGCTCTGACCACCCCTGCTGGAATAGAAGACTCCTGACTGAACTACCGTCACTACACAGCCCAGCCCCAGAACCCAGTTGACCACCCACACCTGCCTCGGGGGTAGCCATGTCCGACACAACACCTTCTGGCACCAGTGGCAACCCCCAACCAGAGAGGCAGAGGGCTACCAGCTTCAGTGAAAATGAAGTTGGTATCCTGGTGGAGCAAGTTCTGGGGCATTATGATGCCCTCTTCACACCATCGTGCTCTGACAAGGATGGACGGAAGAGGATCTGGAAGGACATAGTGGGTGCCATCAATGCGGAGGGGGTGGCACCCCGCGACATCAATCACGTCCAGAAGTGCTGGGAGGACTACAAGTCCAGGACCCTCAAGAAGGCTCGGCGCCTCTTGGAAGCAGAGGATGCAGTGGGGCATCGGGGCCAGCTTACCAACCAGCAGATGAGGGTCCTGGAGCGCATTCGCCCAGTGCTTCACCACCAGATCCTCAGAATGCAGGCCCGTCTGGAGTCGAGCGTTAAGTGGCCATGCACTTAGGTTTAGAAAAGGGCGTGTTGCAGTGTGCTGGTAGTTAGCTACTTGGCTGCATGTGTGAAATGGGTCATGTTTGGATGTGTGTGTGCAGGGACATGATGGTGCCACATGTGAGTCCAGTCCGGCGTGACCCACATGGATGGTGCACGTGTAACAATGCATCATGCGGAGCAGCATGTGGAATGCACACATGTATGCATGCTTGTGTCTGTAATTTGACATGTTTGGGGTGTGAGAGATGTGTGCTGTTTTCATGGACATGCATGATGTACATGTTCATGTGTTTGAGTAGTGTGTGCACCATGGATGCATGGCACATGTTGGTGATGATGTGTTGATTCACTGATCCAGCCTAGTCATTCCTGTATCCACTGTGTCTGGGTGTATACCGGGCCAAATGCATGACCCTCCAGTGACGCATGTGCATATGACCTGCATGTCTCATTGTGCATGTGAGAATCAGCCCACCATTGGATGCAACTACGGTGCCTTGGATATGGATGCCAATGTATGTTGCATGTGCCATGCCTGTTCCTGCATGTGTGTTGCCTGCACTGCCCCATGTGTTGTGGAGGGACATGATGGAAGTGACGTTTGACAGTGCCACTCATTTGCCATTGCTTTGTGTCTAGGGGACCATAGTTCAGTACCCTGATGCTTGTGTTCAATGTCTCACTTTACACAACGACGAGTGAAGAAGAGGGCGGAGACGGCGCTGTGTAGGAAAGCGGCAGGGATGCCTCCACCGGCCGGCAATGCAAGGCCCAGTCACCCTCCCAGGGAAATACCATCATCCAGGAGCGAGGGGACTGGTGCCGCGTCTGCCACTACGGCTGCAGCGGAAGGGGCGGATGAGCCCCCACAGGGGCCTGCAATGGTGGAAGACGGTGCAGAGCCATACAGGTTGGTGGTGGGCATAGACGAGGAGGAGACTGCTACAGAGCCGCACATGGGGTCTGGTGGGGGTGGTACCACTGGTGCAAGTGGTGCAGTCCAGGGGCAGGGGCAGGAGACAGCACAGGTCGCCGCTGAGGTGCCAGTGCATGTCTCTGTCCCTGACTCTGTGACTGCATCACCATGAACCAGCAGGAATGCCCCGTCCCAGGCCTGTCCGCAGGTAGGGGGGAGGTCCATGTCATCTGGCACTCCTCTACCTGTGGACGAGGGGACCTGTGACCGGATGGAGTCCGTCCTGATTGGTGTCGCTTTGCGCACACCTGACATTCATGCTGACGTGCGTGGTTCCCGGGGGGACCAAGCACGTCATCACGAAGAGCTGTGTGCCAACGTGGCCCAGTTGGGAGGGTCCATGGTTGGGGGTTTCATCCATGTATCGGCCACACTTGCATCCCTCTCCTCCTCTGTGCACACCATATGCCAGTCGTTTTCCATGCCGTCTTCTGGCCCAGATGCCACCAGGGCCCCCTGTGGATCTGCCCCAACCAATGCAGCCAGCCTGGTGGAGATCCCATCCCTGCCACAGTCAGGAGTCGGAGGTCCAGCAGGGGTGGACACCCCACCAACTGGACCCCAGCAGATGGAGGATGTGCCAGCATCATCAAGCAGGGCACGTGCACGATGGCACCGGGGATTCCATCATCCCGGATGCCACCGTGCTGGCAGAGGCAGTTGCGTCGGAGGCAGTGGCAGACTCAGCGTGGGAGGCATCATGACTCGGGGCCATCAACATCAGAGGGGCAGGCATCGGCCAGAGGGCAGGAGGACCGTGGATTGGGAGTGTCTTCCGTGTGGCAGCGGTTGGGCAAGCGGATAGATGCGGAGCGGCGGCGGGCAGAGGAGGCACGACTCACTATGGTCAGGGCAGAGAACTCCATGTGCAGGGCATTGAGGGGGGCTGAGTGCCTTGAGGCAAATCGCAGGGAGTTGGAACAGGCCATGACTGCATGCCTGCGAGCCCTCGAGGCCAGGGAAGAGGCCCGCCTCCGGGACATCGACGTGGAGTTCGATGATGCCCTGACCCCAAACATCGAGTGAGCCGTTGGACTTGCCCGCCGCCATTGTACATACTTCATTAGTGTTAGGTTTCCTTTGTTTTTACTTTTATTTTGGAGTTCATGGAAATTGCTCCACTTTATGTATATAGTTCATTATTCATAGGACTTTTTTGTAGGTTTCCTTTTGTTGTTGGATCATGGACCATTTGGACTTCCATTGTATATAGTTACAGACTTGTAAATACTTTATTTTAAATGTTCCCATGGATCAATGGTTTTCTTTCATTTGGATTATATTTTTCTAATCAACATTGGCAATGGACCACTTTTTAATCCAACATGACATATTTTATTTTTTCTTCATTGGATCTAAATTTTCTCTTTTTTTAATTTCTCTCATTGGACATTGTTTTTCAAGCATAATTTCTTCAATGTCAGTTCATAATGTTGTAATACATTTTAGCTAATTTCAAGATTGGTGTTGTGTTCTATCATTGTTTTTGTGCATGTCTCAATGAACATTGCCTCAGTCATGTGTTGCCACTGTGTGGCTCCGTTGTGCATTCCTGCATGGCCATGGTGGTCCATTTAAGACTGTGATGGCATGGGTAATTTTGGAGTGGGTTCTGTGGATTATTGCATGCTTGTACTGGGGGGCAAGGGGGAATAGGGTTGGCATTAGGGACATGGGTCTGTTTTGTCAGGACATGTTGTTCGGTGGGCCATGTGTCGGGGCCTGCTGGCAGGTGCCCATCAAGGGTGTGTGGGGGACATGTGTCGGGGTCTGCTGGCAGGTGCCCATCAAGGGTGGGTGGGTGGTCGACATGAGTCGGGGCCTGCAGGCAGGTTCCCGTCAATGGTGGGTGGGTGGGGGTGCAGGAGGACATGAGTCAGGGCCTGCTGGCAGGTGCCTGTCACTGCAGGGTGGGTGGGGGTGCAGGAGGACATGAGTCGGGGCCTGCTGGCAGGTGCCCATCAAGGGTGGGTGGGTGTATGGGGGAAATGAGTCAGGGCCTGCTAGCAGGTGCCTGTCAATGGTGGGTGGGTGGGGGTGCAGGAGGATATGATTCGGGGCCTGCTGGCAGGTGTCCGTCAATGGTGGGTGGGTGGGGGACATGGGTTGAGGCCTGCTGGCAGGTGCCCGTCAATGGTGGGTGGGTGGGGGTGCAGGGGGACATGAGTCGGGGCCTGTTGGCAGGTGCCCGTCACTGCTGGGTGGGTAGGGGTGCAGGGGGACATGAGTCGGGGCCTGCTTGCAGGTGCCCGTCAAGGGTTGGCGGACATGAGTTGGGGCCTGTTGGCAGGTGCCCGTCAATGGTGGATGGGTGGGGGACAAGAGTTGGGGCCTGCTGGCAGGTGCCTGTCAATGGTGGGTGGGTGGGGGTGCAGGGGGACATGATTCGGGGCCTGCTGGCAGGTGCCCGTCAATGGTGGGTGGGTGGGGGTGCAGGGGGACATGAGTCGGGGCCTGTTGGCAGGTGCCCGTCACTGCTGGATGGGTAGGGGTGCAGGGGGACATGAGTCAGGGCCTGCTTGCAGGTGCCCGTCAAGGGTTGGCGGACATGAGTTGGGGCCTGTTGGCAGGTGCCCGTCAATGGTGGATGGGTGGGGGACAAGAGTTGGGGCCTGCTGGCAGGTGCCTGTCAATGGTGGGTGGGTGGGGGTGCAGGGGGACATGATTCGGGGCCTGCTGGCAGGTGCCCGTCAATGGTGGGTGGGTGGGGGTGCAGGGGGACATGAGTCGGGGCCTGTTGGCAGGTGCCCGTCACTGCTGGGTGGGTAGGGGTGCAGGGGGACATGAGTCGGGGCCTGCTTGCAGGTGCCCGTCAAGGGTTGGCGGACATGAGTTGGGGCCTGCTGGCAGGTGCCTGTCAATGGTGGGTGGGTGGGGGTGCAGGGGGACATGATTCGGGGCCTGCTGGCAGGTGCCCGTCAATAGTGGGTGGGTGGGGGGCATGAGTTGGGGAGTGCTGGCAGGTGCCCGTCAATGGTGGGTGGGTGGGGGTGCAGGGGGACATGAGTCGGAGCCTGCTGGCAGGTGCCCGTCAATGGTGGGTGGGTAGGGGTGCAGGGGGATATGAGTCGGGGCCTGCTGGCAGTTGCCCGTCAAGGGTGAGTGGGTGCTTGAGTGGGGGACATGAGTCCGGCCTGCTGCCAGGTGCCCGTCAATGGTGAGTGGGTGGGGGGCATGAGTTGGGGAGTGCTGGCAGGTGCCCGTCAATGGTGGGTGGGTGGGGGTGCAGGCGGACATGAATCGGGGCCTGCTGGCAGGTGCCCGTCAATAGCGGGTGGGTGGTGGTGCAGGGGGACATGAGTCGGGGCCTGCTGGCAGGTGCCCGTCAATGGTGGGTGGGGGAAATGTGTTGGGGCTCAAAAGTGCATGGTGCCATGTGGGTTGCCTGCGGGGCATGGTCAGGGGTGTAGGGTAGTCCCCTGTGGTGTGGGCTGCTTGCAGGGCATGGGGAGGGGGGAAAGGGCACACCCAAGGGCCCACACTGCCAATGCACGTGTAAAAGTCCACGCACACCCCTCGGAATACACGTACCCCGCTCGCATCAGGTAAAATGCATGTAGAAATCCATGCGCACCCCTCAAAATACACGCAGGCAGCCCATCCTCCTCCCTATGCCCCACAAGCAGCCCATCCACCCTCCCCATGCCCCACAGGCAGCCCAAACCACATTGGGGACTTTTTCCACGCATTTTACCTAATGCGAGTGGGGTACGTGTATTACGAGGGGTGCGTGGGGAGTTTTACAAGCGTTTTTGCAAGCGCGGGTGGGGTACGCGTATTCTGAGGGGTGCGCGGCAAGTTTTACACGTGTTTTTGCTAGCACGGGTGGGGTACGCGTATTCTGAGGGGTGCGCGGGGAGTTTTACATGTATTTTTGCTAGCGCGGGTGGGGTACGTGTATTCTGAGGGGTGTGCAGGGAGTTTTACACACGTTTTTGCTAGCGCGGATGGGGTACGCGTGTTCCGAGGTCTGCGCGTGGACTTTTACACGCGCATTGGCAGTGTGGTCCCTCGGGTGTGCCCTTTCCCCCCTCCCCATGCCCTGCAGGCAGCCCACACCACAGGGAACTACCCTACACCCCTGGGCATGCCCCGCGGCCAGCCCACATGGCACCATGAACTCGGGAGCACAGACTCATGTCCGACACTCACCCACCCTTGACGGGCACCTGCCAGCAGGCCCGACTCATGTCCCCATGCATCCCCACCCACCCAGCAGTGACGGGCACCTACCCGCAGGCCCTGACTCATGTACCCCTGCACCCCCACCCACCCAGCAGTGACGGGCACCTGCCAGCAGGCCCTGTCTCATGTCCAACTGCACCCCCACCCACCCAGCAGTGATGGCCACCTGCCAGCAGGCCCTGACTCATGTCCCCCTGCACTCCCACCCACCCACCATGACGGGCACCTGCCAGCAGGCCCCAACTCATGTCGCTCTGCACCCCTACCCACCCACCATTGACTGGCACCTGGAAGCAGGCCCTGACTCATGTCCCCACCCGACCCACCCACCCACCCTTGATGGGCACCTGCCAGCAGGCCCAGACGCATGTCCCTCTGCACCCCCACCCACCCAGCAGTGACAGGCACCTGCCAGCAGGCCCCGACTCATGTCCCCCTACCTGACACGTCATCACACTCCAGACCCATGGCCCTTATGGCCACCCAAATTACACCCCACGCCACCCCAGTCCAAACACCTAACCAGGCATTTGATCCACTCCACATTGAATTCCCAATGTCATGATAGAAAATAAATAACCAGCATGCCCATGAATACATGTCCCTCAGACCCACACAATGGCGACACATGACTGTGAAAAACCACAAATGAGAGATGACCACACAAGTAAAGTATAGAAAAAAAGTGTATTGAAGAATATACCAAATGAATAAAACAAAAGCAGACAATAATAACAAAACAAATATTCAAAGTCCGGAAGTCCAAAAAAGGAAAAAAAAAAAGAATGCTGTAACCAATAAAATCCAAAGTAAAATGGCTCCAATGAGTCCATCCATCAAACAAAAATCAGAGTTCCAAAAAAGAAAAGTATTCCACCAGTGGTCCAAGAAAATAAAATCCAGGTCCAAAACTATTTACAAATCCAAGGGTCCATAAGCCCAACAATCCAAAGGAAACCTAACCTAAATCCTACCTAATAAATAACTATATACAAAAAGGCGGGGCATAGTCCAAAGGAAAAAAAAATAGAAAGGAAACATACACCTACAGAACTATTTACAAAGGCGGCGGGCAAGTCCAACGGCTCACTTGTTGATGTTCCGGGCTTGGGCATCATGGAACTCCTGTTCAATGTCCCGGAGGCGGGCCTGTTCCCTGGCCTCGAGGTCTCGCAGGGATGCAGCCATGGCCTCCTCCAACTCCCTGTGAGTTACCTCGAGGCACTTTGCCCGCCTCAATGCCCTGCGCATGGAGTTCTCCGCCCTGACTATAGTGAGCCGTGCCTCTTCCGCCCACCACTGCTCCGCATCTATTTGCCGGCCCAACCACTGCCACATGGAAGACACTCCCAATCCAGGGTCCTCCTGCCCTCCGGCCGATGCCTGCCCCTCTGATGTTGATGGCCCCGATCCATCATCGCTCCCACCTTGAGCCTGCTGCTGCCGTGCATGTGGCCTGCCTGTTGGTGCCTGCACGTCCTACTCCTGCTGGGGTCCAGTTGTGGTGGTGGCCACCCCTGTTGGACCTCCGACTCCCTACTGTGGCAGGGATGTGTCCTCCACCAGCCTGGCCGCTGGGTCAGGGGCAGCTCCACAGGGTGCGGGACTTCCTGGTGGACTACGTGCGGGACCACAACCGTGATATGCTATTGGGGCCGAATTGTCACACTACGGCTGCCCATCGTATGTCCCACTGGAAGCAAGTTGCGGATTGTGTGAGTGCATTCGGAAATGAGGTGTGCACAGCTCAAGAGTTCAAAAAGGGTTGGGATGACCTCCGACGCAGTGCTAAGGTGAAGCGTGCCTCCAATTATGCCATGACTGGGTTGACTGGCGGTGGGTCACCAGCTCAGGAGGAAGACCTCACTTCGCACGAGTCAGTCGTTGCAGGGTTCATACCGGTAGGATTGGTCGAAGGAGTGGGAGAGATGCTGGACTTTGATGCCCCATCCAGTGAGTGTTGTCGCGTGTTTTTCCAGGACATGTGTGGTTTGCTTGTGTGATGTGTTGTGCTTGACTGCCACTACATGTCATGTGTACATTGTTCTCATGTGCGAGTCATGCAATGCTTCACTGATGCTTGGGTGCTGTGCAGCATGCTTGACATGTAGAGTGGACAAGTACTGTCCTCATTGCCACTCTTGCACCCTACTCACATGCTAGTCACCCTACTGCCCCTCCAGTCCATGTTCCAGCTCACTGTACCTTCTACATGTAGCCTTGGGTGTCATTCCTCTCAGAACTGGGACTATGTCATTGCATGACTGATGAGCATGTGTGATCTGCCTGCATGCAGCTACTCCACGTAGGCATGCTCCCTTGCCCCTCCACCCCCCTGTACCCCAATTTCACCATGGCACTGGTGTGTATCATGTTGGAGTACTGCAATGGCCTGTTCAAGGCTCCTGTGTACATGCACACTTCCCCCTGCCAACCTGGCAGACTCATACAGTGGGGTACATCCTTTGTCCTTGATGCAGGGTGTCACACTTGGACTGTGCAGATGGCAGATGCTCCGCAGGGACATGAGTGCCCATTCATGCTCCATGGGCATTCCATGCATACCCCAATGTGTCCTTGACTGGATTATCATTGTAGTATGTGTCCCGGATGACCTACATTTAATGGCATTTGATCATCCATTCCATGCCCACTCTGGCTCAGTCCTGCATCACACACATGTTTAGGGTGTCACAGTCTGTGTGGGGCACAGGCCTCCCCCTGTTTCAGGCCCCCTGACTCTGTTCAACTGGTGTAGTGGCTTCTGCACACATGGGTGTACATGTGAGTGTTCATCATGTGTCCTGCTTACTGTCCCATTATCATCTGTTGTGTTCTCAGTTGACTCAGATGATGCAATTGACGCTAGTGAACACTGTCTGCCAATACACACGTCTCTGATCACCCTTTCTCTGCCATGCAATGGCTCCCTGCATTTTCACTTGGGGGGGTTTGCTTGTAGCCATGCAACCCATTGCATGCACATTGCACGTGATGCCTGAACTTGCCCTTACACTGCCTTCATGTTTATTGATAGACATCATAATGTACTAGTTCATGTAGATAGTGGGTAACATACACATGTTCTGCACTGCATCATCCCACTTCTGAGCCGTGTTACACCGTTCTACATGCCTACTCTCTGCTGTAATGTCAATGTGACCTGGCATGTGTGGTCAGATTTTCATACCTTCTCTGTTATGAATGCCACGGGCACAAGTGCATCCTGTGACACATGTAGTCAGTATTGGAACTCCCTAGTGGTTGTTCAGCAAAGTTGATTGGTCAATCTGCGGCCTATACTAACTGGCATAGGGCACAGATTGAATTTAGCCTGCCAATTGGGTTGTAATGACTGTGTAGCTGCCTTCACATATGTATGTCTACACTTTCACGTACATCAAAGCAAGCAGTGTTGTAGCTGCTTGCTTTGTTGTATTGTATGCTGTTCATATTCACAATACAGGTATATGGGGAAAGGGGTGTTTTTGAACACTTTCACATGTACATATGAAAGCAGCTTCAACATTGTGTATTGCAACATTGCGACTACTCACTTATGTGTTTGTGAAAATGTCCATTTACACATGTGTCTTCCGCAGCTTTTTTGTTGACTGACTAATATGTAGTTGATTGACGTTAATGCTGGTGAGATTTCTGCATTGCGCACGTTATGTTGAACTAGCATGATCCTGAAGGTGCACTGTTGTGCAGTATGTGTACGCCCAGGCCCACTTAGCTAATATGGTGGTGCCTGGCCATGGACATTTTACACAAGGAATGATGGAATAGGGCACATTCATTGCACAATGTGTTCAATCAGGCCCTGAGGGGTGTTGTGGAGGCCTCATGTCCTGCAGCTCGGACCGTACTGGGTGTTATGGTCCCTCATGCCTGGTTGCAGGCCCTTGCTTTGCTTGGGACATTCACTATATCTACATGGCCCATGCCAACCAGTACAGGCCGAGCTGCAGATGTATGGAGCTATATTGCTGATGATGCTTTAGTGATGCATGTCTACATGCATATTACGTGTGTCATTGTGTGTTTGGATTCACTTGCAGCAGTGGTCAATTTGCAGTTCAGACATGCTTATGGTATGTTCCATCTCTTTGTTGCCATCTGTCTTTTCTGCCTGTGACATGTGCCTGACAGAGGTGGTGTCTGATGCAGTTCATATACTACATGTTGTACTTGTGTAGGCTTTGCTATTTAGACACATCCATTTCTGCTTTTGGGATGTGTTTTCATATCAAGGTCACTGGATGCATGCCAGGTTGTCATTTCTGTGTGACATGTCTGCTTCATGTGTTGGCTGTCAATGTGATATCTATGTGTGTGTGGGTTATGTGCTTCTGACATGTGTACTCATGTTTTATTTTTTTCCACTTTTCATATGATGACGCAATGGAGCCAGAGGATGGTGTTGTCATGCCAGGCACAAGGTTGCTATCACACCAGCAACCCAGCACAAGTGGGGGTCGTGGGGTGGTAGACCACGAGAACCCACTTGTGTTACAGACCATTGTGTCTAGGGCTGGCAATGAGTCTAGCCCGGATGATCACTCTGACGACAATGTCGAGTTGGATGTGCGTTGGGTCCATTCGTCACCGGGGAGTGATTTTGATGTGAACGCTACTCTGTCCGCGGCACCTGCACTGAGGGTCCAGACGGTTGTGAGACCTCCGCCTCTGGTGTATCGGGACGCAGGGTCATGCTCCACACCTGTTGCTGATGTGCCTGGGGCATCACGTCAACAGAGGAATGTAGTCCTGCAGCCGCGGGCGGTGCCAACCCAACAAGGACGGTGGCTCCTTGGGCCCGGCAGGTGTCAAGCCCAGCAACGCGGTGGCCGCGTAGCACTGGGGTATACTGAGTGGAAGCAAGCCATGGTTGCCAATTCCGAACACCAGGGGGCAGCAATTGATAACATCGCTGAGACCATGGAACGTGTGGCCCAATCCGTACTCGCCCATGCTAGGCAGGTGGATCTCCAGCAGCGGGCGGCACAGTCCACGACCCACTCGCTCAGGCTGGGCATGGCAGCCTCAGACAGGGCACGCCGGGCTGAAATGGTGTCTTTGCGTCAAGCAATTGCTGCTCACGCAGAGGCACATATGGAGTCCATGAGGGTTGACTATGAATCCCTCAGATCGACTCTGGGTGTGCTCTTGATGTCCCAGAGGCAGCGGTCAAAGGAGAGATTGGAGCAGCTAGAAAATATAATCTCGGCTGAGTTGCATGCTTGCCGGGAGGTGTACCAGTTGTCCAGCCAGGCCATGCAGGAAGAACTCTGTGTTACATGTGCTACCTTGCAAGAGGAAACACGGTATCACAAGAAGTTCTACTAAATAGTTCCCAGAGTCCGCTTGAGTGCATGGTTAGACAGACGCTAAAGCCATAAACTGCCAAGCATGGAGATGCGTGTGCCACAGGTGGCACTCTGTAGCATAGGTTCCTGCGCAAAACATAGACCCTGAGGTTCAGCACACAGTAGTGTCTCGAATTTAGGCGCCAGATGGCAGGCAGGCAGGCACTGTAGAATAACACAGGTCGCTGCATAGATCTAATTCCCGTACTGCAGCATGCGCCTCGGCTGCATCAGATGAGGCCAGCACAGGCACAGAACGCATGCATATGCCCCGAGGTGCAGCACACTTCCCAGGCCCTTTTCTCTCTCGCTTCTCTGTCTGCTGGTTCTCCTCGCCCCCCTGCAACTGTAAGTTGACATCAGGCGCTATTCCTGTCCTTTCATTCCAATTAAATGCAGAATACTGCTGGATGAAAGCCTTGCACACCTCACCGGAGACCAGAGAAGAGTCTGAACAAAGGGGTGGGAGTGTTTGTGGGGGTGGGAAGAAAGCGATACACATGTCGGCTTGATTGCTACAGAACCCTTTGCTTGTCTCCCACCTCCCCATTAACCGGCACGTTCCGTCACTCCCACACACCCGGCATGAACCCCCCACGAAACATGAGCAAACCAGCCATGGGAGCAGAATACCGATTGCCCAGATCTGAGCAAAGAAAGGCAGCCACATCAGATGTACGGGATCCCTCGAAGGCCAAAAAGCTGCAATGTTTACCAAGGGAAAATGAAAAAGGATTCACTGCGTGGTGACCTCATGCCATGCACAACTCTTGCCACATACATGTGTTTGTACCCTGAGCACCCATAGCATTGAACAGGGACATGGCAGTGTGAACATGATGCACATGGCCTAGGATGGCCAACTTTTTGATATCCTTTTGCGGGACACTTGCCCACAAGGTGGTGATGACATCACAGCACCATTCACGTTTGGCCCGCCCCATTTGTAATTTAAATTTGTTAATGGCTTTTAACACCTGGCTTAATTTCAATGGAAAAGGGGGTTGGATTGAGTCGGAAGCGGCCTCATTCTGTTACGAGCATTGTTATGAGCATTATTGCATTGTTGCACTGTTGCGTTAGTGGGCAGTACGGTGGAGGTGTGGCTTGACTCTGTGACAGCGGGAGAGGGTCCTTTCCTCAAGTCCGCGAGAGGCGTGAGAGGCTCGAGATTCCGATAGTCCGAGAGCGCGTCTGTGGGCCGACGGGGAGCAGCGCTTGCAGAGGAGCAAGCTGTGAGAGGAGGCTACCCAGTGAGGAGGAGAGCTGATAGCTGGGTGAATTGCTGGGTAAATTGTGGAAGCGAGTGAAGTGGCGTGTTTCTTCGGCTGCCGCCTGCCATCTGCCGAGGTATAGTCATTACCAGTAGCTAGGCGGCTGGCTCACTGGTGTGGTTTACTGGTTTGGAGGATTTTCCTGCTCCCACTCGCCCTCCCCACCCTCCCTCCCCCTTTCTCTCTCCCTTTCCTCCTTTTCTCCCCCCTCTCCCTTGCCCAGGGGGTAAAAATGAAAAGACAAGTGGTCCTCTGTGGTCGTTTGGAAGGTTGGTAGGTTGGGGAAGGACTGGAAGGCGCTCTGATAGTGCACTGTTTGAAATATGTGCATGGCAAGTCTGTTCATTTTTCAACTTCCCTCATTAAGTTGGAACACGAGTCCAGTGAAGGAAAGGGGCAGTGATCTATTGTAGGGTAAGTCTGCCACACAGGACACACACCATCACAGCGCCGTTTCAGCCACATATGGAGGATCTGATCTTCTGGAGCATGGGACAGTGCAGTGAGCAAAACATGGCTGACAAAGCTCTACATTGACATACCAATGGCATTTGTGGGCTACACAAAGGCCGGCAACATAATATAGCCTGGAGAATAGCAGGTGGATTTCAGACCTGGTAAGGAAGATGAGCGTCACACCATTGCATGGAGGGCTGGTTGCAACCACAGATGTTTGAGTGGGTCACAATTCTGGTCCTCCTGAACGGCTCTGTGGCTTTTGATTCAATGCTCTTCCAAATTCCCGTAAGTAGATGATGACATCTAATAATGGCCGTGACAGAAGCAACATGTCTTGCCTTCATCCTTTTCAATGAGGCGACGCACTCTTGCGTGACTGGAGGCATTAATCTTCTCCAGCAGCATCTAGACAAGCAGCAGGCTACAGAGATCATAGCTCCTGAAAAGAGATTTGCAGTTCAGCTTTAAGTTATTCTTTCTTCCAGTCATAATTGCTCTTTGCACTCTGGCACTTGCAGATTTACTTTTCCTTTAACAAACATACCAGAATGCAAAGGCAAAACAGGGCTGCATAAACCTTTCACTCCAGGGATTGGGCAGCTCGATCTGGCTTCCTTACTCCTTTAGTTCACATGTGAATTCCCTACAGCCCCCACTAAATACCCTTCCCAACATCATCAAAAATGAAAAACGCAAAGTAAGATTTAGGCACACTTCTCCCCGGCCTAACATTATATTGACTGGCACAGAGATTTTCTGCCAGCTCCTGTGCCTGGAGATAGGTGGCAGCAACTGAATGAGTGGCATTCCGGGGAACCTCATTCCTGGCATGACCGTTTCAGGAATCAGTGTGGTGAATGTGACATGCATGGGCCAAGCGTTAGATAGCTGAACACACCAATATTTTTGGCAGGCAGCCCTTTGAAAGTCTTCTCAGTCTGAGCTCTGGCAACCACGTGCTAACATAATACCAAACCCACATGCTATCTCTTGCTTAGACAGCTACACATTTAATCAGGGAACCGACATGATGCCTCTTGTTTGAGTGGGGACTCCATTAAGCAGTGTGTTCACATGATGTCTCTTGTTTAGAAAATGTACAAATTTAGGTTGGTGTGATGTCATTAGAGTAACGGGGAAGTGTGAGGTAACTTAGGTTGGTGTGATGTCATGAGTGGGCTGTTGGGTTGTTGTCTGTGTGAGAGTTCTGGTACTGAGGTTCCAGCGGAGACCGTTAGAGATGGGAGTTGGAGAGTGGCTTTGGAGGTGTGGGCACCAACGTTTCTTTCTATACTTCTTGCTACTGTGGACTTGTTACGATGTGCCATACATGTACTTAGAATCTGACAATGAAGCAGCACTTACCTTCCAACTTGGCGTCAGGGCTGTAACTGGACCACAAGCACTTCACTTCAGAAAGCTACTCACTAAGCAGTGTCGCCACTAAACCATACTAAAATCTCACCTCTCTGCATACGCACAGTCAAACTCTGAATTAAACACAACCATACTTTTACCACACCACAAACCACACGCACTTCACAACACCCGACATGAAAACAAATCATACACAATCACACCTCAACACCGCATGACGGCTACCAACCAAAAACGCACCAACTCTCAGTGACCAGTTTCTCCAAACTGAAGCTGTCACCAGCACATCAGAGCCCTTGTTCTTCGCCCTCTCAATCCCACTAACAAACCCTGCAACCCTCCTTCCATTGCAAATCTGCCAGAGTATCAAGCGACCACGCAAGTGGCAACAATGCACGTTACAAAGCCCATTAACACATGGCTTCTCATGTTTCGGATAGCTACTCTGTTAGGCAGAGAAGCTGCAAGAAGCTGCACAGGTATGGCAGCACAGAAACAGAGGTATTGAGTCTGAAGCTGGCAATGTGAGGATAGAAAAAAGATTTTGCTCTTGAGGCGGACTGGTCCATTGCCCAGTAGTTAAGCAATAAACCCTGATGGGTGGGGGCATTACTGGGTCAGGTAATGCCCTGGGGCCGGGCCTTCACACAGCACTAGGGCATTACCAGAGATGGTAATGACCCCGCTCTGGACGGGTTTATTATTAAAAGCATCCCGGGAGTTGAGATATGGCAAGGTTGCCATTTCTCAACTTAAAAAACTACAAAACAAGATGGTCGCCATAGACAAGGGAACTACACATAGTTCCTTCTTTATTTCCATGGTGGCCATTTGCCTAAGTGTTCATGGCACCAGCGAGGGATAAGGAAGTTGGAGGTAAGTGGGGAGGAGGGGGGAGATGGAAATTGGGGGTAGGAGTAGGGTAAAGTTTGTAGGAGGTGCGGGGAGCACTTACTTGCAGCCCAGCAGAGAAGACGGTGGTTTCCCACTTCTGAGGAGTCTCAGAACGTAGGCTTTATCATGAGGCAAAGACCCTGTTCTGAGCTTCCTTATTGGCTCGGAGGTCTCCTGCCCTCTTCCTCCACTGCAGTACTCAGACTGTTTAACTCAACAGATCCAATCCTTTGGAAACTATCCAGGCAGAGACCCCTGCATACACATAGAGGCTGAAAACACACGCACAGTGCTTTCACGATTACCTCTATGAGACAGGTGAGTTCAATTCTACAGAATTTGACCCACTGACTCAAAATCCTATCTACCAGCCTTGCCTTTTAATTTCACTTTGAAATCTGTAGCACCTCTCACATGAATTGGCTATTCTTTTATGGTGAACACGTGATAACCGAGGAAGCTACACGAGTTTTGCATTTAGACAATGGTTGTGTGCTTTGGAATTGGACACAGTATTGCTGTACTTTCTGAAATGCCTTTGGCAAAGAATTTGAGGTTGTGTGTGCTGCAAACACGTGGCATACAAGTGATGTTGTATTGAAAAACAAATGATAATTTGGAACAATAGAAGACTTACCAGAAATATTCCCTCTATAAAAAAAATAAAAAATAAAAAATAAACTAGTTTTGTACAGGAAACATGAATGAATCAGCATTTCAGCTGCAAGATGAAGTTCACCCTCATGTATTTAAATATTCTCCAGGGGATCTCTCTTTAACATGGCTGGTTCAAAGTAACTGCAAGCCTACAGTCTTCAAGTCATATTTTTGGAATACTACAAGTGACACCAATGCCTAGTAAAGAATCAGAGGGTTGAAACACGTGTTCTCTGTGTTTCTCAGAACATTCTATATGGGCTTAGCACCCGCAACATGTGTGTTTGAATAATAAATCTGCTGCAAGTTAGCGCAGTGTGATAGCGTCTATCTAACTGTATTATTTATTATCTGAGTCCAGCAGGGCACTGGGACCCACTTTTTCTCTGTCACCCGCTGTAGACTTGGTTGTTATTGTGTAGCATTACTCTGGCGATTTAGCTTCTAAGTGCCCAATCTTGTCTCTAGAATTACAGTACATCTTGAATCTTATTTAAATATCTGCACAGTGGTCTCATCGATGTTGAAATTATTATTGCTCCCTTCATTTTGTCCTGCTGGGGCTATTGAGGGAAGAGTTACCATGGCTGGAGAAATTCCACAACCTACTTCGGGTGGATATTGTCACAGGTGATGGATGAAATGGTGGCAGACAAAAAAGAGCACATTAGCTCTGAAAGTTAAAATGCTCATTTGCAGGTGTGAAACACAGCCCTGCGTGGCTGAATTTCTTTTCTAAAGGTCGTTGGATGTATTGACTGTAATCTTGTGCAACTTTCCTGTCCAGAAATCTACAATACCTTTAATGCGCAGCTGATATACACTGCATAGTTGACAAGATGGTGCTTCACCAACTTAGCTGGTCTTTCCATCACTTGCATCTTAAAGCAGTATGTCCAGGTGAATGTCAACCTTGCAGCAGAAAACTCATGGGGCCCCATTATAAATGTGTCGGTCCAGGAACAACGGTACCGGTAAGCTTGCTGGTACCATTGTTTTCAGACCAGCAAACTACGAGTTCTCCGAGTGGGTGCCTTTCAGCCCACCAGATCTGACTTGGTGGGCGGAACGGCACCCGCGCGCAGAACTCGACGGATGCAATGGCACCATTCATGAATGGTGCCGGTGCATCCGGACTCCTCATTCCCATTGAGTCCAATGGGACTCAAATGGGAATGGGGAGTAATATTTTACGGCGCCCGGGAATGGGCAATTTCCAGGTCCGCTGGGACTGTAATGCCCCGGTAATTGCCCATTCCTGGGCACTGAAAAATTCATGATTTACCAGCACGGCTACCACCAGGGTCATAATGATGACCCCCCATGGTTAGGTTAGTAAGCAGATGTCCTCAGTTTCACACTCTTAAAACAGACGAAAGTGTTTGCACGTTCGATGATAAAAACAACGTATTTCTCTGAATTAAGTGACAGTACTGGAAGTGAAGATGTGGATTGTGTGCATTATCCAACACCCACAGTCAGGTGGAAAATGAAATAGTCCAATACCAGATGCTGAACAACAAACACAATATAAGTCACGTTTGTACTGTTAAAAGTAGCTTTCTGATAGAGGGCGCCAGTGTTCACTGGAGATATGCAACATTATGGGTTTGCGTCAGACTCTTTTTAGCAGCTCATGAAGACAGTGGCGTTGAAGAAAGTGATAGTGAAGCGGCCACACGTGTTCATGATCACGAGAGTAAAATGAATCAACACATATTGTAATTAGAAATGTGTGTAATTAAAACATGGTGAATTATACATGTTCCAGGATTCTGTGCAACAGAAACGCCACCTTTCTTCTCAACTTTCTTATCTTGCTGGGTGGACGATAGCTGGGAGCAGAGTGACTTTGGGTGCGCGCTTGGGAAGTTCTGTTAGAGAATGTATTAGGTGAATAGTTTGTACAGTAGGTGCATTAACATTTTGGAATTGGGTGGTTAGTAAAGTGAAGTTCGATTAACTTTAGACACACAAGCGCTAGCATAGCCGCAGGTGCATAAATATGGTTTATAGTCAAAATATCGAAAACAAAATAGTCTAGTCAAAATATCGAGAAAAAAAATGTCGAAAAGAAAAAGTCGAATTTCTTTTTTATTACGTTTTGTATTTGAAATGGGGGGGTGTTCCCCCTCAATCCCCCCTTTTTTTTACCTTTTTTTTTTTACATACGAGAGCCAAAAAATAAATATAAATAAAAAAATAAAAAAATCGATATTGTGACTGCACACCCATAAATATAGCATGGTTTTGTAAAATCAAAAGCGAACAACAATGCCTCATGAAAAAAAAAAGTTTCATACCGTGGCAAGCATTTCACAGAATTGAGATTGGTCTTGTAAGGAAACCAATCATTGTTCGTGCAAGTTAGAACAGGATGGAAGGAAAGAGATGAAGCTAAAAGTTCTGCGAGCAGGATGAAATTGTGCAAAGTGGGATACTGTTCATAGGTCGCCATGGGTCGAGGTAAGAACTAGAAAATTACACAAGTTGACACGTGATATGGTGAGAGGGGACGTCTCTTGGAGAAGGTCGGGAAATTTAAAGAACATGTACAGAGGCCAGATGATGAATGGTGGGAGGTGAAATAGAGGAACGAGGGTACTGGAGTTGTAGTTGTAGTTTGCTGAATGATGTGACTGCGGAGGATTCGAGGTTCAGCTCAGGGGAATTGGTCTGACAAGAATGAGTTGAGGCATACAGAATGCAGGAAACAAACTTGCTAACTGTGGGCGTGGGGGCAAGAAAAAGGCCAAAGTCAAGATGGTCCATCCAAGTACAGGGAGGCAAGAAATCATTTTGATAGGGAGTATAAATGAATACATAAAAAAATAAAATACCTCCCACAGAATAACAGATTTGACGCAAAACAAGATTTAATTTGCTTTCATAGTATGACAAGGTTAATGAAAAAGCTGGATCTAAATTTTGAGTGGAAGATTTTACATATATCGCACAGTGTTAAAACATAACGAGCCATCAGACGATAGATGGGTAAGGGAGAGCCACAGAAGATTGGAAGCCAAGTGTGTTTTTACACATTGTTGCAGTAACAAATGAATGCAAAAATTGAACAAATTGATTTTGTTATGTCATGCCAAATTAAATGTTGATTTGCACGCGTACCTTAAAATAGCTGTTTCATATGGTTTGGTGTGTGTGCACAACACGTTATGTAACAACATTGACTGATTCAAGCTGATGAGATTGATGATATAAAATGCATAATTGCGAAGTGTGTGTCAGTCTTTATTTGTCCCTGGAAGTGAATAAGTTGAGGTCATACATTACGGTACTAAATCTGCTGCTGCGTATCTGAAGGCCCAGAATAAAACAGTAGGATTAGCAAAGTGGAAGCAATAAGCTACTTCTTCCTCCAGTCCCAGTGCTGCAGTGAGAATCATTTGAATAACAGATCAGACAAGGGAGGAGAGACACTTTGTGAGGCAACATTACTGGAAATGGGTTGAGCTGGCATATTAGGGGAGGGTCAAGCACATTATCGGTGTGCACGGCCTTATGTTATAATCATTTCCAGTGGGCCCATTGGATTAGGATCGTGAAAAGCAGCTCAGATCAGCATCTCCACAAGGCCCTGATATTTCATATGTTGTGTTACTCAAAGATCCAAATGATTATGATGAAGGGTAAGGACCATAACCATATTCTGTGGGAGCCCGCCTCCCCCATCTATAACTATCATATGATCTGATGAATGCTATAGCAGAAAAAAGGGAGACCTTCCTAGCCAAGAGGCCTGTCCTAAAACAACTGGATGCTCTGAAAGGTATATTGAATCCCTGCACCCTCAAATCCCCACTGCAAAGGAAAGCATCAGTTTTCAAAGCTTCTCTATGTCACGTGCAGTCTATCCAACCAGGTAAACGAGATGCCATCGACACTTAGGAGCACAAGTCAGGTCGAAAGCCAATATATCTCCTACAATAATAATTGCTTGAAGGGCATTCTTTGATAATATATCAGTGAAATATATTGTAGTAGCTTATGTCGCATTTGTGTTAAGTGACATTATAACATAAGGGGTGGGTAACCCGTCAGTGTCATCTCTTGGTATTTACTCCAATGACATCAGTTAGAAGCTCATGACAACCTTATGGGGTTAGTCATTGCTTCATGTTTATATCCTGTGCTCTCTACCTTTTTCTATAACTTTCAGCACAATGTCAAGGAAAGGATCACATTTTTACTACCATGGGTTGTGTCAAGTATTGGATAGCAGTGCCCTATGCATGGAGGAATACTGGTGGGGGATGGTGAATCCTTGATTGGGGTTGCATCATATGGGTGAATGTTATGGCTTGTGAAATGAGACCAGATGTATTAGTCCCCTGACAGCAGGGTGGATGTATTTAGTCCTATAAGTTGGAATGTACAAGGCCTGGCCGACCCAATTCAAAGGCAGAAGGTGCTGTTGCACTTATAGGTGATGGATCCCACAGTGGTTACAGGACACCCATTTGGATTCTAGTGGGAGGGCTACATTAAAACATACTGGGTTTGGCTGTGGTGTCAGCTGCATTGGTGTGGATGTCAACAGGATAGCTATTCTGGTGAATAAATACCACAGTGCTCAGGTCATAAAGAAAGGTGGTCAAAGGAGGGGGGCCCTGGAGCAAACTGCAAGTAATAAACAAAAAGGTAAACATGATGAATATGTATTGTCCATCAATAAGTGGACATGGCAGTGAGCATAATTAAGATGAATAAGGAGAACATGCAATCAGATAGTATATATGCCCATCAATTGCAGACCCCAATTCAAATCCACCACTTCCAAGTCAGTGAGCCTCATTACACGGAAGGCGGTGAGCCATGGCGCTGTTAGCGCCATGGCTCATGCCGGTAAAATACCGGCACCACCTTGGCGGAAAGGGGATTTACCGCCCCATTCCAAGGTTGGAGGGGCGGTAAATCCCCCTTCCACCATTGCCCTTCCCCATTCCCATTTCTGGCCCATAGGGCTCTATGGGAATGGGGAAGGTGCTAATTACGGCACCGCAATTTTGCGGTGCCGTAATTAGCTCTGAGGTCCCTTAGCGGGTTGGATTTTAACGCCTGGAAAAAGCAGGCGTTAAATCCCCCAACCCGCTAAGGGACCTCGTAGTAAGGCGGTAGGGATTTACCGGTACCGGTATTTTACCGGTACCGGTAAATCCCTAACGCCATCCGTGTAATGAGGCCCAGTGAGGAATTTCTCAGGATGATTGGTGAGGTTGGATTGGTGAACCCTGTGAGACACAGCTTCACCCTATGGTCAGGGTATTTATGGCACAGCTTTAAGGATCAAATACCTCTTTCTTGGCAATTCCCGACTATGTGAATTGGAGTACTCCTCAATTGTAGCTCTTGGGCTACCCCATCATGCTCCAGCAGTTGCATAGTTTCAATGTCTACGAGTTGGTAGGAGGGCTAAGCAGTGGAGATTCAATCACTCACTATTAAAAGATTCTGATTTGATCTCATCCCTTAAATGAACACAACAATTGGAATGCTTTTAAAGCTGCTTTCTTGATTATGTTTCCAAAAATATTAAAGGTGTGAAGCATCCACGAGGGGACGTTTAAAAGAGATTACATAGTGCAAGATTGATTTCTACAGAAAAACATCAGTTAGAGCTAGCCATGAGTGTTTCAGTCTTGGTTGCTGTAAAGACTGGAGGGTGGTATCTATACTTCTGCCCCCTATATGGTAGGGTAAAAGCACAGAACACCCCAGCAAGGCTATCAGTGGACAAGCAGCCAGGCTTAAGCTTTCAGGGGGTGAGATGCAGGCTGGTTCTTAAGTACAGTCTTTTCCCAAAGCCCCCACAAAGGAATGTCCACAAACTATGTTAGGTGATAACACAGCTTCTATATATAAAATAAGGTTGTTACTGCTACTATAAATATATACATATAAATAATAACACTTTGTACTTGGAATACTTATTCAAAGAATGGCAAATATATAAACTATATGTGGTTCCACACAACACTTAAATCCAGCAATAGATGCACACACTGCAGACAGTTTCAAATCGGCATGTGGATTCTTAAGTGAGGTGTAACAGCATAGAATAGGGAAGAAAGGCAGGCTAGTGGTGAGGAGTGGCAGAATATTTTCTTTTCACTAGCTAGAGATAATTCTGAGTGAGGATCCCCCCACCTGGGCAACTTGATAGGGAAACGTTGGGAGTAACGTATCTTGTCTTTTACAGCCCAGTCCAATAATGTTCAATAACCTTCTGCTTTCTTTAAACGTTTCTACCACCCCAAAGTACCTGAGAGGCCACACAAGAGCAGGATCCAAGATGAATCTGGGGCACCTGGATGACTCCTGAGGCTAGATGAGGCTCTTCTTCATCACAGTAACTTTGGTGCCTTGACAGGCGAAGTGGCAGAGTTTCTCGGCCTCACTCGACGATTCCCTCTAAGGATGGACCCCTTTGGAAGATGGAGCTACTGGGATGTGAGACCAAGAAGAAACATGGAACCAAAATCTTTCTAAAGTGCAGCAGTTTGGCTCTTCGCAGTGCTTTCCTTTGGTTGACGATTTCTCAGACTGCAGAAGTCCTGTGAAGAAGAAACTTGCTGTGGGCTCCTTAAAGGCTTGGCGGATGAGAATAAAACCCCTGGTACCCTTCGATGACCTCTGGCGGTGATGGGTGCAGAGGTTACTTTTGGTGTGGGTTTCAGAATATCATGGTTTTCCACCTTTTGGTTCTTCGGTGCTGCAGTCTCATCACGGACCTATGGACGGCTTCTGGTGACCTAGACTCAACCAATGGAGTTGACCTCAGATCCTCACTAAGTCTGGACCATCGGGGCATCTTCATTAGCTTCTGGTGGTGGGAAACCCACTGGCAGACCTTCTACTTCACCCAGCGACTCTGGACTCTCTCCGACAGGAAAAAGTGGTCAGTGGTGATGGCAAGGATGTCCCTTCAAATGTTTTTAGGCAGTTTGGAACATTCACAGCTCTGGTTGTCTAGCAGCACTATAGCAGGGTGCCTCCTCTTCTGGGCAATAAACATCAACAGCTTCCAGCAGTCACAAAATGCACCTCCGGACCCTGGGTGACACCAATGGACTTCTTCGACTCAAGATGTCCGGCCACTCCACTTCAGGACTTTGAAGACCCCTTCGCTGGATGGCAGAAATACAAGACTGTCTTCCAGGATACTTCGATGAAGAGCAGTAGGATGCACAATGGTCCCTCATTGCTAGGGGAGAGGTCTCCTTTGCAGGTCCTCTATGGATCAGACCTTGGGAGACACTACAGCTTTTGGATTAGATTGAAGAAATGCAGCAGCAGACATCTTTTCCAGCTGGGCTTCACGGAACAGCTTCTTCTTGCTTCAGCTTCTGAACAAATTGGTGAGTGAGAGATCCCCAGATATACACATCCATACCTCATTCACTCTGGCTGAGCCAGGCTCAGCCAGCTGATCACACAGAAGGGCATTCAATCAAGCAGGCAGTCAATCAGGCACACAGACGTTCAGGCCATTCCCTCCACCCAGACACCCATAACAAAGAGTGTGGATTGGGGCAAGCACCTAGCCATTCAGCACACTACACTGCATATATGTCAGTTTCAGTCAGTGCTGTCTCATTCATTGTGGCTCACAAACACTGAAACCAGACACCCACAACAGAGAATGTGAGTCGACTCCCAACTCCATTCACACGGGTGCCACCCCTAGGCTGTACCCACAACACCCAACACCTGGGAAGGTGCCAGTCAGTCTGACAGTAGGCAGCTCCAGAGCCATACATGGTATTTCCACCCAACAGACAGTCCCAGTGAAAGGGAACTAAGACATATCTGGTGTTTCCACCCAACAGTCACTCAGGGAGAAGGTAACAGAGACAGGATCTCCCAGAACTTTGGGAAACAAGGTAAAAGGCAATAGAAACCAAGAGGCCACAGTGGCCATTTTGCCTTTGTGTAGGAATCCATTGATTCCTATGGCAGGGTATGGGTATCCCAAAAGTTGAGGAAACTCAGTGCCACTGCCAAGTCACCATGTAGCTGCAACAGTCCATACTCTACTCTGTGGGCTACACACAGGTGCCCAAAAACACACATGGGTGGTACAAGAGTGAACCCCACCCATGGGCGCCATAAGGGTATCCCATGGTTGTTGTCTGCCAAAAGATGAAATGAAGAGCTGCAATGCCAGATGTCCAAGCGTGGCCTCAGTGGCAGAAAACAAGGAAACAACACACAGAGCAGAGAATTAACAGGAAAAGGACTAGAAGGCCTGGTCCCTCCATAAGGCATTTCCAGCACCACACTTGCCACCATAAAAACACAATTATACAGGGGGCATTTGTTGCTCTTTCAAAGGTTGGGACAAAATATGATTGGAACAATAAAGCAAGTCACCTCCTTGCCTCATGTCTTGAGGTCAAAAAGAAAAGGATCAGGTTAACAGTCTCCAGTAACCCAGGGAAGATCTTGTCCCCAAGGTTTGGGCTATTGCAGGGGTATGTTCTGATTAATACTGAAATATAGGATGTCAAGATGGAGCGTACAGCAAAAACATCATGATTTATCTCAGGCATCCAGAATTGGCCATTGGTGTCACCTGCTTGGGTTGAAAAAAGAATAATGTGGTGTTTCTGTGTATAAATGAAACATAGACAAGACTGGGTTACTGACACTCACGCCCAGCTGCATAAGGGCATCATTAGAGAAGTATGGCCTGGGGTTGGAGCTTATGCAGATGATATATCTAGATATCTTCTCTAAGGTAATCACTCAAACCATTGAAATGAACCCGAAACATGCATTGCAGTGGGTAGAAGATAGCACTCTTATTTGGTACCCCCAATGCATGCCTGGTAGGTAGGCTGGAAGCCATTAAAATGATGTTGGCCCCTACTGTGGTGTACGCTTTGTCTATGCAGCCACTTTGCATCCTGGATGCCTTTAATGGGTATCTGGAGTTTCAGTTAACTGGAATTGTATGGTTAAGAAGGGCCTGATGATTGCCTTAAACAAATGACAGCGCCCCAAACATGTACATTGCCCGAAACATAAAGCCTGTGTGGAATTTCCTGGGTTACAATGTACCATAAAGTGTTTGAAATGAGACATGTTTTGGGGTGGTTAACTAACTTTGAACGAGGGGTGAGGCCTCTCTGGGTTCACTTAGAGGAACATATGGTGGTGACCCTGGCACAGATTCCCCAGCATTAAGATGAAATTGCTGGGATGTACCAATTAGGTTTCTGCTGGTCCACTTTGCTATGGATGTGTTGCAGAGGTGCTGTGAGACTCTTAGTATTCACCCTGAGCATAGTCACTATTCCATTAGAATTAGTGGGTGCCCAGTACTATGACTGAAGGGAAGTGGTATTCCTTGGGTGTTTGATATATTTTTTAACATATTTAGAGATTGGGGTGCCGGCCCTCTTTGCTGAATTAGTGGAGTGTTATGAATTATTGCCTCACGATTTCCTGAAATACAGAACATTAATGCAACAGAAGATGTCCCAACCTCCTCTGGGGAATACCCATTGGTGGTGCTGCTAGCACAAATGGAGGCACTCAAGTAGTATGAAGTGGCTGTCAAATGAAAGTACACGACAAGCAGTTGTTTTAGGGTAAATGTAAAGCAGAGAGAGAGAGGAAGGAGGGACAGGGTGGATGCAGGCAACCTGTTTCTAAAAGGCTGTTAGTTAATATTAGAAAGTAA
The DNA here is from genome assembly GCF_040938575.1 of Ambystoma mexicanum. Classification (NCBI taxonomy): domain Eukaryota; kingdom Metazoa; phylum Chordata; class Amphibia; order Caudata; family Ambystomatidae; genus Ambystoma; species Ambystoma mexicanum. The sequence continues at coordinate 646,030,909 of NC_090925.1, read as the reverse complement.
ATGATGCAGCCATCTTGGCCAGTTTGATGCAGACCTGGTATCTGATTTGACACAGACCATGCTTACCTCATTGAAGCATGCCAAAATGCTCCAGCAGGAGACTTGTGATAGATGCTGGACATGTGGTGCGGAGAGGGCTATGTTCAGCCGCATGACATATGACTCTTCATATGTCAAGATATTCTGTGTGGAAGTGTTGGACATGATGAACACATTCTCCTGCCTGTAGCATTCTTCCCTTGTTACTGGAAGCAGCAATGAGTACCAACTTCCGGGTGGGGAGCTACTCTGGCTAACATAAGAACAGTGATAGAGCTTCAGATGATCACTATCTATTGGGAGGAACAAAAGAGCAGTCTGTCTTGTCTGTGGGAGAAAATGGCTTTCACCACCACTGTGGGGGGTGGGCATGGGCTTTAACGGATGGCCAGCCCAAGCACAGCTAGGCCCTAGCAAAGCGAGAGTGTCAGGGCCTCGGTGTGGGGTGTGAGCCATTAAAGGCCATGTATGCCTGCTAGCAGGGGTGAAAACCATTCACACCTCAGGGTTTATCTGGGGTGCACATGTATTTATTTTTTTTTTCACTCTGCAGATTGGTGTCACTTGTTCAGACAATCTCCAGAGGGGGAAAAAAATGAAAAAATATATCCGCTGCCATAGGTAAAATGGCCTGTCTAATCTAATTTCCATTTCCATTGTGGCGGCTGGGAGGCAGGAGGAGCTCTGGTCCAACAGGTAAGTGGGGAGGGAGAGGGTAGGAAAGAGAGAAGGATTATTTTGTGGGGGCGAAGGGGTGGGAGGCAACAGGTAGAGGCTCCCTGTAACCTCCACACATTTTTTTTCTTTTTTGAAATTTAAATGGCGCCCCCTGGGGAAGGACTTTGAGTTGCTGGAAGCAGCGGAAAGAGAATGTGTATTTTCGCCTGCTGTTCCAACCACCCAATTTGCTATCCACCTTTCATAAGTTATATTTGATACCAGTCAAATGGAGAAGTTTCTAAGCACTGGCCATTTAGGAGCTCAGAAGAATGAAGTGTAGTGTCCCCCTCTGTGAGTGTTCTCTCAAGCAAAGACTGTCAGGTCAGGAAGCCCCCTTCAGGGCCAGTCTTTGCGTCAGGCAGCCCAGGCAGCTGCCTGACGTCAGTCAAGAGGGCGCTGCACGAGCAGTCCACAGTGCTAGAATATACGTGTAACACGTTTGTTTCCTAACATTATAAAAATGAATGTGCCTGTTCATTTTTATAATGTTAGGAAACAAACGTATTACACGTGCATTCTACCACTGGAACTGCTGCAGGCTGTGGCCTCGGCCAGGGCAGTTTCTACTAGAAACTACCCTGGCCGAGGCCACAGCCTGCAGCAGTCCATTTGGTGCCCAGGGCGAAACACTAGGAATGCGCCCCCCCCCGCACCCTATCCCATGCACCACTCCCACCGCACCCCGCGCTCCACTCCCACCGCACCTCGCGCACCACTCCCACTGCACCCCGCGCATCACTCCCACTGCACCCTGCGCGCCATTCCCAAACTACACCATTAAGGAACTCCTACCCAAAGTCAAACAGTCCGTCACACAAGGAATGAATTGCCATTTGCAACGGTGGGCCACTTTTTCACTGGTGCCCAAGACAATTTTATGCCCCAGTCCCACTTAGCTGCAGATAATGAGGACTGGGCACACCAACCAAGACACCATGAATATGGCAGAGGATGCAGTATATACAACCAACAAAGAACACAAGACGCTGAAGGGGGTTTGGAGGCAACCTAAGCCAAAAGGGCAATGACAAGGAGACACCTGAACCCAATAAACAATCACTTTAACATTCTTTGAATGGGAATCAAGGGTTATGCTTTGATACAGTATAGTCTTGACTGTTGTAAGGATACATGGACCAGGATTATTTATTTATTCATGCAATGTTCGTCGGGTACCTGCATATTTATTTATTTATGCAATGTGTGTCGGATACAGGTATCCGACAAACATTACATAAATAAATAAATTATCCGTCTCCATGTACCCGACAAACATTGCATAAATAAATAAATAAATAAACCGGTTCGTAGCTTAAAGAATATTTACTCAGCAACACTGGTCAAAACTATTATCCGCATAGTGAAGTAACTCATCACCATTGCCATGGAACTGGTTTAAAGTGTAATTGATATATAGTTTGGAAAAGAAGCAGCATGAATGAAATAGAGCTGCTTTAAACTATTATTTTGGCCATTTTCTGGGCGTGCAGGGACACACCATGGGCCCAAACGGGTCAGGGCCCACGGTGCATCCCTGCAAGGCACTCACACTCCCCACGGCCCACTGCACCTCCCCTCCCATCTCAATGCCAGCACGAATCCATTTAGTGACTAATGGGCCATCATTAGCAGTTTCCTGCCGGCATTGTGATGGAAGGGGCTGGTTTTAGCTGCAGGGGGACCTAAAGTGTTTTTATTGGTGTGCTTATGCCCCCACCCCATGTGGCGCAAAAGTGGTCAGAGGGAGCCTCTGACTTCTGTAATGTCACGTAGTACTTTTGTACTAGTACTAATGTACTACGTGACAATACAGTCGGAAGGTGCAGCGCCAGCACCTGACCTGCAGAACTTTCCCCACGTCAATGCGCCGCCCCACAAACTGGGGAATTCCATTCCCTCCAGAGGCTCCAGGGACTGGGGCAATTGCGTTCCCCAGGGCTATAGCGCCCCGGGCAGTTGCCCGCCTTTTCTGGGCCAAGAAACAGGCTTGGCCTCGGCCCTCAGCAGGGCGGGGCAATTGGCAAATAAATTAGGGACATTTGTTGCTTTATTACCTTCCCCGGCCCCGGGTGGCACCGGCGCTGCTGGCGCCAGCTAGGCCCACAGGCGCACGTGCGGTGTGCCCTCCTCCACGCTATGGGCACGCACTGACACTGAAGTGTGGATCGATTGGGGTTGCTGGTGTTGTCGGCCCCGGCCATTACAGCAAAAAGGAGCAAGTGGGTCACTAAATCCTGAAGTTGTTCCCATTACAAGCACACACTGCCAAGCAGCAGCAGAATCAGCAAATACAAACAGTTTCTGCATCCTGCCCTCACTGATTGGGCTTGTTTCAGGAAACCCGGCAGTAACTACAGCCTGCCGAGGCAAGCACACTTCTTTCCTCCTGCTCCCCTTCTCGCAGGTGAGGCCTATTGCTGCATGGGCGTTTTATTTATTTTAAAATGGTATTGCGGAGATGACTGGGCCATCCAAGAACAGCCTCTGGAGGCCACAAAGCTATACACTTTTGTCAAGGCTCAAGTAGTCATGAAAAAGGAAGCGAGCACTGGTGGTGGACTCTCCTCAGGAGATCAAAAGGCCGGTTCTCGGAAGACCTGGGCAGAGTGCAATCGTCAGCAGATCTTAGACAGTTGCACGTTCCAGCGGGGTTGGATTGGTTGGTCCGTTGGCCGGGGCAAAATCATTTCGTGGGCAAGGCCCTGGGGGCCGGTACTACGATTGGGCCGGTTTGGGGGTTACTACGCCCTCCTAGTTCCCGCTCCCGAGCATATTGTTCGTCGTTCCCTCTTTCCTGGGCATGCACTGCTGACTTTATTTTAGTGCAAGAATTTCATACATTTCACTGTTCGCTCAGACTTGTCTTATACTCTACTTTGTCGTTGTGCTTCTTTTGTTTGGAATAGCAATCACGCTAGTCTAACAAGATAAACAAACACCTACACGAACGCGCCTTGTCAATGTTGGTGTGAAGGATGGATGCAGGCGCTAGACCAAAAGCTGAGCGAAGTCTGCACAGCAGCTGGCTTGGGAAAGTGACCCAGCATCTACAGTAGAAACGTCTCCGTGGACGGTTGGCCCATCTTCCGTATAATGCAAATACCCAGACTTGCAGGATGCATGCTTCACTTCCTTTGTTCCATTGGGGGCGACATACTGTAGCATCAATTCATGGCCTTTAAAATACCCTGCACGGTGCAGCTTCTGATCTCCTTTAACACAAACCCTGGGATATGGCCATGACTAGCTAACACCACATTAATCAAAGCCAGGTCTCTAAAGAATGGTTAAAGGGTTTGGGGAATCACCTGCTCACACTTTCTGTTATGTGACCAACCAGTACGCAAAAGATGTTTCAGAGCGTGGGGCTTTTGATGCCACCCATTTCTGCATTTGATACACCAGCAGCTAAACACACCCTGGGGAGGCAGCTTCGTATGCATAGTCCATTTCTCTCCCAAGCTCGGGACAATGTTTTTTACCATAATGGAGAAAGTGAAAAAGCGCAGGGCTGCAAGACTGGGGGATGAGGGTGGAGGGCAAAGCGCACTACGCTTGGGGTACACTGGAGATGCTTCCCCTGATACCTGCAGTACTCCAAGTCCCTTGAAATGAAATTCGTCTATACACTGCACAATGTGCAAGGGCCGCTGTTATTCAAGCAGCACGCAACTAGTAATTTGCCAAAAGTAAACTTAACGAGTCCCAAGAAAAGGTCATCTTCCACCCTTTAAGAATTTGATTGTTTTTGTTTTTATGTTGGGGTGGTAGACATTGTTTTTCTTTGCGATCTTACCGTTTCATAGTGCTGTCGGGAGCTAAAATGAGTGATCACGAAGGAAACATTTAAGAATTTGGAGAGTTCACGAGCATGAGGGAAATAAACCCCAATACTCGAACTGCCATTTCTCTGCCGCGGTAATGCACTGCAGTGTGTTTCAATGTAAAGTCCACATTGTAATATCATAATTTTAGAACGGCACCTCTCCAACATTAACATGGGGAGCTATGTTGAATTGTACATGCATGTCAACTCTCAGCATATGTTTAAAGTAGACAGAGTATTGATATTGTTTACGTGTGTCCCTCCTAAATATAATTAACTTCCTGTGAAATATTTGATTCACTACATATTGCATAAATGCATGTATTTTAATGCTGAGATAGACGGACTTGTACAGCTATCGGTGGGTATATTGCTGGTGCTTGTTCAAAACCAGTTCATCGACTTTTAAGAGTGGCTAAATGTTTGAGGTCATACGAATGACATTAGTGTAGATCTGAAATTGTCGATTCTCTGACCTGAGTCACAGCAGCAAACTGGTCATTGTTACTAAAAATGAAGAGCAAAAGCAGACTAACATAACCAGGCCTGTTCGGGTTTGACCCTCTTATTGCTGTTTTCTGAGGTTCATGAAATTCAACAGATGCCAGCATTGCCAATTTTGTTAACTCATAGTCCCCACTCCCGCTGCTCAGCCCATGACACATGCATGAGATCACAGGTCAGGGGAGGGGGCGCCAACGATGTTTCCGGCATGGGGTGCAATCTGTTGTAAGACCGACCCTGGCCCCCTTGATCCTTCCCACATCACCCCTTGCACTGGGATTTTGCATCCCCTGGTATTATTAAAGCAAACAGGAGCCTGATAGGAAGCTGGGTATGTAATGATGGCTAAATCAGTTGAGCCTTTTTCTGCAACACCTCCTCCTCCCACATGGTTTGTGTTTGTATCCCTGGAGCTTAATGTTTGATCTGAGTGCTTTTAAAGTGCAGTCGGCATTGGCAGCGGATTGTGTTAAGGAGCTGAGAGCGCTGGTGCCCATTGTTTTCCTGGCACTCCGAGCGACTTGTCAAGTCTGAGCAAAACATTTAAAAGCACCTGTGAGCGTGTCAGCGGGTGCATCTGGTGTGCTTATAAAGTGCAGTCAGCATTGCCAGTGTGTTAACGAGCTGAGAGCGCTGGTCCAACTTGTTTTCCTGGAGAATTGGCATGTGCGGAGCGACTCTTCGAGTCGGAGAACAACATTTAAAAGCACCTGTGAGCGCGTTCGTGCACGCATCTGGGGCGCTTCTAAAGTGAGGTCAGCAGTCAGCACTGGCGCATTAACCGCCGAAAATGCGTGTATTCGATTTGCTGATTTGGACGGGCATGGTTGCCGAAGTAGCTTGCTACATTACGGTCAGAAACGTACCTAAGCGCTGTGTGACGCGGATTTCTGCTGCTAAAGCTTACATGTAAGGCATACAACCTCTGAAAACGAGCTGGACAGGCAATGGCTTTGTTGTGTCATAAGAAGATGAGAAATAGGGAAGCCGTGGGGAAAGTATGACATTTTTTCCGGCGGTAAACAATAGAGAATCAAGGGACTTAGCACCATTTTAGAGCCCAGTGCTATTTAAGGCTCAGGAGGGGATGGAATGCTGCTTTCCTTAATTGACAATACTAACCTGCTCGGCGTGTGCCTAAGTTTTAAAAGGTCCCGGAGGTTATTCAGGGTAAAGTCGCGAGTAGAAAAGGCAGTTTGATGCTAACTGTACTGCAATGGATCCTGGTCCTTCATCATCCATGCAGGACCTGGTGCACACTGATTGATTCCTAGAATGAGGAACATAAACAAAACACTGAGGACCCACCTAATACGTATCAGAATAATCATGAACTGGTAGAGGTTTGTGAAGGTCCCTTAAACATGCAAAAGTATCAGTACTTAATATTAGTGAATATAGAGACCCTTCTGAATAAAATATTGGACAAAACAGCAACGGTGGCGACGACGATTCAAATTACGGCGGCAATGTCGATAAAAGAAGTTTCTCATGTAATTCCTCAAAACAGAGAACTTAACCAAGTGCCGGCAGAAGTTCAAGAGAATATAACAGTACCTTCTATATTTGGGAGAGAAGATTCATAAAATGTTCCTATTGTGGCCACATTGAGTGCTTTTTCACCTGCCGCAACTTCTCTAATTGTTGCTAGGAGAGCGCATAGTGGTCACAAGAGCAAATTGCGCAACAAGAAACATGCAGAGACAACAAAGGCATCAATTATCCGATGAAACAATAGGAGAGAGTACTAGGGAGAATGAAGAGCGTAGGGTAGGGGGTCTGTGTACCCACATGGCAGCTGAATCTAGTAAGAAGGGGAAGTCTCAAATGAGTGAGCCCCTGTCCGAAATGATTAACATAATTGAGGAATCGCAGAAGATAGTGAGGAACAGAATGAATGCTGTATCGCGAATAAGAAGCAAATAAAACAATTGACAAAAAGAGTCCTCAAGCAAAAAGCTAACCTAGATGGCTGGCTAATTCAAAGCAAGCTAAGCGAAGCTCAAGTAAAATCCCCAAAAAGAAGGTATTACTAGGAGCCCAGATGCCCCTGGGTTTGGTGCACTCTATAAATGAAGAAAGAACGAAAGAAAGAACGAAAGAAAGAAAGAAAGAAAGAAAGAAAGAAAGAAAGAAAGAAAGAAAGAAAGAAAGAAAGAAAGAAAGAAAGAAAGGCTTCTATTAAGACTTTAACCGCTGTAGACCTTTCTAAAGAGGACATTAATGAGCTTTCTGTGGAACTTGACAGTACTTCATCAAGGATAATGGAAAGCTTGCGATGCAAAGAGGGAACAGAAAGAGAGTAGGAATATGTGGGAACAGTTGGAGGGGACGAGATCTAGTTGACATGTACTAGCCTATTGATTCACAACTCCTTTGACCAATCTGATGATGGTCCAATCATTCATGCAAACATTTCTCACATTGATACATCTAATTTCTGAATTAAAGATTATTACACAAATGATATAGAATATGTCAAAATGTCACATGAGGTATTTCCAAGAAAAACTTTGGTACATTGTTACGCGATGAAAATAACAAGATTTATTCTAGCACATTTGTTCGGTATCATTAAAATGGTGTTCGATTTATCCCCTCAGGAAACTAATAGTGACACCCAGAGCAAGCATATCCAGAATTAAGGGGAATGTGCAATAAACAAGGCAGACAGACTACTGCCTTAAATTCTAAGGTAAAGAGGCATCATTTGCACAATATTTCTGACTGGGCGTTTATTGCACAAGCTCTCATGAAAGAAAAAAAGTGTGACATTCCAAGACAAAATGAACAAACTCCTGCATGTCGCCTCCTGGAATACTAGACGGTTACAATAGAAGCTAGCAAAGGCCCTAGGGACCATCCTAGTGGGGGTTTGCAGATAATAATTAAGAATACTCTAAGCTTTCGAAAAGGTAACATTACCTCACAACTCGTTTAATGTAATGACAACACACATCTTTATTGAAGAGGGGCCTGCCATGCTCATTATTAATATATAGAGTCCTCCTGGAGGGGTTTGGGGGGCTGAATTGAAACATATTTTGGGAATTGTAGATGATTTACTGTTACAATATGCTTAAAGTTATACTGAATGCCTTATAGTAATTGGAAGGGACTTTAATGCTCACTGTTGTTTTATGCTTGAGGATGATAGCATCAATGTTGCCAATATGGCTGTTGATTAGTATGATAATATTACAGAGAGGGGTGAAGATCTGGGCAATGAAGTGAACAATGCTATGAGTAGTAAAGGCCTTTCCATGACTAATCATTCCTCTAAGGGGACAACAGCAACTTACCCTACATGGCAGTCGGGACGTAGGCAGTCAGTTATTGACTATTTCTTTGTCTATTCTGCTAATTGGGATAGAGTAAGTAAAATGCAAGTGATAAAGGGTGCTTGTATCAACCACAATGGGAGGGGGGCTGATCTGTGTGGAGGAGGCGTCCTGATACTACTGGATCTGTTGACCGCCTTGGAAACCTTAGATCATACCATCTTGCTTCACAGGCTGTCGTTGGCTGGCATTTTGGGAGCAGTGATGGATAGGTGTGGGTCTTTTTTGGCTCATCATTCACTAACTCTGTCTCTTCTGCCCTTTATGTCATCTCCTTGTGCACTCTCTTGTGGTGTTCCTCAGGGGCCTGCACTCTCTCCCATCCTTTTTAATATAAACATCAAGCCCCTTGCTAATCTTTTCCATTCTTTTGGTCTGTGTTGTAATATGGATGCTGATGACACTCAGATTATAGTTCCTCTTACATTGAATAACCCCTCTGGGGCTGCAAATCTTAATACCTGTCTAAAAGCAGTTGGGGATTGGATGTGCCAGAATTGGCTTTAATTAAATGGTGAAAAAACAGAGGTTTTAATTGTCTGGCCGGCATCGGTCATCTCCCTCTCGACAACTGACTACTGGCATCTGTCCCTAGGCCCTATTCTGCAGCCTGTGCCAATGGTAAATATTCTGGGTGTTAAGATATTGGCTTCCTTCTCTATGGAGGCAACGGTTAATGCAGTTTGTTAGCAATTCCATTTTAAACTCTGAGCCCTGCACAAAGGGATTCCATTGCTTTGTACCCCAATATGGGCCCCCTGATTTTGAGAACATTGGATTACTGCAATGCCCTCTATCTGTCTCAACCTGCCTACATTTTGGATTGACTACAGGTGCTGCAAAACACTGCACTATTTCACGCCAGGAATGCGTAGCCTCCACTGGCTCCCGGTGGCTCAGCGAGTTGAGTTCAATGCGTTGTACCTAGTCCACCAATGGTCAATGCTTTGGCTATTTGCAGAAAATATTCTGTTGCAACGTGCTGGTATGACTACTCTGCTCCTCCTTGGATTCCTGTATATCACTGCCAGGAGTCCACCAAGCTAGATTAGTCGGTAGAGTCTTCTCTGTTGCAGCTGCACAATCATGGACTAGGTTTCCTTTGAATCTTCAAAATATTACTGATCACTTGGCCTTTCAATGCCATCTTAAAACCGTTCTATTCTGTAACTGACTGCTCTAATTATCTGATGCGTCTTACTGGATCTCTGTACCTAGTCCATCGTGCCCTCAATGGTCAAGGTTCTGACTATTTGCAGCAGAAATTCTGTCGCTATGTGCCAGCACGACTACTCTGCTCCTCCTTGGATTTCCGTAAATCAGTGCCAAGAGTCTGCCGAGCTAGATTAGGCAGTAGAGCCTTCTCTGTTGCAGCTGCACAATCATAAAATAGGCTTCCTCTGAAACGTCAAAGTATTACTGATCATCTGGCCTTTCAACGCCATCTCAAAACCGTTCAATTTCACTAACTGACTGTTCTAATTCTCTGCTGCGTCTTACTGGATCCCTATAGTGCAATGATGCCTCTGGGTGTAAGAAGTGCTTTATAAGATCACTTAACATAATAATATCACTTAACATAATGTACTGAAGCTATCTATGACCATGAAATCTGTACAGCTTTAGAATGATGAAGGGTGCTCTCTCCACAAATGTGCAGAGAAATCAATTACGTGGTCGAATAGAACTATTAGAGCATTAAATAGAGGACTAAGAAAAGACCGTGCTGGTGTACCGGTTAATATGGAGGAGGCAGACAGATGGATTGCAACAGTCATGAATAGGTGGGCTAAGCCTGTGGGTACTAAACACTTAAAATCCAAATGCAATTCTTTCGATAGTCTAATTGCCAACAAAAAAAGACAAGTAAGACATATAATTCACAGCATACAAAAAAATAAGGATATGATGGCAGGTGAGAAATTTACTTTGACTCATAGATTTAGGAGTACATATAAAAACTGGATGAGAGAAAAAAGAGCCTCAAGGAGAACTAAAGAGTTGCAGAAAATGCTGTGGGTGTTAGCTACAAGGGACACAAACAACTTTGGTAGTTGGTAAATGAGAATAACAGCAGATCCAATATTGCATTGATTAATAATGTGGCTTGTTCAAAGTGGGTGAAACAATCCAAAAGTTTATTTTGCTCCTCCAACTTTGTGAATTGGGTTCCATCAGTGGAAACTTACAACATGGATAACATTGAGATAGATGACAAATCAACCTTAATTAGAGGTTTAAAACATTCTGGTGCGCGGGGACGAACGGGATGACTAATTTAGTCATCAAGGACGACCCTGTGACATGGGCACAAATCTACCTGTCATGCTTTAAGTATATAGTAAAACGTAATACGTTGCCCCAATTGTAGAAACACTCTCTGTTGATCCCTATCTTTAAAAAGGGCAAACACACTGATCTGTCCAACTATTGTTTAATATTAATGTTGAATTTATCTAGCCGGATATTCACTACATTATTACATAAGGAGTTGTTTGCATAGGTAAATACACACTCGATTTTACACGTAACTCAAGTGGTATACGGAGCGGGATGCTCTACATTACACAATTTATCGATCTTGCATACACTCATATCTAGAGAAAAGAGAAAGAGAAGTCAAAAGCTTTTTGTAACAAGGGATTGCTTAATATGCTCCAGCAATTACATTTCAATACTAAGGTGCAAGTCCGTATGAACGGGTCAGGTACATTTACTGACTTAATTCTTACCAATAGAGGTTTGAAACAGGGATTAATTTTAGTACCCATGTTGTCCGACCTCTATTTGGCAGACCTTCCCAGAATATTTAGTAAAGTAGAATTTTGCCCCTAAATGTGGTTTATCTCACGTTCCTACTCTTATGTATGCTGATGATATAATTTAGCTCGATCATAGCAAAGTGGACATAATTAGATCTATGGGTAGGGTAGTTAAATATGTCGAGGAGAATTACTTGAAAATGAATTTGAAAAAACATGGCTGATGGCATTTGATGGCAAGAGGCAATGTGCCCAGACTAGCATTACAATAGGAAAACCTTTTGTGAAAGGAACAGATGAGCATATATATCTGGGTAATACTATCTCTGAAAAACACAATAAGACTGCATGGAAATCGGCCATAGAACTAAAAACACATAGGAAGCTGGATGCTTTAATGCACCTTCTAAAGGCCAAAAGTGGATTTAGTATTTCTGATGGTGTATAGACAAAGTCTTGTGCCCCTAATACTATACGACTTGGACACATGGCATGAAGGGGACACCGCCTGGCTGGAGTGATAGGAGGGCTCAATCCTGAGCCGTATCTTAGGAGTAGCCAAAAGTGTTCTCTTATATATGATTTGCCTAAAATTGGGCCTGGTGTTGCTAGTCACACTGGTTAGAATCAGGCGATGTTCGATGTGGTTGAAACTTATTATGGAGCATTATACATCTTTATTCAATCTTCTAAAAGAAGTGCTTATTTAGCATGGCTTGAGGAAACTGGAGTGGCTAAGTATTATAATTAAAGAATTTCTTAAAATTTTCGATTGGACATTTGACTGTGAAGATATTGGCTGTAAATTGATAGCTCACCTCAAGAAGAAGGCTCTTATCTGAGAGAGAGTTTCATAAGAATCTAGATAGGGTGATTATTTATTCTTCTCTTCAACAGTCGGTCCAATCTACATATAGATTGGGGAAACAAGAGGAATACTAATTAAAGTATCCCAGCCCTAACTTAAGAAGATTTATATTAATGATTAGACTCAATCAATTACCAGGCTGTGACGTATTGGGGTCTAGAACTCAAGTTACAAAAAACTTGAAAAGCTGTCGTTTATGCAAAAACAGCCAAATTATTGAGACAACCCGCCACATATTGACTGCTTGCCCAGTTGGGAGATATTCATGTTCAGTTTCTTAGTAAATTTGTTCATGAGAAAGAGCATCTTAGCTCTCCCCAATTTTGAGGTAGATGTTTGATGGGATATGTTCCGTCTTTTCCTATAGCACAGTATGATGTATGGACGACATTCTTGAATATGATGTCTTCTAGGACTGATGTATAGATTGATTATTTTATTGTGTATTCATAGTTCTGATTTATAATTGTTTTAAGTGCTAATTTAATTTAGTTGCTTGTTTTTGTTGTGGTTTGTCATTTGATAAGCATGAAAGGCTTTTGCTATCATGCCTAACACAATTTTAAAATAAAATATCATTTGTAGGAAGAGGGATTCGTTTGTTGGCTGGATATGTGGATTTCTTTGTTAAGACCTGCCAGCAACTGGGTCCCAGTGCTGATTCTTCAGTGTGCAATGGATGTGAAGGAGAGTTTGACACTAAGGTTAGTTGCTACAAACATATCCCAGTGACTCTGGCTACTTCCGGTTATTGATGAGTGAATGGGGCATGTTATAGTCTGCGAGGCTTCTTAATTATGTGATCAATTAGTAAATTAACGCATGTCATTGGAAGTATACTTTTGTATGGTGAGATCATGAATTCCTTTCATTGTTCTTTTTTTGCAGTTAACTTATTTATTTATTTATGCATTCATTTTTGGAGTGAAAAAGTGGGTTACAGACATAATTGGTGCGAGTATATAAATTGGCAAAGCCTCACCTCATGGTATGGGTGCTACATCAGGAATGCAATCAAAAGAGACAAAATAGGTGCAAGTGCACAGACTGGCAGTGTCTCATCTCATGTTACGGGGGAGGGGTCTACATCAAGTACGTAGTTACAGATAGGTTGAGGGAGACATTGGAGAGGGTATATCGTTAGGAAAGCATCCCTTCATGGTATAAAGGCTACTCAGGTGAACACTGGACATAGTACATGAGATACAACCATAACATAGTGTGCTGAAGGTTCATGCTAGGTGAAATACGGATACGAGTAGTTTACAGTGTGAGATTTACTCATTGAGTTAAGTACTTTGATGATTAGAAAAGAACATGTGCCGTTGCTGCCCGGGGCTATGCATTGTATTTGAGGGAAATCAGCAGAGTGCAGGGCTGAAGAGTCAGGAAGCGGCATGATCGAATAAATGGCAGGTTAGGTACCTGCAATATCTAAGCAGGTCGAAGCAGCAGGAAATAAAATGAATGATGTATTATTCACTTGTTAAATTCACGTATAACAATAAATAGTGTTAAAGAAAGACAGTAAATCAGTGAATGTTAATCTCAGTCCTGGATTCTGCTCAAGCATTAGCAGATGATAGAGTATTCCCTTGAACACTCAAGAGAGTAGACTGCAGGGATGCTGGAGAGCACAATTCCTTGGTAGTCAAGGTTCAGTAAGGGGTACAGGCACAGCAAAGAGGTTTGACACATATTTTGGTTGGAACATGTAAAGTAAATGTTTACAAAAGAAATAAAATAAAAGAGCATATAATGTAGGCTAACCCCCGCAGAAACCTTTATCACATTCATCCTTAATCCCTCTATGACATCTAATCTAACACTATCCATAAAGGAGAGCATACACTTGAACATGAGTTCACTGCAGTTCCCAGGCTGAGTTGTGGCATGTCCCCTGGCCATGCTCTTTTTCCTCTAGCATGATTTCTTTCAGCCCCTCTCATTTGTCATATCTGGTTTGTTCCTCAATCCTTGATCACCTCTTTTGATCACATCCAATCGATTCACCTTTTTGATTGTTTTCCCAAATGCTATTTTTGAGAGAAAACGGGTCGCCTTAGGTGCATTGATCAAAATGCCCCTTTCATGATGAAATAATCTCCACATGATTAGTTTTCAGCCTGCAAGTACTTGCCTTACAAAATGGAAAAGATGGTACCAGTCTCTCTCTCTCTCTCTCTCTCTCTCTCTCTCTCTGTCTCTCTCTCTCTCTCTCTCTCTCTCTCTCAGCCAGGCATGATTGTTTTACCAACTGCTCATTCAACATGTATTCTTGCTCACTTTAGGCAACCAAGTTCCACCAAATGTGTACTCAATTTGAAATACTGCTTATTTTAGACAGTTATGTTCGTTTGGAAAAATGATTTTCATTTACCCTTTTAAAGTAATGCTACAAATTACACTTGTTATCTGCTTGCTCTATAATACAACCCTATTTACCAGGGACCTCATTAACTCCACCTCATCATCTCCCTCGACCATGACCCCCCCCACAGGACAGCATCTTGACCTGTGCCAACACCTGCTCTAATGGTGCGTATATCAGACTAGGCACAGGCCTTGCTCCCATTGGATGTCTAGAGACCATCCTCACCCTTGCCCCACACCCCTTCTGACCAATACAGCAGCCTTCCCTTCCTCAGCCAACTCGGTCTTCATCCACGTACCGTCTCCCCCCAAACTCATAGTAGCCTCAGAACCTACTCACTCTTCCTGCCCTCCGTCCTGCTTAGCCCATCTTCCATTAGTAGATCAGTTACCCCATGCCTAGGACCCACACGTCAGTCGTCATTAAGCTCTGGTACCCAGATGTTCACCCCTTCACTCACATACTGGGTACTTACAGGAGACTCAGTCGCACCCACCAGCATCTCTTCCCACCATGGAAGCTGAGCTGGTTACCATCCACTCCCTGTCTCCCCACCATCAACATTACATCCCAAATAACCAAACCCCTGAACCGCAAGCAAACTGCCACTTCTAACCTTCATCAATGCAAACCCCATAACTCCCACCCCAAAGCACAAACCGCCGGCGTAGACCACATAGACATGCCCTCACCACCCACACCGCAAAACTCTTCCTCCAACATGTTCCTCCAAGGTGAACTTCTGAATGTGCGCTCTTTAGGTGCACATGCCATCGACACACACAACCTCATCCTAGAACACAAACTAGCCTTTTTTAGTCAATACTGAAACTTGGCTCCACCCAGCCTAAGGTCCTTTACTATCACTAGCTATCCCACTGGATTACACCATCCTGAGAACCGACCGTCTAGATGCCACGGGAGGAGGAGTAGCCATTATCGCTAAAACTTCTTTAGAGTTCAGAGCCTGCAAATCTGAGCAAATAAAAGGATATGAGCTTCTAGCCCTCAAACTCTCCACCGACCCTAAATCTACTATCAATTTACTTATAGTTTACAGAGCTCCCAATTCCACCAACCATCCTGACACAAACATTCCCCTACTCATCAGTCCTCTACTGAAGCCTAAAACCAAATTCAACCTACTTGGAGACATCAATTTGGGATTCAACGACAAGCATGATTGCAAAGCCACAGACTTCCACACTGCACTACAAGAAATGCAGTTCTCCCAAATTGTCAACGCTCCCACTCCTGATAAAGGCAGAATCCTAGATTGCATCCTCTACCTGAATATCAAAATATCCCCTGAAGACATAATTAAAATCTCCTGGTCTGATCATCTATTAGCCCACTTTAATGTCTCAACTACGGAAGTCCATGACTCACCCACGCTACCACCCATTCCTACTATGGTGAGAAATACTCGCAAGCTCACCTTAGAAAACCTGGCCCCTGTCCTTGTCAAATTATTTGAAGCACATCCTAAATTGAATACCAACCCTGACAGTATTTCACTATGCTATCACACCTGCCTAAAATCGGCTATTGATGAAGTAGTGCCACTCAAGTTCAAATTAGTCAGATCTGATAAACGTAGTAACTCTTGGTTTAATGACAAAATGATCGATCTTAGAAAAACAAAAGAGCCCTCGAACACCTAACTAGAAAAAAACCCTTCCACAGAGTTGAAAAACGAATTACAGGCAATCTCAAAAAAATACAACCTCGCAGTCATTACTCATAAAGCCAATATTTTGAATCATTGTATCACAAATGCCTCCTCCAATAGTAAAGAACTGTTCTCAATTCTCAGAGAATTGGAAACTCCCATCACACCTCCTAGCCATGTTATCACGAGTAAAGCAGGGTGCACCAACATCCAGAATGCTTTAGTATCCAAAATCAACGCCCTCCAAGTCAAAATCACAACTAAAAGAAAACGACTAACTCTAGCTAACTCTACGGAGTCCTCCCCCAACAATACAACTGACAACACTGTTACATAAACCCAATTTAAGTTCACTCTAGTTACCCAAGACCAGGTATTTAAGAAGAGGTCCCAGATATGACCTGCACCCCTGCCCCCCATTGTGAGTTGCCAGTAAGGTACTCGCCGTGGTACGTGATGTATGAGGAGCAAATGAACCAACAGAGCCACACTGGGACTCTGCCCCTTGTACGTAAGGAGATCAATACCGGTTGAAGCAGCCATAACGTGACAACCCTGGGCAGCACGATACCCTGTCAGACAGCCATACCAGCCACTGATACGAAATGAGGAATACCTGCACATGGTCCATGAGGAGACCCCTAAAGCCTTAATGGAAGGCCAATGAAAATAAACCAAGGGCCCGAGCAGCCCCGAGAACAAACAGAATTGGCTACTGAAAGCACGAATGCCAGTAACAGGAACTGCAAGGATAATGATAATGGATGCAGGGGAGAGACACTGTTAAAACGTAAGAGAATGGTGCCATTAAACAAGATGGAAGCAACCGCCCTGTTGAATGTGTGTAAATACGCTTGAAATGCAAGAGGCTAAGAAATTGATACTGCTTGCAATGCCTAGTAGAAGAGTAGAGCGGCAAGCGCCAACCATATATCTACCACAATACTGCACAATGTATACGTGCAACTCCATTTTGTGAAAGCAGAAATGTACCCAGGTGGTGAAAGGCCTGACAGGCCGAGTTTAGAAACCCAGCAAAGACCAGAGAAGGAGCGGAATCGAAACTCTACAAAGAGAGGCTTATGCCGGGGAGATCGAGATCAACCAGAGAAGGGGAGGTGAGCATGTGCTCACGAGACTCCAATTACAGAGAATACCAGCCCGCCCGTGAAGGTCAAGATAAGAGAGGCCCATGCAGGTGGCCAAGCGCACAGAGAATGAAATGCACAAAAGGTTGGAAACTGAAGCAGATTCATGGTGGACCAGCATGTGACGAGACAGGCACGAAGATGTACCACCGCTTGATGTCATCCGGAACCAGAGGGTGCCATAACATTTCCTGATAAGAGACTACAGATCCAAGGCCATACCCAGCCAACTAATTGACACATAGCCCTAAAACACTGATTGATGAAAGGGAGGAAGGGTGAATCTTGGGACACTAGGCACCTGGATGTCTACTCTGCATGCTGCTAATTAAAATGGAGATTTATGTTTAGGGGAGTAACTTGCCCAATCACAAGGGTCCAGGTAATCTAGGGTCCTATACACACTGTAACCAATGAGACGTCGTACTTGTAGTGACGTCAATCACGTGTGTTGTAGAGGGAAGGGCGTATACACCCACCCGATAAGAGTTATCCAATCCACTTGCGTTATTTCCATATACAGATATAGCACCTATACTTAAATTACCTTTCCCAACCAATTGTATTGCATGATGATTTTTTGTAGAATTAGACGTCAATGATGACGAATTTTGCCCATAAAAGAGGCTGTTTGACTAAAGTTCGAGGAAGTCGGGGTAAGGCAGGTGTTCGGGATGCTGCTGATTTCCATAAACTGATGTATGTATCATTAAATGGACTTCCCTTTGCCAATTTACTCACTCCTGATTATTGATCCCTGCTGGAGTATGTGAATCCTGCACTCTGTCCTCGCATAGTGCAGCTATCTTGTATTACTAGTTTTCGAGGGTGAGTACTGACCAATGGGCCTGTCAGTAATTTCCTCTCCTCGTCAACACTCGGTAGCATGAGGATGGTTTCGGCCATTGATTATAGATTATCGATTGATATAGTATAAGACACCTTTAGACCGACGGCATGAAGTAACTCTGGGCCTTCGGTTACATCACAAGTCCTTTCGCTATTCCGGCTGAGTAGGCTGAGAAGCTCCCCATGGACAATGATAATGTAATTATTCCCAAAAAATCTGCAGTGGGTCTGAAGGAACCCGCCTTTCCAAGCATAACCCTTTTCATTACCACAGGCAGTGGATCAGATGAAAACCATAAAAGCAGGAAGAGGAAGGGGTGGTGATCATGAAGTTCCAGAGAGGAAAAGAGACTTGTTACCTTGGCAAATGTCTTATAGGCCTTAGAGTAAGAAGGGGAAAGGTAACGGAGGGTGGTGGAGAAGATTAATACAGTTAAAAGTAGGAAAGACTGTAGAGATATAGAGGGGAAAAAACCCGGGCACCTGAAGTGAGTAGATTTTTAATAAAACTGCAGTTTACGTGTTTTTAGATATACTTAATTGAGAGTAACACAAGATACAACAGTATTTACACATTTTTAAGATATTGGGCCTCATTACATGGAAGGCGGTAAGGGTTAACGGTCACCGGTAATGGTACTGGTGAACGTTAACCCTTACCGCCTTACTACGAGGTCCCTTTACGGGTTGGTACTTTAACGCCTGCTTTTTAGCAGATGTTAAAAACCAACCCGCAAAGGGACCAGGGTGCTAATTACGGTACCGCAATTTGTGGTACCGTAATTAGCACCTTCCCCATTCCCATTATGCCCTATGGGGCAAAAATGGGAATGGGGAAGGGCAATGGGGGAAGGGGGAATTACCGGCCCGCCAACCTTGGAATAGGGCGGTAATTGCCCTTTCCTCCAAGGCGGTGCCAGTATTTTACCGCCATGGACCAAGGTGCTAGTAGCACCTTGGTCCACCGCCTATCGTGTAATGAGGCCCATAGTAACCAATTTGTGAGTGACAAATTTCAAATATTTGTAACGTCTTTTCAATGCTTACACATCCACTGAGCGGTCCTTGGGAAGGAGACCAGTGGATTTAGTGAGGTGATAGCATGTAATAGTCAGCACATATACATCAAAACAATGAGGGGTTGAACAAGGACAATGCAGACAATATAACAGTCAACACGACAGTGTTTCAGCCAGAAAGTGAGCTTGGAAGAGCTCTGATGGTGTGGCCTTCATCAGGACGAGATATTCCAGGCGGGAAGTATCTTGTGAGGTCTGTTGAGATAAACAGACGAGGTGTTATAGGAGTGGGCACATTCGTTGAAAACTAGCACAGGTAGAGGTATCAATACAAGAAGGACCAGTGCTTACCGGAACTTCGGAGCGCAGTGGCTCAGGGAGTGGCAGTGTCAGCAGTACACTGGAGGATTTTGAGGTCCTAGAGGTGGCCGTTCCTGTGGAAGTAGGAAGGACATGGAGGCTGTGTTAAGCCATATGGAGTAGTGGAGCAACTAAGGGTAAAAAAGGGGTAAAGCAAGCTTACCTTGAAGGCCTGTTGCTGCGCAAAATATGGGTAGAACAGGCTGGCGTGATGGGTACGCTAGAGTCAACTGCAAGCGTGAGAGGTTATCCGGATAGAAATTCCTTTTGGAGAGACCTTTCCGGATCGCGTTGGTCACCATTTTCACGTAAGTGTCGAATTCACAGGGGATAGTGTGTGGTGGTGGCATGAATGTGGATTTAATTTTTAATCCTGTGGTGTTTTCTTTATCCCTTTCCGGGGGTTTGGATCTGGATGGTGAATGTTCGGGTAAATAAACCACAAAGAAATATTTGAGACGAATGTTGCGAAAAAAAGCGTTTGAGTTTGACCTCTGTGTCGAATGCTTGGGCCTTGGCCGCGGGAACAAATGATAGGCCCTTTTCCAGGAGGTTTATTTCTGCGGTCGTCATTGTGTGGTTGGATAAGTTGAACATAGGAATCCTCTCTGTTGTTGTCCTTGGTTGTTGTACCACTGTCGGGTGCGCATCTGTTGTCCCTGTTGTGCCAGTCTCCTCTTCGGGCGTCCTCGTTGCATGCCTCTGAGAAAAAAAGGTTGCTGTGGGTGCTGTTGATTGCCTTGGCCTCCACTGGCACTTCCGCTGCTGTTGGACGAACTGCCTGAAGAAGTAACTCGCAACCAGAGAGGACCGCGACCGCTGACAGCTTGCTCTGCAGCGCTCATACTTCCTTCATCCGCAGGTAAGCACACGCGCAGGCAACCACTGCAACTCTGTTATTTCTTGCACCTATTTCTCGGCTGCATGTCACACTTTAGAACGGGAGCCCAGCCTCCATTTTATACCGTCCTCGCCCAGCATGCTGTCCTGCACGGGCTATCCCGCCATTCCGCCGCCTGCCTTTTAAGGTTGTAATTTTAGCATCATGGACGTGTCTGTCCATTTATAAGTCATGCACAGATCAACTTCGACAAGGAATACACATGTTTTTATCAGTCACACCTTGTCCGTAGCCATCTGTGACCTGCACGCCTCAACAACACTCACGTGCACCATGACACTTGACATACTCCGAGGCCTATAATCTTAGCCCCGTGTTTCCTTTTTTCCGCAGCCCCTCACGCTTGCGGTTGACTCTAGCGTACCCATCACGCCAGCCTGTTCTACCCATATTTTGCGCGGCAACAGGCCCTCAAGGTAAGCTTGCTCTTACCCCTTTTTTTTACCCTTAGTTGCTCCACTACTCCATATGGCTTAACATAGCCTCCATGTCCTTCCTACTTCACAGGAACGGCCACCTCTAGGACCTCGAAAATCCTCCAGTGTACTGCTGACACTGCCACTCCCTGAGCCACTGCGCTACGAAGTTCCGGTAAGCACTGGTCCTTCTTATATTGATACCTCTACCTGTGCTAGTTTTCAACGAATGTGCCCACTCCTATAACACCTCGTCTGTTTATCTCAACAGACCTCACAAGATACTTCCCGCCTGGAATATCTCGTCCTGATGAAGGCCACACCATCAGAGCTCATCCAAGCTCACTTTCTGGCTGAAACACTGTTGTGTTGACTGTTATATTGTCTGCTTTGTCCTTGTTTAACCCCTCATTGTTTTGATGTATATGTGCTGACTATTACATGCTATCACCTCACTAAATCCACTGGTCTCCTTCCCAAGGACCGCTCAGTGGATGTGTAAGCATTCAAAAGACTTTACAAATATTTGAAATTTGTCACTCACAAATTGGTTACTATATCTTCAAAATGTGTAAATACTGTTGTATCTTGTGTTACTCTCAATTAAGTGTATCTACAAACACGTAAACTGCAGTTTTATTACAAATCTAACTGCAGTACTCAGAACTGTCCTGATATATTTTTGTCAGAAGTCATTCACAGTTACTTGTACACACTTACCAAGGTGTAACCCCCATAGGTGTGTGTTCACCCTTCGTTAATCAACCAGGTGTCCTATGACCTTGCTCAATTTTGCTCTTTAATACAGGAATACCGGGGAGGCACCCGAGAAAAAAACTGTAAGGAATACCGGGGGGTGGGGCACCCGAGAAAAAACTGTAAGGAATACCAGGGTGGGCACGCGAGAAAAAAACTGTAAGGAATACCGGGGGGGAACCTGAGAGAAAACTGTAAAATTTGCCTTGTTCATGCACTTTAAAGAGTGGTCAGAAGGAACTTGAACCCAGAGCCCACAGAGGGGGGACTTTAGGCTACGATGAGTTTAAAGACGTCATAAAGGGGTTAGTTCAAATCCCATGACGGGGTAACAATTAGAAGGCAGGTATACGTATGACCAGCTGGTGTCCGCCTAGTCTGTCAAGCGTCTGTCCTATATGTCCTGTGTATGCTGAATGTGGAATTATTGTGTTATTAATTGATGGCAATGTATTTTTGCTTTACGCAATTCTGTAAATGAGATGGAATCGCCACTGAATTTATGTGTTTTGAGTAAAACCGTTGGTATAAAATTTTGCGGGAAAATTGGATTGGAGCTCACGTATGTGGTGCTTGCTCATAATAGCGTAAATTTGAAAAACTGTATGAACATTGTTGATGACAAAATTAAGGATGGAAGAAGTTACCCCACTTGCACATTTGTGCAAGCAGTTGCCAAAGCACGCAACAGAATTGAAGAAATATAGCCAGGAGTGGGTTAAGGGCACCGCAAATAAAATGTTTATGCCGTGGCCCCAAAATGGGTCTTTGTCAAAGGCGGTGTTACAGCACATGGTCCCCTTCCTACATGCCACATATAGCGGGAAGAAGCTCAAAAAATGCCTTGCTGATCTTGAGCTTTGGAAAATGTTTGAACAAGCAAAAGAAGAAGAACCCCCCGCAGACTGGATATTAAATGTATGTACGGAGGGGGGTGAGACGCTTAGCGTGCCACCTGCCCCACCGGAACCAGTTGTTGAGGGAAGTAAGTCGGAGGGTCGTACCCACTAAGAGAGCTTAAGGCAGCCACAGGTTATAGCAACCATGCATATGAGTCACCTGCATGTAGCAGTGACGAGACGAAAGAGAAGGAACAGGAAATTGACTCAGCCTCCACGATCCCGTGGGACAAAGAGAGGCAAGGTGAGGAAAGGAAGGACCAGGCACAAACAAGTGCACCTCTGGATAGAGAGAGAGAGGGAAAGAAGTGGAAAGGAACCGATGAGTTAACATGTACAAAGGACAAATGGATGGGAGGGCAGATACTGTTGAAGTTAGATGGAAAAGGAAGTGATGGTGCAAGGCCGAGTGAACGGTCTGATGAGGCGCAAAGAAAGGAAAGGGAAAAAGAAGTGGACATAGGAAACGAGAGGGCAAGAAAGAAGGATAGGTTATATCGCGAAGAGCAAGCTATACTTCTCAGTCGCACGAAATATGCTGCCTATGACAAGTACAGGCAGAACATGCTAAGATTAGAGGAAGAGAAGAGAGTGTATGAAAGAAAAGTGAAGAAGCGAGAAGACAAGGAAAGTAGCACAAATGAACATAGAGGTGAACGGATGAGGGAAGTTGATAAGGCTATAAAGGAAACGAAGAAGCAAAGAGAAATGGATGAGGAAGCAGAACGTAAACGCAGGCAAAGGGTGCGAGATTTAGAATTCTTGCAACGGGAAGTGAAAATACCCAATCCTGCTGTAGACTGGGAAGACATAGAAGAGTTCTTCCCTGCACGTGATGCCGTACCAGGTACAAGCGGGACAGTTATTGATGATGACTTCGACACCAGAAGCATCGGGGAAGCAATTGATAAAATATACGATGAGATGGGACTGGAACGAATCTCCCAATAGGGAAGGGAAGATGAGCGCTTAGAGAGCACTCAGCTATGTGACACTGAGGATGTCACCCAAAGTAGTGGGAGTGGGGGACGTTCCCTAGATAGACTAGAAGTTGGGCAGAAGGAAGTTGATGCAAGAAGCTGTGTAAACTGGGAATATTCAGAGTCTGACTCCGATGGGGAAGTGAAGGAAGCAGTGTATGATGAAGGGAGATGGTGCGAAAAGCAGCACCCAGGGAACCGAGAGATACGATGGTCAGATGCAAGCGGATCCATTGATAGGACACCGAAGTCCGCTGGACAGTCCAGCCGACATGAAGAGACACCCCAGGGACGGAGGGGGGCGTCGGTACCTGCCTATACAGATAGGCTAAGGGCATTGCCAGGTAGAAGGTAAGGCGGGAATGCCGCCCAGGCAAGAGACCGAGGAGGTATAGAGAAGGAAATGGAGGATTGCGCATTCCAATTCAACTGTTAGAAAAGGGGGAACAAGACCGCAATATATTCCATGGCCGCACATGGAACGAAAGAATCTTAAAAATAAGCTTCCAATGCTGACCTCGGGAGCCAGAAAGTGGATACATGAGCTAGAGAAAATGACGGGGCCCCTCACTCTAGCCATAGGGGACATTAAGGGTCTTCTAATTGCTATATTTGGTGAAAGAGCAGACGGCGTGTTGATAAGGGCAGGGTACCCTAGGGTAACCATAACTAACACCTCTCATGACGGAGCGCCATTTAACAACTGTAGAGCAGCAGTGTGGAAAGCGCTGCGTACACTATATCCGGACACATCAGATACGGGAGCCATAATGACTCGAAAAATGAAAGAGTCAGAGGATCCGTTGCTTTATATCCAGAATTTTCAAGACGTGTGGGTGCTCGAAACGCATGAGTCTGAGACAAAATCTATCCCTGTATTCTACCAAATATTGTGCCATGGGTTACCAGAACCGGTGCAAAAACAGCTAAAAAAATTGGTAGGAGTAGAAGCTAAACCATGGGCCGAAATTCAGTTGACAATTGCACATTATTGTAGATTGTTGCAAGAAAAGAATCGGAAGAAAGAGGCAACATGTAAAGGAGAGGAGGCGAAGCTAGTGCAAAGGAAGCTCTCAAAGTATGCTCTCGAGGGAGCCATGCTGACAAGCCCAGTGGAATCAAGTGCACAACGTGCAACTAACCCGCCGCAGAGTAATCAGGGAGGGTTTTGAGGGAACCAAGGGGGTTTTCAAAATGTTCAAGGTGGTATCCAGAGCTCACCAATGGGCAGTCCAACTATGCCAGATGGACAGATGGCCCGACCACCGCCATTGTGTTGGGTGTGTGGAGTGACAGGACATGTGGTGTGCATGTGCAGGAGCCAAAGCATGTGGCAGAACAACCAAGGGATGGGGGCAGGCATGGTGAATCAACTTGCTACCCCACAACAGGGCAATGCACAAAAATATACCGTGCAGCAGCAAGTGGTCCAACCACTGAACATGGGGAATGTACCACAAGGGCAACCCCAGCAGACACCGCCGCAAGTGTCTCAGGGCACTAATTCCGGTGGGGGAAACCCACAGGTATACAATGGACCGAACCTGTATATGAAATAGGACGGCTCACAGGGGACTCTGATGTGTTCTATCCTATCAGTGACACCAGACCCTAACAGGGAATCTAGGGTAAATGTCACCATAGGGGGAAAGAATATTCCTTCTTAGTTGACACGGGTGCAATGCACTTGTGCATACGAGAAGGCAGGTTCTCCTTGTCCGGCGAGGCAATAGATACCCAGAGTTTTACTGGAGCTCATAGCAGAGTTCCCTTTACTGATGCACTCCCAGTCTCCGTGGGAGAGTGCGACATGAATGTACTTTTATTGTATTCTCGTCAGTCCCCAGTAAATATCATGGGTCGGGACTTGATGACAAAGTTGAATATGACCATCTCATTCACTGAGGATGGCATAGTGTGCTCCACCCCAGGAATGCATTATTCAAATGTGTGTGAAATGATTAGAACATACTCCGGACTTGCAGCCATGAGAGCCATAGCACTGCAACCAGAAGTGTTCTCATATGGCGTACGAGTGCTTATGGCAGAGTTGCCAGGCCTTGCAGACAAAACTATGAGAACTCCAGATGAGTTTCTATTCAGGCCAAGAATACCCATGCACGAAGAGGAGGGACAAGTATTTCCCTTAATGATACACTCTACCGCAGTGCGAGGAAAAGCGGTATTGGTTGAGGGATGTGACGATGAGGGCAGACCTTGGTGTGCGATTGTCACCATCGAAGAAGGGTATCGAGTGACTGACGTCACCGATGATGATCTGTTCGAAGAACACCATGACCTAGAAGAGACGCAGGTGGAAGTGAGTCTCATATTTTGGGTCACAATGATCAGGCGGGAGATACCGCAGAGGATGATGTTAGCATTAGTACGTCCAGAATACTTTGATAACGACATGGCCCTCGTGCCGGCCAAGGTATGGACTACAGGGCCCTATGACGTAGGTCTCCTGAAAGGGGCCGGCGAAGTAAAACTTAAACTGAAACCAGGGGCAATTCTGCCGCGGGCACGGCAATATCCCATGAGAAGCGGATGAAGGGATCGCAAAGACAATCTCTGCAATGAAGGAGTAGGGCATCTTAGTGACGTCAGAATCACCTTACAAAACAGTGATTTATCCTGTCAAGAAATCAAAGGGAGGGTCCTAGCGTTTAATCCAGGATTTACGAGCCCTAAACGACATAGTCGAAGCCGAGTTCCCTCTAGTCCCGAATCCATCCACAATTTTGTGAAACATACTCACTGAGGCAAAATACTTCACGGTGATCGATTTAAAAAATGCATTTTTCTCGATCCCACTACACCGTGACTCACAAGACCTGACGTCATTTACCTTCAGACAAATGCGCCTAAATAGTACGAGGTTGCCACAGGGGTATTGCGAGTCTCCATCTATTTTCAACAGAGTCCTGCAAATGGACCTAAGCAATATTGCGGTGGACAGTGTTGTTTTGCAGTATGTAGATGACATCCTAATCTGCAGCATCACTGAAGAGCAATGCCGACACGACTCAGTCCAGCTATTTACTATACTGGCTGAGAAGGGATACAAAGTGGACCAAGACAAGCTGCAGTACTGCCAACAGGAGGTGCTGTACATAGGGCAACTGATCTCACATGAGGGGAAAAAGGTAACCCCAGAAAGGGCTAAGGCTATCATGAACATGGCCAAGCCGTGCACAGTAAAGCAAATGCAAAGCTTCCTAGGCCTGTGCAACTATGTCAGAGCATTGATCTTTGACTAGAGCTCATATACCAAGCCCTTGTTGCAGGCCCTTAAAAAGGCCCAGTCGACGAGAGAAGAAATTGAATGGAATGAAGCGAGGGAGAAAGGGTTTACAGAACTCAAGGGAGCAATTTGTAAGGCCCCAGTCCTCGGGATTCCTAATTATGCTGAGGAATTCTATCTGTTTTCTCATACTTATGGCGATTTTATGACAGCAGTACTCACGCAGTGACCCTCACTGGGATATAAACCTCTAGCGTATTACAGTGGATATTTGGACCCGGTTATGAAAGGCCACTTCCTGTGCGAACAAAATTTAGCTGCCGCCGCGTTCACCATTGAGAAGGCGTCATCCATTGTGATGGGGTGCTCCATGACATTATATGTTGAGCACTCACTATTCGCCATACTAGAGAAGCCGAAGGGCACGCTGACTCAGAGAGCATCAGCCTACGAGGTGATTATCTCCAATCCATTGATCAAAATAGTGCGATGCAAAACGGTGAACCCTGCCATGTTTTTTGCTGAGCAAGTCACAGAGGGAGAACCTGTGCAGGACTGTGCGAACTATGAAGAATACTATGATGAGATCCCCAGGGTCAAGGAAAATGCCCTGCCAAGTGGAGAGATCGTCTTTATTGATGGGTCATCAAGAATTGACCAAGATGACGGGCAAAGGTATACAGGCGTGGCCGTGATCAAACACATGGCGAATGGAGAATTCCAAGTACTTGTCATTGCACGAATACCATCCCACTATTCGGCACAGGCTGCAGAACTAGCAGCATTGATACTCGCCATTGAGAATCACGCAGCCCAGGAAGTAACAGTGTACAGTGACTCCGCCTATGTGACGTCTACAGTGCACGCAGGACTAGCGCGCTAGAAAAGGAGGGGCTTCCTCCGAGTGGACGGCACGCCAGTGCAGCATGTGGCCTTGCTGGACAGGCTGATAAAAGCACTACAGCTCCCAGTGGGCATAGCGGTCGTAAAATGCGCAGCTCATACCAAAGGGACAGATTTTGTGTCACGTGGAAATCATGAAGCGGACACGGAAGCCAAACGTATGGCATCCAAAACTGAAACAATCATGGATGTGGAGGTGGCACGTACCCATGAATGAATGATGGTAGCACGAGCCACTCCAGAAGCCTATAGCAATATGGGGCAGTCTCAATAAATGGAGCTCCAGGGGGAGGCACCTCAGGAGGAGAAAAACGAATGGAAGCGTTGAGGGTGTTCTTTAAACCCCTCTGACGGATTGTGGAGGCAAGACAGCACTGGTAAACCAGTAATGCCTGTCGCCCTTCTAAACGTAGCGCTAGAACAGCTTCACTACCCCATTCATATGTCAAAAGAAAATCTTGCTGCAACGCTCGCGGAAGACTGGTTTATACTGAATTTAGCCAAACATGTTGCATTCTTTGTGGTAAACTGCATTGTCTGCCAGCAATTCACTTCTGGGCACACATTAAAAGTAGTGAGAGGAGTCATCCCCAGACCAAATGGACCTTTCCAGCACCTACATATTGATTATGTCGATATGATTCAGGTGTGTGATGGGTACAGGTATTTACTTGTGGTGGTGTGTCCCTTTTCCAGATGGGTAGAAGCAGGCCCCTTTACACACCCTGACGCTGCCTGTGCTGCCAAATTCCTGGTGAGGGAGGTTTTCCCTAGGTGGGGGGTGTGTGAAGTAATAAGATCAGATAATGGGGCGCATTTTGTAAATGCTCTGTTTGGACAGATTAACTCGTTGCTTGGTATAAAGCACAAATTCTCGTCGGCGTATCACCCAGAGGGAAACGGGATATGTGAATGGATCAACGGCTTGCTTAAGGAAAGGATAGCCAAGTTGAAGCTCACATAAAGAAAGGGATGGATGTACTGCCTACCACTGGCATTGTATGCGCTTCGGAACCAACCAGGCTCTGACCATCATCTTACGCCACACAAAATAGCTACTGGGAGAAGAATGAGAACTCACCTTACCCCCCGAGACAGAGCTAGATGTGATGCCCAGTCAACTAGGGAGGTTCTAGGAGAGGAGATGAAAGCCTATCTGGATTGTCTCATGACAAGTGCCACTGTGATTTCAGGCCAGCTGCAGCGATGGCGGAAAGGGCACAGCACGACTCAAAACACAACAGATAGTGCTGATGCAGGCGCAACTCACAACCCATGCGCGCCTCTTGTCTTCCCTGGAGATCGCGTCCTCGTGAAGAATTTCACAAGAAAAAGATGGGACGAGCCGAGGTTTAATGGCCCGTTCATCGTAGAGGACTGCACCCAGTCAGCTGTCAAGCTCAAAGGCAGAAGAGCCTGGATCTTCCTGAACGATATAAAACCCTTTATAGGAGAGAGCACTCCTACTACATCTACTGCCGAGGAATCCACAGACAACGGGGAAGGACCACAGCATGTGCAGACAAGGTCTATGGCAAGGAAGAAGGACGCACAAGCCGAAAAGACAAACTAAAGAACTCATTATGAATTTGAGGCTATGCACTGAATTTTTCTTCTAAACACAGAGAGAGACACAAGACATGCAACAAACGCACTGTGCAGCCAGAATCGCAGGCGGGAAAAAGAAAAAAAGAAAAGTCGAATACTCTGAACCTGCAGTGACACTGATATCTTGATCACGTTGAGCCACAAAGCATTGAACACAAACTCTCAGACTCTGATAAACTGTAAAAACAGGACACTCTTGTAAACTAAAACTGGTATCCTGAGGCATCCAGTATCAAGAATCTGTTCACAGACATATGGTTCACCCCAGCAGAAGTCTCAAGTGGGATGTGCTCACCAATTTTCAGCTAGTAGTACTGTCCTATCTTTCACTCATAGGGAGAGAAATAAGTGTCACAGAATATATTCAGGATACAATATTAAGAAGATAATCAGGCAACTACTGACTGTCATTGCAAAGGTCTTCGCCAAGTTGCCCGAGCACAGTGAACAAAAGACCAATGCTCCCGCATCAAGCAGTTATTGACATCTTATTCTTTTGAATCATTAAGGAGTGCCCAGAACTTGTCGGGAGAACCACAGATACCCTGACTTTCATCAGAGATCCCCGAAATAATCACATCCTGAATCAAATATGGATTAAACTGAACAATGTGGTAGCAGACCACGCAGCAGGAAAGTGCAAGACCTGTTCACGACAACAAAAAGACTTGTGATCGGGGCCCAGCAAAACAAAGCAAATGTCCCTGTCCCCTGCAGACACGCAGCTAGCCCACAACGTCCTGATTAGGCAAGTCACAGACTATCCAGAAATGGTGGGAAGGCCTGCTGATGTCGATGTTGCTACCTTCCTTAGAGATCCAGTCAATTTCCCACACATGAAGACTCTTCTCCATGGCATTATGCTCCAAGTGGAACTGTCCAACTTCCAGCGAGAATTCCTAAGGAGATTCCTATGAGACTATTCGGCGAGGGACAGATCGAGGAGGCAAAGACTAATCACACAGCATGAAAGGCCTGTGACCTAAGAGCCAAAGCGTCAGAGCAAATGTCATTAACACCTGAAGAGAGTCGGCATGCATTTCATGTTTTCTTTCATCTCATTGAAAACGTTCCAGAACTAGAGGGAAGACCCCACAACATTGATGTGCCCACTTTTCTTAATGATCCAGAAAAAAATGCCCAATTGAATCGACTCCTGAGGGCTATTGCATCACAACTAAGAAGCAATTATGGACATCCAATGCTAAGAAGAGCCTTAGAAGGGGGAGATCCAAGATAAAACTTTCCATCATCTCCCAGCCGGGGACAGAGCAAGGAAACAAAGACACAGTTCTTTATGCTTCCAACGTAGAACGGACCGAAAAGGCGGAAACAAGGACAACTACATCTTGAACTTGTTTTCCTATTTTTCTTATTTTTTCTATTTTTGCATCATCGTTCCGTAGTGGAGTAAATGGGGGAGAGAGAGACTGTTCACCAACTCGACCTCGAAAGACCAAGTGAAAGGAACAGAGACACGAACTTCACTGCCGTGTTTACTTTTTTTCAACCTTTTTCTTATTTTTTCCTACCTTCTCTTATGTTCACTTCTATTTTTATTTTTATTTTTATTTTTTCAACATTTTATTTTGCATGATTTGTAGCGAATCCATCCTTTCATGGTGTCACAGCAAACAAGGTCCTGTATGTCCCCAGGGCCAAGGTGAGTTGGAAGAGTGCCCTGGTAATACGCTGGCCATACAAATACAGGATAATTATGATGTGTTGAAAACAATAGTCTAACCTTTTTCCATAGTCTAGTGAAGGAACTGTACTCCATACTCCATACTCAGAAACTATCATCATCATCACTCGTAAGAGGGGGGACATTGAACTGCACTTGACACTTTAGTGTTTATTGAACTTTGAACGACGAAAACAGAATAAGAAGAAAAATAAACTATTGACTGTGGACGTATTTGAAATGGGGGCCCAAAACAGT
The DNA here is from genome assembly GCF_040938575.1 of Ambystoma mexicanum. Taxonomy (NCBI): domain Eukaryota; kingdom Metazoa; phylum Chordata; class Amphibia; order Caudata; family Ambystomatidae; genus Ambystoma; species Ambystoma mexicanum. Next base: position 645,999,775 of record NC_090925.1, on the reverse strand, counting down.
AACTTAGTCGTGCCACCAGTGGAAGGGCGCCCACGGTTTGTTTGCTTGTTTATTTGTTTGTTTATTTGATATAGCGCAAAAACCAAACCCGCAGGTAGCCGGGCGCAAGCATTACAAGGAAACGTGAGAACTTAGTTACAATAGAAAACAGAATAGGCAGTCGGACAGTTCAGCAGCGTTACAGTTTGAATATGCTATACAATTAATGCCAGGTGTCAGGAGCATAAAGTGCTAAGTAACAATTAATGCCAGGTGTCAGGAGCATGAAGTGCTAAGTAACAATCAGCCAAAGTATTGTAGTCCCAGAGGATCCAGTGAGATTCCTAGATACTAGCAGCAGTAGACAGAAGTCCCTATAGGGGGTCAGGTTTAACAAAGGGCATAGACGGGGGTGACATTCAGTACGAGTGGTTCTGGTGAGAGAGGCTGATTACGTTAGATGTCATTCGATCGTATCCATAAAAGGATATTGCGCCTGAAACTTGGATAAGGTTGGTCCTTTCTAAGTTCTAAGGGGAGTTTGTTCCATGTTTTGCACTGCTATGACTGGAAAGCTAGCGCCGCCAGCTGTGCTCTTTTTGTATCTAGGCACCATCAGTGTATAAGCGTTAGTCATTCTTGTGGGGCGGTTTGAGATTCTTTTGTTAATTCTATTTGCTAGGTAGGGAGGAGCTATATTGTTAAGGCCTTTGGACGTGAGTGAGAGAATTTTGAGGGTAATTCTGTCTTTAATTTTTAGCCAGTGGATGTTCCTTCTGGAAGTAGAGACATGAGCTCTGTTAGGAATGTTTAAGGCTACTCTAAGAGCATTATTTTGGAGTTTTTGGAGTTTGTTAAGGATATACTTGTTAGATCCCGCATATAGTGCATTGCAGTAGTCCAATCTGGATATGATAAGTGCATTAGCTAAGGTAATACAGCTAGCCTCTGTTAGGAATGGTCTACATGCTCAGATCAGTTTACAAGTATAAGCTGTGGAGGACCCTAGGGAATTGATTTGTTTCTTAAGGTTGAGTGCTGAGTCCAAATAAACCCCCAAGGATTTGACTGCAGGCAACACTTTGATGACATTATTGTCAATGTTAAACAAAGCATAATTCGGGTCAAGTTTTTTAATCGCTGTCTCTGTGCCGAGGATCAAAATCTCCGTTTTGTCATCATTCAGGCAGAGGCCAGGGGATGCCATCTATGCCTGAATGAGGAGATATATCTTGTTTACCAAAGCTGAGTCTTCCAGGAAGTTACCCGAAAGGGGGATAAAGATCTGAGTGCCATCTGCATAGTTCGTGTAGATGACGCCCAGTCTGTCCAACTTGTCAAACAAAGGTTTGGTAAAGATGTTGTACATAGTGGGAGACACACATGAGCCCTGGGGGACGCCGCAGGAGACTTGTATGGGATCAGCAGCTGCTAGGGGGGAGAAGACTCTCATTGTCCGGTTACCCAGGTTATGGCATCACTTGAAAGTGGGCAGCAGAGCCAAGGTGATTGCATAATACTGCATGATCTACCAGGTCAAAGGCTGCCAAGAGGTCAAGGAGGAGTAGCATAGCTGATTTTCCATTATCCTTCAACTCGTCAATTTGAGTCTTAAGGACAATCAGGGCTGTTTCAGTGCTGTGAAGGGGGCGGAAGCCGGATTGTCGTGAGCCTAGAAGGTTGTTGGTTTCAAGGTAGTCCTGAATTTGCAAGTAGGCTACCCTGTCGATGATTTTAAGTAAGAGTGGGACAGTGGTGATGGGTCTGTAATTAGTCAGGGTGGAAGGGTCAAGGGTTTGTTTTTTTGGTAAGGGTAGGACCCAAGGAGGGCTGTACCATAGGAGTAGGCTCCGCTGGCAATAGCAATGCAGCTTTTTTGGTTGCAATTTTAGTTTGAAGAGAGCTAATTTTTCCTGCAAGGGCATTTTAAAGATTAGTGCACCAGATCTTATTTTGGGAGTATTATCAGTTTGCGGAATGGGTGATTCCATTTCCCGGAGGATGGAGAATAATTCCTTAGTGTCAGATTTAGCTTTGGCTATTCTGTCATTGTAAGTATTCTTTTTAGTGTTAATAATTTCCTTTTTGTACTGTTTGGCGTGGATAGCTAACTTAATTTTGTTCTCCTCAGTAGGCGAGTGTCGCCAGATTGATTGCAATTTTCTTTTTTGAATTCTGAGGTCTTTCAATTCAGGTGTGAACCTGTTATTCAAGTGTGAAAGTTGTTTGCCTTTACGGATTTTGTTGGGGGCAATCAGATCTAGTGTCTTGGTTATAGTGCTATTATAAGTTTCCACAAGTAAGGTCGGATCTGTGATATTGTCTAAATTGTTAAGGGTGGGGAGGAGGTGTGGAAGGAGTTGTTCTACTGTAATGTCTTTTTTACTTCTAGTGGGGAGAGGCGGGGCCATAATTATGGGTGAGGCAGTGAGTGAGATTAAATGGTGGTCTGTCCATATTTGAGGGGTTATACTGGTGATACTGATGTTACAGTTCAAGTCAGCGGTTCCCTGGAAGGAGATGCTGCAAGCTGTCTTTCAAGGCCGTCATATGTATATGCATTGTGATTATTGTAGTATTTTTATCGTTAACTATTAAAACTGCATTTTTTATTGGTGCACGAAGCGTCCCAATGTCTGTGCATCCACCAGGTAATGAACATCTGGGGCCCACAAAAGCACCAGGACCTTATATTGTCATCCGTGTTCCAAGAAAAACTGATGATAAAGCAAACAATTTACAGTTGAATGTAATAAGCAGTAACACGTATACCCTTGAAGTAATGAATGGTGAGAAAGGCTGGAGACAGGGTCAGCACGGAATGAATGATAGCATAGCACTGTCCATGGCACGCACCCATACACTGAGTGCACACGAACAAGGGCAAGTGTCAATGGCTACGAAACCGCAGGCCAAACCAACTGAAAGAGAGAAATCACCTGTGGAACATGCAACTCCAGAAAGCAGGGAGCAACGTGAGAAACCGAACCGAAGTGAAATAGAAAAATCACTCAATAGAACAGAGGAAGCAACGAAAGAACTCACTGAGAAAAAACACATGCGGTAGTTGAGTATGTGTTTCCACTCATACTTAGAGCAAAGAAGCTACAGGAGGAGCTGAGCAAGACAACCACCACAACTGTGATAGCGAGCACGCCAGCTCCAACGCCAGAAGTAACTACCGAGCCTACGACACAGCCACGTGTTGGAAGGATGATAAATCACATGCAGTGGGAGGAGGTCTACAAAAGAATGCAGGAGGGAAGGAAAAGAAGTGCAGAACCTCCCCCTATTACTGCAGGGCAGGAAATGAAACCTGCCCCTCCAAGGATAACGCCCGAGAGTCTGCCTGAACGAAAGAGCAGTACAGACGCATTCAGAGACATAGTGATAGCCAACCACAGAAAAATGCTAAGGATCAAGAGAAGTCCATATGAAACCGATAACGAGTTAAACGATTACTTGGACAGCACGGCCCATCTTGGAAACAACATATGGTACCAGCACATGAAGGAAGGCAATCAGAAGGAGAATGTTTTGTCCGTGCACCCCTACCGTACAGCATAGGCAAGTCCAAAATCTTTGTGGCTGTAGAAATAGATGTTCCAATAGCACACTGCATGTCACATGTGGCAATGTGTAACACCAGAGGACAATTCATGGGGAGAGATGCCTTGTTGATATAGGCCAATGAAAAGGACTACCCTGATGAAGACGGATATGTCCAGGACATCAAAACAAGAAACAGGGCGCACACCAAGAATCATGTGATTAGATATGAGAAACCTGATGTCAAAGGATCAGGAATAAGGTGGGAAATAAAGTCAAGAGTGAACGTCCAATGGAAAACGGCAGAAGAAGCACAAATATGGAAGACCGAGGCCAAATGCAGATCTGGGGATCAGTTGTTTCCCCCGAAGGTTGGGAAGAAGGAGTTGTAATCTGCCGAGCTTGGATGGTCCTTGGAGCCTGCCAAGAAGCCATAGAAAACTCTCAAAGACTATGTAAACCACTCTGGCCAAAATTGGTAAAGCGGTTAACGTGGGCCAAAGACAGAGGAAGCCCCCTGCAAATAGTACCGCTGGAAAACCCGAAACTGTGCTTTAGAAGTAATGGCACGAGGAAAATGGGGGAGAATCAAAACTGCGGGCGAATATACAAAGCCCCAGGGATGTCGCAAGGGACTGCAGTCCTGATGGACCACTATTGGGCATGTGGATCCAAGGCCTACATAAGACTACTGAGGAACTGGGGAGGCACCAGAAGGAACAAAATTCACTTATCCCAAGAAAAGAAGGTACGAAGGCAAATGGATTTACTGCAGTCCAAATGGACAATGCCAGTTGATGACCTGGAACAAAGATGGGCACGTGAGAACTGCAGGAAGCTTGAAAGGGGTGATAAAGATATGGATACCAAAATTGCATAGTTTCACGCCTCCTTGTGTAAACCCAGGAGATGATGAGCAAGAAGCTGAGGAATCAAAGAAACTGAATATAAAGGAGGAAGTAGGAGTGGTCGATGAACCGACCAGAGGGGGGAGTGTAGAGGAGGTCCCAGATATGACCTGCACCCCTGCCCCCCAATGTGAGTTGCCAGTAAGGTACTTGCCGTGGTACGTGACGTATGGTGAGCAAATGAACCAACAGAGAGCCGCACTGGGACTCTGCCCCTTGTACGTAAGGAGATCAATACCGGTTGAACCAGCCATAACGCGACAACCCTGGGCAGCACAATACCCTATCAGACAGCCATACCAGCCACTGATACAAAATGAGGAATACCTGCACACGGTCCACGAGGAGACCCCTAAAGCCTTAATGGAGGCCAATGAAAATAAACCAAGGGCCTGAGCAGCCCCGAGAACAAACATAATTGGCTACTGAAAGCATGAATGCCAGTACTAGTAACTGCAAGGATAATGATAATGGATGCAGGGGAGAGACACTGTTAAAACGTAAGAGAATGGTGCCTTAAGACAAGATGGAAGCAACCACCCTGTTGAATGTGTGTAAATAAGCTTGAAATGCAAGAGGCTAAGAAATCAATACTGCTTGCAATGCCTAGTAGAAGAGTAGAGCGGCAAGCGCCAACCATATATCTACCTCAATACTGCACAATGTACACATGCAACTCCATTTTGTGAAAGCAGAAATGTACCCAGGCGGCCAAAGGCCTGACAGGCTGAGTTTAGAAACCCAGCAAAGACCAGAGAAGGATCGCAATCAAAACTCAACAAAGAGAGGCTTATGTCGGGGAGATCGAGGTCAACCAGAGAAGGGGAGGTGAGCATGAGCTCACAAGACTCCAACTACAGAGAATACCAGCCCGCCGTGAAGGTCAAGATAAGAGAGGCCCATGCAGGTGGCCAAGCGCACACAGAATTAAATGCACAAAAGGTTGGAAACTGAAGCAGATTCATGGTGGACCAGCACGTGACCAGACAGGCGCGAAGATGAACCACCACCTGATGTCATCCAGAACCAGAGGGTGCCATAACTTTTCCTGATAAGAGAATACAGATCCGAGGCCATACCCAGCCAACTAATTGACACATAGCCCTAAAACACTGATTGATGGACGGGAGGAAGGGTGAATCTTGGGACACTAGGAACCTGGGTGTCTACTCTGCATGCTGCTAATTAAAATGGAGATGTATGTTTAGGGGAGTAACTTGCCCAATCACAAGGGACCATGTAATCTAGGGTCCTATAGACACTGTAACCAATGAGACGTCGTACTTGTAGTGACGTCAATCGCGTGTGTTGTAGAGGGAAGGGCGTAGACGCCCACCCGATAAGAGTTATACAATCCACATCCGTTATTTCCATATACAGATATAGCACCTATCCTTAAGTTACCTTTCCCAACCAATTGTATTTCATGATGATTTTTTGTAGAATTAGACATCAATGATGATGGATTTTGCCCATAAAAGAGGCTGTTCGACTAAGAAGTCGGGGTAAGGCAGGTGTTCGGGATGCTGCTGATTTCCATAAGCTGATGAATGTATCATTAAATGGACTTCCCTTTGCCAATTTACTGAGTCCTGATTATTGATCCCTGCTGGAGTATGTGAATCCTGCACTCTGTCCTCGCATGGTGCAGCTATCTTGTATTACTAGTTTTCGAGGGTGAGTACTGACCAATGGGCCCGTCAGTAATTTCCTCTCCTCGTCAACACATTGCCTCTCTCAAACCTTCTAATTACAAAGGAGATAATTTTCCTGCCAAACTAGTCAAGATCTGTGCTCCCACGCTAGCACTTATGATTACCAAATTCATTAACTACTCATTTAGTACTAATTCCATCCATCCAGCTATCAAATAAGCATGGGTCACTTCACTACTGAAAAAACCCCTCACTAGACCCAACTTTACCCTCCAACTACAGTCCCATCACCACGGTCCCCTTCCTTCTTAAAATCATCAATAATATTGCATACGCCCAGGTACAAGCACACCTTGAAAACAATCACCTGTTAGGAGATAGACAATCTGGCATTCACCCTAAATACAGTACAGAGACAGAATTACTGGATCTAAAAAATCAGATGGATGCTATCAGAGATTCAGGGAATCTTTGCTTACTCCTACTACTATATGTGTCCGCCGTGTTCGACCTGGTGGACCATGATAAACGTTGCTTAGCACTATCTAACAATTTTCAGTTCTCAAATGCAGCAACCTCCTGGATTAAATGTAATCAGAGCACACTTCTAGAATAGCCATTGGTGAGGTAGCAGCTGACCCAATTCCAGCTCCTCTGGGTGTACCACAAGGATCGTGCCTCTTCCCAACCCTATATAATGGTATTATATGATATGATATTTTATTTATATCGCACTCATAGACAAGTGTTTCAGAGCACAACCAAGCAAAGGGAGGGGAGAACAAAAATAACAATCTTACTAGGTCCAGTGACATTGAGAACGCACAAGTGCATGCGAGAGGGAAAAGGGGGAAACTGCATAGAAAGGGGGAAAGGTGGAAAGTGCAGAAGAGAGGAGAGAACAGAATAAATAAATAAGTAAAATAAATAAATTAGATAAAACAGTGGTAGTGCATCCAGCAAGTGGCAAGTGCTAGGTTAAACAGATAGGGTATATCCGATAAGTGAAGAAGAGAGGTGGGTGAGGGACTGTATGGGTACAAATACAGACCTCAGTGCAAAGGGTGGCCCGGAGGCAGTGCAGGGGGTGGCAGGGTGAGCAGGTACCTGTGCCCGTAGGACAGAGGGTGGGCAGGTGCACAGTGCTGAGAGAGAAAACAGATCAGCAGCGGAGACGAGGGTCAAAGGCAGAAGCGAATAGGAAGGTCTTGTGGTGCTTCCGGAACCAGAGATGATTCTCCTCAAGTTTCAAGGTGGCAGAGAGGCTGTTTCAAAGGGAGGTCCCAGCTGAAGACAGAGATATACACCCAGCTTGTTTCTTTGAAAAACAACTGACCCTGAGGGAGTAGAGGAGCAAAGAGCTCTAGAGGGGAGATATTTACAGAGGGATAGAGGAAGGTACTTTTTGGACCCATGCCCCAGAAAGCATTGTGGACAATGCATGGGGTTTTGAATGTAGTCCTTACATCCACTAGGAGCCAGTGAAGGGATTTCCGAGCTAGAGATATACAATCCCAGGGCTTGAGGCCACGGATAGGTCTTGCAATCCTGTTCTGGATTAGTTGTAAAGGGCGGAGAGTGGAGGAAGGTAGATTTATAAAGAAGCTGTTTCAGTAGTCCAATAATGCCTACATGAAACTTCTCTTTGCAGCATTAGATGATATGGGTGTAATGTACACAAACTTTGTGGATGATACACATATACTCATTCATATCACCTGCAACCAAGACCAGGATTCTATCCTCATAAACAAAATCTACTCTCTCATCCAAAACTGGATGGCAACTAACAGCGTATGTCTAAATGGCAAAAAGACCGAGATCTGCATCGTAGGTTATCCAGCTCAACTGAAAACATTAAACCTGGACTACACTTCTATAACTATAGATAGGACTGCCATCCCCATCGTAAAACAAGTCAAAACACTAGGTGTGTACTTGGATCAAACTTCACCATGGGAAAACACGTCAACTCGCTAGCCTCTTCCACCGCTTACACAGCCAAACTCATTTCCCTCAGTCGACAATTTCTCACCCCTCAGAATTGCATTACCCTAGCAAGAGCCCTCATTCTGACTAAATTAGATTATTGCAACATACTATTGCTAGGCACCACCAAGAAGAACCTATCCAAACTACAATTACTGCAAAACAAAGCACTAATAGCAGCACTTGGAATCCAAAAAAGGGATCACATCTCACAGACTCGGAGAAAGGTACACTGGCTACCTATACAAGTGAGAATACTTCACAAATCGCTCACCATCACACATAAATGCATCTCCCAAAATGCACCACTTATCTTAATCAATGCCTCACTTGAAAAATCTCAATCAGACACCTAAGATCGAACTCTAGCACCCATTTACTCATACCTTGTTTCAAGACTTCAAGGGCAGGTGGCTCCAGCTTTACCGCAGCAGCCCCCAGAATTTGGAACTCTCTTCTTCTAAACATAATCAATGAGCCTTCCCACACTCACTTCAAGAATGTGTTAAATACTTGCATATTCAAGAAATTTGAATGTGCCCACCTCTTCAACACATTCATAAGTGCCCTGCTCACCACTTTAGTGTAACTATGGTTTACCCCATGTTCTTCCATTCACTATGTGCTTGCACTGCAATGTTGTCAGTGTTGTTATTCTCACCTGTCTTTACATCCCTTGTGCCCAGTAAGCATTATAGTAACCTTTGTAAGCTACGCCATGATACCTATGGGTTTGGGCGTATTATCAAATGCAATAAATAAATCATAAATCTCTCTCTCTCTCTCTCTCTCTCTCTCTCTCGTTCGCTCGTTCTCTCTCTGTTGCGATGCTAAATATGCTTCTCACACCAACGAGCATGGCTTCTGGGCCTATTTCAACAACCTAGGAAGACCTTCCTGCACTTTAGTACTACACGGGTAGTAGAAATGCACAAGTCAAGGTGGACATTCTGGGGTGTCTTAGATTTCCCAACACTAGTGTCGTGTATGACTTTATCAGTCAAAGCCTAGTAAACTCCAATATCCCCTCAGTTTTGAAAAACATGCCCTCAGCTTAATTTTGTCCCCCCTCCCCGTGTCGGCTTGGGACTGCCCTAAGATGTCTCTTCTTTGCTGAAAAACATATGTTGCTGCTGTGTCATTTGGAAGTGTCCTGATGCGGTATGTTATATGGATTTTCCCTGGTGATTGTCCACCTATCAGTCCTAGCGGATCTATGTTATCACTGCGACCGTCATAATTATGACGGCCGAAAGTGCAGACTTTTTATTTTTATTTTTATTTTTTAAACCTCCTTTACACCACATATATATGCGGGGGAAACCACCCGCAGCTCCCCGAAATGTTTATATTATATCATATACCCCCCCACATATATATGCGGTGTAAGGGGGGTCTAAAAAAGTCAGCATTTTCGGCTGTCGTAATTGTGAAGGCGACATTTTGGCCGATTACCATCCTAGCGACACTTACTTATGGTCTGCCAGTTTACTGTCATCCAAAGGTGGGAGAAGACTGGGAACCAAACATTGACAATATGCTGTGTGCCCTCTTAGTCTCATAATCCTTCACACGTGCCCGCCTTGTACTCTTTAAATCAACGGATGTATGATAGATGGATTAGTCACATTTCCAAGGTATTTTAGAGGACCTTGCTAAGCATCTGCACCACTACGTGGTGTTCCAAAACCATGATTGGAGACTGCCAGGTATGTGCCAGGTATGTGGACACTCTATTATTGCCGGGACCACAGTGCACACTGCACTTTCTACCTCCCAGTCTAACCTCCTACAACTGCACCAGAGCTCTCGTGCTAACATTCGCTTCTCTATTAGAACGGGAGCATGAGAAAACCTTCAACATAACATCCGCCCAGGTGTGCAATGTAACCACCCACTAACAAGCGTTGTGGCCCTCGGCAAAACATGCTGAACTAATACATGCACTTATATGTCCCTATACAATAAATTGAAGCGACAACATAACATGAATTACAGGAACTCAATCAATACACAAACAATCGCAGGTTCTCACATTTTTAATGATAGAGGAATAAGTAACTTTCCAAACACTTCTCACGTGATTCGCCCGATTCTCATCCGAATTCCTGACGTGCGTCCTTTCTCTTTCACTCAACGTGCAATGGGATCATGTTCTGAGCGCAAACTCCTTCTGCTCATCCCCAAACCCGTTTCCCTCACTTCCACTTCTCTTCCTAGAGGTGCTTGGGCATCCATATGGCCATCGTCTCTCTCGCTACTACACTGGTCAGACAGAGGCAGTACCTCAACCCACGAACACCAATGTGTATATAAGTGTGTTAAATGTTATTGAAACATGTTGTGTTTATGCTTTTTATAAAAACGATCTTAATGAATTGAAACCTTGAATATATAATTGTGCCTGGTTGAATAAAATAGCGAAATAAGGATACAGCATTGAAGAGCGTCACTTTCCATCCAATCAAGGGGTTATAAGGGAGTGGTAACCAGTTTTTCCTATTTCAAATTAAGCCTACTGTGTTATGCTTATGAAAAGGGTTCTGGTCAACCAGCTACAATCCTATGTTGAAAGCAAACATATTATGGACCAGATATAGGACGCCTTTAGACCCCACTATGGGACAGAGTCTTTGGTTACATCCACCCTGGAGGACCGGGCAAATCAGGTTGCACTTGCGCTCTAAGATTAGACTGAAGCATTTGGTACAATGTCTGATGATCGCCTGTTGGTTAGGCTTAGTATCTGTAGAGGTAAGGCCCTCGAAAGGACCAATCAGGGCATTCTTAATGGGCAGAGTTCAAAGGATCTCCCTTCCCCTTCAATTCCAGAACTTGGCCTCTGACAATGGGATTCCTGCAGGGTCCAGCTTAGTCCCTCCTTCTCTTTAATATTTAGATAAGTCCTCTTTTTAAGGCCATCAAAACTGTGTTGTCACAGTGCATAACGTTCCCAATGAAAACCAATTTCTATTTAACATATGCCCTGACAGTAATATTACCAGACTTTCTGCTACCTAGTCATAAGGGGAGGCACGCAAATTATGTAAAAATGAAGACCGAGATCAAGGTTGTAGGTCAACCTGCTGGCACCACTGCGAGTTGATCTCTGGCCTACACAACCTGGGAGCTGTCCTCAGCCATCTCCGATGCTCAGGAATCTGGGAGTTCTTCTTGATCCAGTCCTCTCATTGGGACCACGCGTGAGCTCAAGGTGAACAGGTGCTTTTGGTGTTAATATTGTTAAGAAGGATCTTTCCTTTTCTGAACCCTTCTAGCAGGACTTATGCTACTATCCCATTGGTAGCTTCTATTCTGGCTAGTAATGTATATCTCTGACTACCAACATTCATGGTGAATAGATTTCAGCGGGTGCAGAATGCTGCTGCCTACATGATCACTAAGAGCGCCAGGGGGCCACTCCGGTGGTGATAGTGCACGGTACACATATCCTTTAACTTTAACATTAACATTAACATTAACTAAGGGAAGACGCCGTGAGCTCAGCACACCAATCAGCGTGTATGGTACATAGAGTCTGGTATGATTCCGGTCTTTTATTCCCGAAGAGGACAGTTTGAAAATATGATCTCACCCGTTCTCTGACTTCAGAAACTCTCTCAAGTTATCTTTTCTTAAAATGCACCTTAAGTGTGCTAGTGAAAATAGGCTCTCAGTATGATCAGCAATCCATTGGTACTGTCTGCAGATTGCTTTGAGGATGCACAGTGACACAGTGATCATTTTGATTTCAGGAAAGCCCTGAAAATGTTTTTATTTATAAAATAAACTCACTTATAGCTGTGTGTCTCTTTAACACACAATCTGTACACGCAGGGCACAGGGAAGTCACCTGGGGAGGGGGGGTGCCAGTGCGCTCTAGCGATACAACACATCACACATATCGCTTGGTAAGACACCTAAATGAGCTTATTGCTTGGCTTGCATCTAAAGTACGTTCACTTACATGCACAGCTCCCAAGCTGATCTGACTATACATAATAGACGCTAACTGGATTACTGCAGACTAGAGCTGGCGAGCAATACAGGCTCACTTCAGGAGCAAACCAAATGTCTGGCTCTGGCTCGGCCCTAGAACTGAGAGCTGAGCCAAGCCTCCAGGGTTATTCCCTCTCCCCTTTCCCAAACCCTTTAATCTAGACATCTGTACAGTGCAATGTCAACCAATCATACAACATTCTGGCTTCACTCAATAGGCAGGCTGACTCTGGGTTCTGTATAGAATTCATAATATCAAAGTATTTAAGTATTTTTTATTTACCATAGCCCTGAAAGGAACTTCATTTGGAGAGGCGATCAAATTAAGGTTTACATAAAGGATTTGCATTTTCCCTCCAAAAATGTTTCCAGCCCCATCCCCATATGTAGGAATTTTGGGAATTGCCTTGCCAGGCTGTTTGATAGCAACTGAATAAATGTACAGGTATTGATTAACACATGCTGGTCTGATCAAGCAGAGGCATTATATGACTAGCCAAATAATTGTGAAAGCGCAACACACAGTGCAATTAGTTACAAGGGATGACATAGTCACAAACATTTTGTAGGTTTACAAAGCTAAAACGATGAACCCTCTGCATGAGTCCAATAATGATATGATGAATTTGGGGGCCTAATGTCGATGACCCTGAGAACATAGTCGCCGTCCCTCAGATTCCTTGGTGGGCGCGGGATTTCACAGATGTGCATCGTGTAGTCTGGCCTGACACAGGAAAGGCATCACCATTGATGTACTATGGCAGATGCTAGCAGTTCTCCGGTCCTGTTTTGTTTGTGGCCTGTGAAATGCAGCTCAGCATTTAATACAAAAGGCAAAACTACAACTCCCAAATAAAACACGAAAAAAACAGGACTAGATCCGCTAACCAGGCTAGACCTGGGGCAGCTTGTTCGCTCTGATGGAAGTTCCCCCCTCCAAAACAAAGCATAATCCCAAATATAGAGTTTCGACAAAAAATGGCATATCAATGTTCTTATTTCACACACAACAGCGTGTGTTAGGTTTACTAACCTGCAGAGATTGAGCAAAGGCAACAATGAAATAGTGCTACTTTAGTTTCCGAAATAAACATCAAAGAAATACTTCATTGTCTGCATCTGAGGTGCCTGACCCAGAGAAATGGAACAAGCTCGTCATTCATTCCTAAATGCAGTCATAATTCACCACCAAACTCATACAAATAATAGTCTCCCATTAACCACAAGAGCATGTTCCAATTTACCTTTTCGGTCATTCCCAGCGAGGCTTCAGCGTGCACAAAATCTGCCCACAATAGGTTTTGCTTGTAATTGGCCATATGAGTGCACGGTAACAATGTCTTGCTACACTCGAGTCGACATTTTCATTCTAAAACCAATCTTGTGCTCAATCAATCTTTTCGTCAATTTCCTTTTGGGTTACAAGACATATATTTTGCCAGATTACCTCTTTTTGTAAATGTTAAGTCAATGGTTTGCCAGGAAGCAAAATCTTTCAACTGTGCAGTTTTTTTCCTGTCAATAGACTCGATAAATATTACCCTTAATAATGTTGCTACAATAGAAACATGAACATTGTAAGCAGGGTAAAGTACCTTTTTTGGTGTCAACAAATGTGTTAGGCTGTGGGTAATCCAGGGGTTTGGGTTTGAGGTACCTTACTTTAGAGCATGTTCCAGATTTATTTATTTATTTATTAGTATTTATAAAGCGCGCATCAGCCCTGAGGCGGGTGATGGCCGAAACACCTCTGAGTGGTTCATGAGTTGGTAGCTTGGATCCCTGGTACTGGATCCCTGGTACTGGATCCCTGATTCTGGATCCCTGGTACTGTAGGTCGCAGGAAGAGGACAGGTCTCAGGGTTGGGCCTGTGTTGTGAAGGCATTAATGAAAAATCCTATGCCTCAAGTCTGGGGTATGAACAGTGCTGGAAATGACAAAAATGTATTGGTGGAACACTCTCATCCTTCACGGGTGGGTGGTGGGTGCTTTGGGGGAGGGGCGGGGCCGAGGAGCAAGGTCCCAGGCCAGGTCACACAATAGAGTTTTTCTTCATAGAACCCGATCCTCGAGATTTGCACAAAAGCAAAGAGCATTGTGGGAACATAAGTATGTTCAGAATTGTAGATTTGAAAATTGTCTTATTGTGATTCAGTGAGAAACCTTTTTGAGAGAATAATGGAATTTGTGGTCTGCAAGTTTTAATTGGTCACACTAAGAAATAAAAGTCTCTACATTGCAGACATATACACCAGTCTAGACAGTTACAGCAAGTATGTTAGCCTTGGGCTGTTTCTGTATTCAGTTGCCTACACAGAGTCTAATGAAAATGTCTGTTAGTTGAAAAGTGGGTTGCTCCGCACAAACAGTACACCACGCTTCAGCAGAGCAGACTGCCCACAGAACACTCTGCAGTAACGCAGAGTCTTCTGAAGCCTGCTGCTCGTTATAACGTGACTGTTGTGTGCAAGCCCCCGAGTCGGGGGGCAGGTGCCAAAACAAGTCTAGTTGCTGGTGCTGTGTGAGCCCGTTCCCTACTCTGGGTATGCACATGAATTGAAGATGTGAAGCTTGGCAAGACCTGCCATTGGGTATCCAATGGGTTCATGCGGCAGCCATCTTTTACTTTGACTGACGGTTCTTCGTATTTTGCCCCTTTGAAGTCAGCGTGGCATACTGTTTTGAGGTGCTGGTCCACACACTGTGCGCTGGGCTTCAGGAGGTGGCCAGAGCCTTTGCCCGTGTCACGTTTTGAACATTACACATAGGAGCTTTACTCTCTCCTACCCTGGGAGTGAGACAGAAGGCTCTCATTGACGATCAGTAATGAAATACACCTTTTAACATGTTCAGCTCAGAGGGCAAGGGCAAGTGACTGAACAGAGGAAATCCTGCATGTGTACTTTGACGGACAGGCCTGCTCTTGGAGGTGGAAGGGTTAGGTTGTGTGGGAGCTAAGTGGATGTATGCAGTCGTTCTCATATTGATAGCCAAATCAATTTATGTGTCCTCAGCGATGCCTACAGTCAAAGCCGCATCTTCACTTTACACACTTTGCGTGAGGGATCATGCTCTGAACATTGCTTTCAGTCCATCTTGGATTGCATCTATTACTGTGATAGCAAATAAAACATATTTCTGTAACTTCTGAAATTTACAAAATAGTATGTTATAGATTCGCATTAACTTTGCTGACTTGCAGCTTTCTTTTGTTTCTATATTTCTATATCAACACTTAGGGACACATTGATGGACACTAAAAACATTGGTATGTGATTTCCTGTTTTTTGCATGAATTTAATACACTTATATCTGTTTTTTTGTATGTAATGCATTTTGCCAATGAAAGTGTATGTTAGTCATATCAGAATTAACACATTATGTACAGCCCTGAAGAAGGTTATGAACCGAAATGCATTGGCATATGTACATGAAATCTTAACCATTATATTTGCCTGGCCTCACTGAATATGAATTAACAATATTTGATGAAAGAAGCTAAGAGGAATGTGAATAAACAGTTCCTTTGTGAAAATCTCAATGATCTGTTGTTGAGAATACTAATGATTTTGGAAAACGCACAAATACTATAGTACCTACATGTGCAGCCTGGATAAGGGCTAACTGGGAGCGCCCGTTCTAATAGGGTGGATTCACTCTATTTTAGTTGTCTCATAGATTTGCATTAAGCATTCCATGGGTTGCCCTGTGCTCTGTCGCTTAGAGTCAGCCCAGAACTCGGGCTGGGATTTCTCCCCACCAATATATTCTGTGGTTTGCCCAGCTGTACTGCGAACCACTCAAAAATTATCCGGGGTGTGTGTTTCTAAAACATCCCTGTGACTATCTTCTCTAAGGTGTGTGCGTAAGTGTGGTACTCTGCTGTAGCTGCGCTGCTGTGTCCCGCCCTCCATGCTGCGTACTCTATAGCTTTCCAGACTGTCCTATGGGCATGGCGCTCCTGTTCTGCTGGCCTCCTGACCTAATGCTGTGCCAACCAGTCTCTAGAAGCCCCCCAGGTTTACTAGCGTCCACCATGTTAACCAACCAAAAACGTTTTAGGGATAGAGGTTGCTCTCTTGTACTGATTCTCCTGTGCTTCCATCCTCTCCTCCCAACAGATTTAAGTACCCTTGACTGCCACCCCCTGAATTCAATCCTGCTCTCTGAGAGATAGTCCTTTCTGAAGAGGAATGCACAGAGCCTTGCTTTGAATAAGCATTCTGTTGATTTTCAGCTGCAACAGAGGCCTTCAGTTTCACAGAACAGTTACTTACATGCTATTCAAGGCCACATACCAGCAGATTAGATCAGAGATATGGGGAGATAGATAGTGCAGGCTGGGATACAAAGGTAAGTAAACATAAGCTGCCATCAATTGATATTCTAATAGAAAACTAAAGTGCATGTGTTTGTGTGGTGGCGAGCAAGACTAAGGGGCTCATTCCGAGTTGGTCAGTAATTTGGTGGTAATTCTGCTAAATTACCACCAAAATTGGTTACTGTTACCGTCACTTGGTCTGGTGGGTTTAACACAAAATTACAAGTGGTGGTTGGGTGATGTTAGTCCCCATTTTTGGAGTCGAGGAAACCTGCAGTAGGGGCTCAGTTCTGTCAATTTGCATAAAAGTGAAGAGCATAAGAATGAGACCAGCATTTTCTAATTGAAAAATGTCTATGATCGTGATTCAAGCATGAAACTCTTCTGCGCATGTAATGCACAGTCGGCTTTCTGCTCATTTCATTTTTCACACTACTCTCCCTAACATAAATATGTCTGCAAACCACAAGACACAGATACTCATTTGGACAGCTTTCTGAGTGTGGGACAGTTTCCATGGAGTGGCCACCTAACATACCACAAGCCTTCTGCTGCTTATGCGATAGAGGGAGACCAAGTTTAGGGGCAACTCTTGGAGGCTGCTGGGATAGCTAGCCTGGTGGGTTTGTGACTGGGCTTCCTCAGGAGGGCGATCTGGCAAGAGAAATGTTTCAGTAGCACAGCTCGTCTCATTCTGGACCCATTCCTCCCCTGCCTCTGTACGTGTGGCAGAGAGATGGTGTTTGGGGACAGGTGGACTAAACTATTGTCATTTATGCAAAGGAACAGCTCTTCGGTGAGACATCTTTTCATCCAAAGTGAGGCGGGAAAAATCATGTAAGGCTATTATCCAAAATGTGTTCATGATATGCAGGTAGTTAATTCGAAAAACCTGCCAAAAACCCTAATTTCCCTCCATCGCCACAGCTCCATCCCCATCGACTCTGTCAGGTTGGGTGGGGGGAGAAGAGAAAGTGGTTAGTCTTGGTGTGTGTGTGTGCGTGCGTGTGTGCTTCAGAGAGAGAGGGAGAGAGAGAACGAGAGAGGATAATGAAAAAAGGTGGAGCTAATTTTATTTTCCAGATGTGTGATTCTGCTGTTCTACACTTGGTTTTCTTCTCATCTGTTGGCGGGACCCTAACACCACCCCTTAACCCGCCATTGCCATCGCTCCCTCCCCGCTTTGGTACCCTGGTCCTGCTGCTCCAGGCACTCTCTCGTCCGCTTCTACCCAGAGGTAGCCAGCCCCTTGGGATCTACCAGAAATACTGAAAAAACAATGAGGCACAAAAAGGCATATTTTGATTGTCCGTTTCCCACCCCCATACCCCAAAATGTAATTTTATTGGCCTTTTTTATCATTTTATTCTGGAGGATTCTGGGTGCCCCCTCTCACCCCCCCCCCACCAACCAGAGCCCTCTAAGATCCCCCACCTTAATTTATATCCAACCCCAAACCCCATCTATTTTTTTTTAAAGTGCAAACACCCTGCAGAAATTCGATTTAAAAAAAATCTGTTTTCGGCTTCGTTGTTTCTGCATTCTTTTGTTGATGCAGTACCGGCCCCTTGTCCTCCCCTACTTCCTGCGGCTGATGGCCAGCTCCTCTTGCCTGGCAGTCTAGTGCTGATCTGGGTGGTGCATTCAAGCATTAGTGTGTTGTAAATGTTTGCAGACTCCCTGATTTCGACAACAAGGGGTGCTTAAAATGAATGTTGAAAAGAAGGAAAGGGGTGTTTTAAAAATATGGAGACGAGCATGGGTACAACTTTAAACTGAGAGTGCCACCACCGGGCTATCCTCCATGTCAACGTTTCATTCCCTGGCAGACAAGGTACTTTCATTTCTCACACTTACCTCACAAGGAAAGCTGGACTGTAAAAGACTTGTTTGAGTTCTAAACACGCATATTCCTCCGAGAAGCCTGCAGCGCAGGTGAGAGAAATGGCCTCATTACACTCTTTGAAATGAAAATGTGAAATTGGTCAAATTCTGCTCTGCTCCCCATTGTACTTCGTTGCGGAGCAACACGGTGTGAACCAATGGAGCTGCGGAAAAGTGGCGTATGAATTGCCACCCAGTAGCCTGCGCATGCGCGTGTTGTGCTATTTTTCAGCATGCACATCACGTTGCGCGTGTATGCTGCTTTGTAGTTCGCTTCAAGAAAATGAAAGTGTACATATGTGTTCCTTAAGCATGCGCAAAACGTCATGCTTCACTTTGGCAAAAGCGAAGCATACATTTCTCTGGCTCACATCTGCATATTATGTCACGCTTTGCTTGGGGAAACGTGACTCGTACATTTCGCTTGCTCGTGCATGGACATTACGTCACGGTTTGCTTGGGGAAAAGTGGAGTGCATGCACATAAAATAACACTCCTCTTCAGGAAAAGCAAGGTGTACACGGTCCCTTGTTTGCGCATGCGCCTTACGCCATGCTTCACTTTGAGAAAAGTAAAGCATAGGTTTTCTTGCTAGTGCATTCATTTTATGGAGCGCTTTGCTTTTGGTCAAAGTCAATCAATTCCTTTGGGCGACATGAAGCGCGCATTTTTCGCTGCGTCACTGCTATCAAGTGCAACGAAGGAGAGCCGAGCACATGTTTCTCTAGCGCGTCCATGTGCTTCGTTTCACCCAAACACTTTGAGCAAGGTGAAGTGCATGTTTCATTTGTGTGCATAGGTGCGCGGCTCTGCTTCCCGTCACGCAGTCGCACCGAGGGAATCAGAGCAGGTGTTTCTATTGTTGGTCCATGCGCGCCGCTTAACCCACTCGCTTTTGGTGAAAGTGAATGAAGCAACGCGATTCATGGCTTGGGTGGTCCTGTCTCTATAGGGAGCCTTAACTCCAGTTTCCACTAGTGCAGGGGAGAGGAGCCAGAACAGGAGCATTGCATTAGCAGAAGCACAACGCCATCAATCACTTTCTTCCCGCCATTTCACTTCTTTTGCTCTTTTTCCTTCCTTTCCTCTCTTTTCGCCTCTGCTCTTACATGCACAAGACAACCAGACATCTCTGTGTATTGCCCTACTTGTCTTCACATCACAGAATTGTTTTACACAAGCACTTTCTGAATATAATGTGCAAGTGTGCATGCGCAAATGTTCAAGTGTGCATGCACTACACTGTTCCAGGCTTATGTGGTGCAGCCATTTTCTGTGAAGAATAGCAGAAGTAGGGGCTTTGGAATGCTTTTTGCCCTTTCCCAGTGAGCTGTGACTTGTCAAGGAAAGGGGCCATTAGCACTCTCCAATTCAGACTTGTGTGCCCCACCCCCATAAAAAAGATAAGAGGGGTGCGTACCACACAACAGTTTAAGTGCTACCACCGGGGAGGATAGCTCAGTAGCTAGGGGTTTGTGTTGGAAGCAAAACAACGCAAAACAACAAAGGTTCGAATCCGAAGACCATGCAGACCAACACAGGTGTGAATCCTGGTCCTGCAATTAGAGACGGGTGTCATGTAACAGAGGGCCCCATTCATCTACTTCTGCAATGGAGAAAACGGAGCTTGGCTTCTGTATGGTGACATTAGAAGACCCTCAAAAGGCAGGTCATCCTGAGTCTGCCAAATGACAGCTATAGTAGAGGGTGGTGATTTTTTAAATTGGATGGGTATGCATATTTCTTTTGAGCATGCATGGAGCATAAGACTGGGCCATTTGCAGGGTTCTACCTCATGAATATTTTGGAAAAGAAATAGTTAAATTAATGTTTTTTTGGCTCAAATATAAAAGCCATATAGTTTACTGGGAGTTTTATAAGGAAAGAAATGTAATATCAAATTCTTCAGAAATCTGGTCAGTGTGCAAGAAAGTGTTGCTGCATTATATCATGTGCTTATCAAAAAAGAGAATTGTGGAACATTCTGGGGGCGTGGCTTGGATGCCGGAGAAGATGGCCGCTTAAAAAGGTCGCTCCGCCTCAAGTAAATATAAATACGCATTAAGCCTTTATTTGTTTGGATTTCACTTACCTATAAATCTAAGTTCCATGCCGCCTTGCTGTTCCGCACAGTGTTGAAGTGGCTTTGAGGCTTTGACAATATCGCCGGGAGCTGTGACGCGTTCGGACACGGAGCTCCGACTTCTGCTCTGAAGCGTACCGCCCCTCATGTGGAGAGGGGCGGCATTGCACTGCATGTCACACTCCAGCTTCTGGCCTAGTATCACAGACATCTCCTTTCACACAACGCCACCTGAGACGTAACAAGCAAACTGCAGAAAGAAGAAAGAAGCATTTAGCAAAGAACACTCTTGAAAGGGGAAATGGAGAGCAAAGAGGATTGAAGTGTGAGAGGAAAAACAGAGAATACGGTGAGAGGAGGAGGGGGAGTAAAGCAAAGGAAAACAAAATAAATTAAATAAATAAATAAATAAAGTGGAAAGGATTTGGAAACAGATATAGCAGAGAATTAAAAGGAGTAGTAGCAGAGGAGAAAGCAGGAGAAGAAAGTTATAAGACAAGTAAGAATATGTTATAATAAAGTTGACACTTACTCATAAATACTAACTCAAGTAAGCTGCATAAATATCAGTTAATTTCAACATTTTTAAAAGCTATTAAAGAACTCTGAGTTTAATACTTCTATTCGCCAAAAATCATAGATGTGTGCTACTTAAATAAGCCCAATATATCCACTGCGTTGCTCTCTGTTATTGTGCATATGAACAATTCATACAGCCTTGAATATTTGCTCCTCACCTCCTCACCACATCACAAATAATGTTAGCGGCTTTTATCTCGGTGCAACTGCTTCATGGCTTTATCTGCATATTCCTTTCCTCATACATAATATATGGCATTGGCTGATATCATCTGGATTCCATACCCCTCTCATCAATACCTGCTTGGTCCTCGACTGAACCTTGGTTTGTAGCTGGCGTGCACATATATGGTTCTACACTATGACACTTGATTTGGTGATTTAACTCCGCTCTTTACTATCTATAGTGTGTGCCTTATTATTTTCTATCTGTTCTTTTGACCTCTTTTTACAAGAGTAAGATAGTATACATAATATGGATGTATAATTGCATACTATAAGATGTTATCGAACATTAAAAAAAAAAGAACTCCAATCTTTTACAAAAAAAAGTGCCCATGCGACGGTCTGCAAGTTGAATATTGTAGTGATCTATATCTAATTCCAATGATTGACCTTAGCGAACTTCTCCACACTCAAAGCTCTTACAATAAGTGCCAAAATCAACGCCAATAAAGCAAATAAAAAAATGCATCTAATGCAAAAGAATCCACCTCCTCTTCAACTAATCTTAAGAGACCTAAGAGTGACGCACCACCTCCACTCGGAATCTTGGACCCCGCCATTGAAACCATTCTTGCTGAAATTAGAGCACTTAAACATTTTTTTGAGACTACAAATATCAAACTACAGCAGTTAGACGATAGATGGTTGGCAGTAGACAACAGATTAGAGGAAGTGGAAAGGAGAGTTGGCATTGTAGAAGACCTATCGCCTAAAGCTGTTTAATTATAAAAATCCATTAAAGAGCTTCAAAGACATAATGAAGACTTAGAAAATCACAGCAGGAGCAACAATATATGTATCTCAGGCCTGCCAGAAGGTACTGAAGGCACTAACCCCATTGCTTTTCTACAAAAATTCCTACCAGCCATTCTACATCTGCCATTAGAAACAGTCCTTAACATACAGCAAGCCTATAGAATTGGTCAACATACAGTCTCAACCACCTCTCACCCGCTACCCAGAACACTAATATTTTACCTCTTGGAATACTCTTAACTTCAACTCATCATATCTACAGCCAAGGAATGCAAATCCTCATTTGGCATGGAAACAAGCTATTCATCTCTCAAGACATGGCCAGAAGTACAGTTTTCCTATCCTTTCGTCCTGCCCTGAAGCAGCTCAATATCCGATAGGGATTATATCACCCATGTTCCTTTAAAGTAACACATGTAGGTCATACAGCTGTGTTTGATGATCCAACTGATCTCAGGGCCTTCATTCAATCCATCAAAGGCAATGGCATGGACACTTCCTCCCCAGCAAGTGCCTCAACCTCATCCATTACTTGAGAATTTGACATCATAACATGTTCAGGTCTTTTTTTCCCCCTTTTTAGTATTTGCTTTTTACTTAATTCATACTTTACCCAATTACTTTAACAAGTTGAGGCCGGCGCTCTAGTAGCGTCCTTCTTCCACTGTGGTCATTCGTTCTCCTTTTGGCGACCCAGTTGGCATTACCTATCCTTATTACATCCTTCCTTCCTGTTCCTTCTCCTATGTCCTGTTTGATCTCTAAAGCCATTCTTTTCTTGCTGCCTATATTTTCTCAGTTAATGATCAAACCCCCTTCTCCCCTCCTTTATTCCCAATGTGCTATCCTTCTGTGTCACTGTTTGGGTATATATGTTTTAAATCATATTACTATAAATTTGACTCTGATATTGTACTACAGCTATTTGATGCATGCCTGTCATTACGTATATGATTAAATGATCTTTAAGTGTATTTAATGGAACATTAAAGGATGCAAGAATCCCATCAAGAGATGTAAAAAATGTATCTCACCTTAACACATTTGAGCTATCGGTAGCATGAATACAAGAAACTCAGCTATCCAACAAAGAAACAATGAAGCTCAAATCCCTTTGGGTAAAGGAGGTTACTTCTAGTCCAGCAATTTCCAAAGAATGGAGTGGCCATATTAATAAGTAAAAAATAGCCCTTTAAAATTCTAGACTAAGATGCTGACACCAGTGGAAGATGGGGTTGGGTAAAACTATTAATTGATTCAACACCAGTCTCTATTTTAAACATTTATGGCCCCACTTTGCCAGACCCCACCTCCTGGACCTCAATCAAACAAATGATACTCAAAAACAATTTTACCAATTTGATTATATGTGGGATGTTAATCAGGTCCTTGATCCCTTTTTGGATCGAAAATCCAGCTGTAAGTTTAAAACAAACAAAACCCACAAGTCCTTTATGAATTGTCTAGCCGAAACAGGATTTATTGACACTTGGAGACTATCCCATCCCACACAATTAGATTATACCTTCAGTTCACTTCCGCACAATACACTATCACGTCTGGATTACATTTTTGCAATCAAAACCCTACCTTGCTCCATTGTAGATTCAAAAGTCTCCAATATTATTATATCAGATCATGCTCCTGTAATTACATCATTCTGTCTTGCAGATGCGAGCAAAACTGCTAGCTGATGGAAACTTAATCATTTCCTCCTACAAGATCCAAAGTTTATTCAATCCATTCAATCATTTATCCAAATATATATCACAAATAACCTTGACTGTGACACCTCAGTTGTAAATAATTAGGATTTGTTTAAAGCAACTTTAAGCGGTCACATTATGGCCCCCTCAGGTAAAAACAAGAAACTTAGGAAAAAACACCCAGATGACCTCTACTCCCAACTTACCCAAGCAGAACAATGCTTTTATTTAGACTCTAGCTCGACCAATCTTCATTAGGTCATGGTGCTACATTTCAAAATCAATAAAGAAATCACAGAACTAGCTGCAGGAACAATACTCAAATATAAAACAAAAATCTATCAAACATCAAATAAAGCTGGCAAAATGCTTGCCTCTTACTTAAAAACTAAAAAAGAAAAGTTTCACATTTCCCATATTAAGGATACCCATGGCATATCTCACTATCGTTCTGACGATATACTTGATTGCTTTAGGAAGTTCTATGCTGATCTTTATACCCCTGAATGTCCTATTCCTACTGATACTATTGAATCCTTTCTTAATAATATCAGCCGTACAACATACCCTAAAACAGACCTTTCCCACCTAGACACGAAAATTACATCCTCTGAGATTTTCTAAGCAATTAATTGCTTGGGCAAAGGGAAAGCACCTGGTCTTGATGGACTTTCCACTGAATTCTATATCAATCTAACCAAAGTCTTAACCCCTAAACGTAAAACACTATTCTCCTATTTTATATCCCAAAAATCATCATCTGGTTCATTCTCAGCAGCTTTACTTATTATCTTCCCTAAACCAGACAAAGACCCTACTATCCCCAGTAATTATTGACCCATATTCCTAATTAATATTGAAAGCAAAATGTTTGCAAAAATACTAGCCAACAGAATCGAATCCTCACTCCCAGCGCTTGTTAAAGCAGACCAAACTGGTTATGTGAAAGGACGCAACATTTCCTGAAATGCTAGACTGTTACTGAATCCCATTAATCTAGCAGCTAAAGATAAAAAAGACAAACAAGGCTATGCAGCCATTGCATTGGGCACAGAGAAAGCATTTGATCATGTAAATTGGAACTCTATGTTTCAAGCCCCACACTGGCACGGATGTGGTGATCATTTTATTTCCCTTGTTAAACTTCTTTATTTATCCCCCAAATCCTCTATCTTTCTAAATGGCCAAACATCCTCCTTTTTCCCTTTACTTAGAGGAACGCGGCAGGGCTGCCCCTTTTCACCTTTACTATATATCCTCTCACTAGAACCATTATTGGATATAATAAGATCCAATAGAAATATCCCGGGTATTCTGGCAGGCACCCCATGTACCAAAATAGCAGCGTACGCTGATGATATCCTTATTCTTATCAAGAATCCCAAACATCGCCTGCCCAATCTACTTAATGTCCTATTTCAATTTGGTCAAGTATCAGGATACAAATTAAATAAAGAGAAATCAGAAATTATGCCCCTAAACTCCTATTGCTTCAAACATGACATTGATATTTTCGGGCTTAAATGGTGCACTAGCTCTATTAATTACTTAGGTATTCGATTTGCCCCTACAATCCAAGACACTGTCAAACTTAATGAAAAGATATTACTGGACACTCTTAAAGACCAAACATCCAAATGGGCCCCCCTATACCTCTCTTGGTGGGGACGTTTGGATACGATTAAATTGATGCTGTCCCCTATTCTACTATACTACCTACAGCTTCTTTCTATTCCACTATCTCTTTCCTTTTTCAAATCTATATATTTTATTTTACGAAACTTTTTATAGGGAATAGGAAAAAGTAAAACGATTGTGTTAACTAAACTAAAAGCTCCGTATGAAATGAGTGGAGTTAAATTCCCAGATTTCCAGCTATACTACTCTGTGTTTCTCCTAAAACAATCAGGCCACTGGTTTGCTGATCCTGAAATCTCGGATACTCCCACATGGTGTACTTTAGAAAAACATTCAGTCTACCCTTATAATGTCACCTACCTCATGTACATATTTATACATACATCCATGAATGTTTTAGACCCTATAAAAGCATCTGTCTCAGCCCTACACGCTTGTCTATTCCCTCATACCAAAACTCCTAATAAGTACCTTTCCCCTTTAATATGGCATAACAAGAATATTGTAATTAACAACAAGACCTTAAATCGCAGATCATGGATAAAAAAGGTATTAGATTCATCCAACACTTTATTGATGGTGCCTACATTCTCTCCTTCCAGCAAATATCATCCAAGTTTGCCATTCCCAAAGAGGACTTTCAATACCACAATAAGTTAATTAATTCCTTATTGATGCACTTAATCTAGATGCACTTAATCTCTTCTCTAATGAGATCCTTTCTCCAGACTCCTTTAGGTTTCTACAACTTACCATGATTAAGGATGGTAATGATGTCTTCAATATTTTATAATATGCTCACTTCAACATTTGATGTTTGCACTATTCGTTTGAAAGGGGAAGATGACTTAGGTTGCATGTTTGATGATCATACTTGGTTCTGTCTGTTCTCTAGAATCCAAAAATGTTTCAGCAAATATAACACAACATTATTTTTTTTAATTCATAGAGCATTTATTACTCCTGCTAAACTAGCAAAGGCTAACCTAAATCATGATGCTAAATGCTGGTCATGTGGTATAACTCCTGATTCATACAAGCATATGTTCTTTGAATGTCCATTTACGTTCAGATTTTGGCAAGACATTTGAAAGTTCATTAAGCTTATTTTCTCTATCAATATTCCGTTGTCCTCTTTGAATGTCTTTTAAGGTAGTATGGCTTTAACAATAAACATCTCTCCTGACTCAGCCAAACTTTATGATTTATTGATTTGCATAGCCTTCAAATGTATTACAGCTGATTGGAAGGCCTCCCGATCTCTCTCTACCCGAGGATGGTGGAATTCTATTTGTCATATGCATAAAATGGAATTGTATATGGCTAATGATTTGAATACAATGCCTAAATACAATGCTAAATGTTTTTTTCATGTGATATCTCAACCATTTCAATATAACTGCACATGGCACTTGAACCTGCATACCCATTTTAAATCTATTAGATATTGGCTTATAATCTCACTCATAGGCCTGTCACTTATTATTATTACAGTTTCAATAACAGTTTGATCAAAAAATAGATTATAGCCATCTTCCCCCTTCCCTCCTCTCATTTATTTCTTGTATGTTTTCTGTCTGTCTACCAGTTTGTCTCCCTATCTTCCTTTTCTAATTCCCCCTAATTTATTTCTTACACACTTGTTATAACTATCCATATTTTTTTTTATCGCTTCCATAACCTATGTTCTAAGAACCATGTACAATAACTCAAATCATTTAATGAACATTTTAGGTATTATTCAACTTCTATTCAACTTCTTTATGAGTTAATATGGTTAACCAATCATTATTTTGTGTAATCAGTTCCTCTTGATGTCTGTAACCCGTATCATCATTATTACCTTAAATAATAACAAATTAAAAATAAAATAAAAAAAGGAGAATTGTGACTCAATGGATATTCCGTATGCTCCAAAGGCAAATATATATGTGTGCCACATCTCTGAAAAAGGGCCTGATAAAGTGTGCAACTAACAAACTAATGTAAAGTGTGTACAGATATTCCTCTGCCAATAGAAATCACTCACATTTCAAATATTGCACTAGGAGATTCATCATTTAGTTTAAATCATGGTGAGTATTCCCGTTCATAGAATACACTTATAACTGCCAGAAAATAAAACAAAGCCAGCCACTACAAGCCAGGCTTCTAAATGGGCCATTGTTTGGCTCAACAGCTTTAACTTTTAATGTAAATTCTCAAAATGCCAACCCAGTTTCAAACTGCCCCAGATAAAGACACCTTGTCAATGTCATGCAATGTCTAACATTACCAAGTATTCCAGTGTTGCTGTATCAAAACACTATCTCATGTTTGTATTTACAATGGCCCCAGACATATGTAAAGCCAGCCTAGAGAGTGTTATGCTAGTATTGTCCATGCAAAATGCATGCTATTATGCTGGCATCCTCATTGCCTCCAGACTGTTTGGATGCCTTTCTAAACAAATCAAAGGGTCTATAGAACATATTATCATGCACGTATGATAATGCATTTTACTTGGAAGAGGCTGGCATATGTTAAATTGGCAGCAACATTTACCGGTGGTCAGCTTATCCATTTCTGCAATCCTCAGTGCCCCCAGACCATTTTGATGCCTTTATAGTCAAATCAAAGGGTCTATAAAACATATTATCATGCAAAGATGATAATGCATTTCACTTAGAAGAGACTGGCATATCTTAAATTGGTAGCAACATTTACTGGTGCAACATAGATACATCCACATCAACAATGCCATTTTTGTGTTTTTAAAGTTCGGTATTGTGTTAGGCTGGTATTATCGCTGCCCCCAAAACTCCGGCTTGTCATGTTACATTGCCACTGAATGACCTTATGTCAGTCTTGTTACCCCAACAACTGCTTCATAAAGCAGACATTGCCCTCATAACTGCACAACTGCGCAATGGCATGCATCAATGCACTTAAATTGCCTCAATTCACTATACCATATTCCCCAGAACTGCTCCATTTTACCACTCCCATTGCCCCTGAATTGCCCCATACAATTGTCTTTGCCCCAAAGTAACACATCCCATTTAACTCTGATTTGCCCAACATCACTCTCATTTCCTTCCTTTTTTGTGTCCTCTGTCCTAGTGCAGTCCCCCTTATATAGCAGCAATTACATCACCAATTTTACAATTTTGGGGAAGTACCCTGGAATAATTCCTGCCACTAGGATTGGACAGTTATCTTTCTCCCTCCTCACAAACCCAGCCTCCAAGTCAGGATTGGTTTAGGGGTCTGGAGCAACATAAGGCAATTCCCATGTGTAATTGCCCTTTGTTCTCCTTTCAACTTCTTGGCAAAAACTAGTTATGTATCACAACTTCATAATTTTACTAGCAACTGTCATACTAAACATATTTTCTGATTTAGCTAATCATGGAGAATTAGATAAGTCAAACACCAAATGCGTACCATGTAGCACGGCCATGTGTCACCTTTGTGCCATTTCCATAAAAAGCACAACAGTTATGAATATGTAAGTTATTAAGCATATCCCTAATTTCATTTTCCATCCGCTCACCAACTCTCACATTTGGAACATGTTCAGATCAGCCAAAAATCTAGTTTAACTGGCCATTACAGTTCCCAGAGTCACAGGTAGATACCCCCCAAATTGCCTGTAAATTACATAAACAATGTTACAGAAATTAAATTAATCCGCCTTATGGTTGCTGAGAAAAAAAGCCTAAATGATAATAGTCCTTTTAAATTAATTTTGAATCTTCATGTGGGACAAATGGCCCTGCTCCTGCCTCCTGGCCATTTGTTTTTACTGGGTCAGCCTGTACTGAGAGGTTTTTTTTGTTTTTTTGTTTTTATCAGTCTCCTTTGTGTAGGAAGCTTGCTTTTTGAAGTGGGCGCCCCCAATTTCACACATACTAGTCATGCTCCAGCCAAGGCTACATTTTTCTTGTAGTCAGTGCTTTCAGAGCCAGCCGGTCTGGAGAACACTGAATTTCGACACTTTAAGCAGAACATTTTATTGTAGTTGGTCATTGGATGGGATATGTGAAATCCAGGCTGGTGCTAGTGGGAGTTTTTCTTTTGAAGTTTTGCCCACAGCCAGTAAATGGGTCTGCCTTGGGCTGACATTTTTTCATGATGACAAAATGGCTCTTCAAATGTCACTGGAATTCTTTGGGTGAAACACAATATAGATTGCGCTCTGTCAACCCACACATCATGTTTTGTTTTCCTGACATTTTTCTGAGAGCAGTGATACTTTTTCACTTTTCAAGAACTGCTTTTATTTGCACACTCCTGTGCACACCTTCTTTGTTTTCAATGTTTAAAAATCCTGCTTTCCATGTG
Source organism: Ambystoma mexicanum (assembly GCF_040938575.1). Taxonomy (NCBI): domain Eukaryota; kingdom Metazoa; phylum Chordata; class Amphibia; order Caudata; family Ambystomatidae; genus Ambystoma; species Ambystoma mexicanum. The sequence continues at coordinate 645,970,177 of NC_090925.1, read as the reverse complement.
ACAGGGATCGTTTATTCCTCCTTTTTTTGTAAATTAAAATGGTGCTTATCCATTGGTAATGACAGCTAGGCCCCTTCCCACATGGCTCTTTAATTTTGCTTGAAAAACGAAAGGCAAGGCCATTTTTGTTTCAGTGTTTAAAATCTTGCTATTCATGTGAAAGGGACTTATGTTTGGGACCTTTAAATACACCCCACAGAAATGACAGAGGGGGTCATTACAACCTGGGCGCAAAGAGACACCGGGCACCAGTAATGACACTGGTGCCGGTAATCCCTTTGTGCCCTATTCCGAGGTCCCTTTCCGGGTCCCTCCCTTAACGCCTGGTTTTACTAGGCGTTATGGACGGGACCCGCAAAGCGATACCGGGGTCAATACCGGTACCGCAATTTGCGGTACCGTTATTGATGCCTTCCCCCTTCCCATTGAGCCCTATGGGGGCTCAAATGGGAATGGGGAATGGCTTTTCAAATGGGGACTTACTGGTCCCGCAATGGTCGGAATAAACCGGTAAGTCCCCATACCACCAAGTCGGTGGCGGTACCGGTATTGGTGCTAGTCATGGCGCTAATAGTGCCATGACAAGCACCAACCTCGGAATGACGGCCAGAATGTCCATGATTTATCTTTCGAGGGAAAAAAACAAAAGTAATTTGAACGAAAATGACTTTTGGTTTTCACTCCCCCAAACATTTCTGATAACCTGCACACCCCCCAGCCCTCTACTGACCGTTTGGCAGCACACTTCGCTGTGTGCCACCGACTCCTCTATCACTCTGTGACCTGGTTGCCTTCACTTACATGCATGGGAACCGGTGCTGCAGGATCCTGTTTTTAAAAACTTTATCTTGATTTAGCGGGGAACAACCCTGTAATCCCCAAAGTCATTATAACAAACAAGGGTGCATGGGACACCCCAGCTGTCCTTGTTCGCTACAATGGTAACGAGTGGTAGATGTGTTCAACATTTTCGGCTGTATGTTATTTTCGTATAGACAAACTTCAAACAAATTCACCATTCATTTTTTCCCCGATTACTTATATAGATACTGAATTAACATTCTGGAGTTTAATCTGCAGTACAAAGTCTAGTGCCGTTCATGCAAATAAACCAAAAAACCTCCAGGATTGGCCGGGAACACTCTCGAGCCTCTCATGCATTACATTGTAGACTAACTTACAATTCCCAGAATCTGCCCTGGAAACTCAACCCAATTTATTGTAACACTTTACGATCTATATATGCTTCCTCCTTTTTGTTATCATTTTTGGGTTGGAATATTGTTTGAGAGGGTGAAATTTGAAATTTAGAACGGGCACGCAGATACTGGGGGTAATGAACAGTTTCATGGTTGAGAGGGCTGCTGAGTGGATGAAATAAAGGCTTAAGCAAATACCTGACCTCCATGCCTCCTCTTTAATAGTACGGGCCAGATTACACAATACTATCACAAAACATTCTTTGCCTTCTGCATCCCTCTCTGTATTCATAGCATCTATTTCCCACTTTCCTCTTATCTTCCTCTCGCTCATTATATTTCTTCTACTTGAATAAGGCGTGTATACACCTGGCAGGGCACAGTACGACCCTCCACAGGCAAGACTATGAGCAGTGACACCACTTTGGTGATGACTGTGCACAGCATAAAAGCCTTTAACATAACATAACTTGCAAGAGGGAGATGTCTCTGAGAAGCAAGAAGACCACTGACAGGGGCACTCCATTTCCTATTAGATGGTATGCATCACAGCGTAAGGAGTGAGTTCTGACTGGTATTTATAGAGCGATACACGCAGAACCGTGCCAATGCTCTAAAATCTAAAAGTCAGTAACAGTAATGGTGTAAATGATTTGCAAAATAATGACGATGTGATGGACTTACTGTGTCTTCTGATACTCGGGAATACCTAGATAGAGGGAGATGCAGTAATCTAATCTATAATTATTTATGTCCCCTGTGCTACTTGACTCCCCAATAATGCTATGTAATAAGATACACATTCTTGGGGGTCATTTGCAATCTAACATTTATATGAACTCCCAGATTTGAATAGCTCCCTCCATAATCTTCCACTGAGTTGGAATTTCGTCCCATATGTGAATGCTTAGCACTCTCACAGTCCTCCGAGCACTAATCAATTATTTGACTTTCTGTAGGTTCTGTTTATGACAAAACAGAATGACCTCCATTTTCCCTGGATTCAAGCAGTTCCTGTTTTCTAGCATCCAGCTCTCAACTTCCCCAAACAGTTGATGATAGTAATGAGATCTGATTCCCAGTTCGGGACTCTGAACTAGACCTGAGTTTCATCAGTGTAGGATTGAAAGATTTAGCCCTACCTCTTAAAAATCCTAGGACATGTCCACAACTAGGTATTACAGAGTAAAGACGAAATGGGGAGCCTTGTGGAACTCTTTAGGTAACATGTAGTTTAGAAGGCAAAAAATGACCCTATTTGACTCATTGATATTGACCCTCTGAAAATGATTGAAACCATTTTAAGGCATGATCTGATATACCTAACTTATGGCGCTCAAAATATTCTTGCAATTGAGCAGTGATAACCTGTTCCAGAATCTTTGACGTCCATGGTAGTCTGGCCACTGGCCGATCATTCTTAAAAACATCAGTTGCAAAGGTAGTTTTTTCAAGAGAGGAGAAACCATGGGTTCTTTTAGTGTGTCAGGAACAAATCACTCATTGAGAGATTTATTAATAAAATTGACCTTAAAAATCCACTATCGGGGTAATTCATAGAATCCAGCGCACAAGTGGCGCACGCGGCTGGCGCACAGTGCGCGCGTGCGACAGTCTGCGCCAGCCGCGTGCGCTAAAATCCATTTCCACGCACAGCGTATTCATGGATTTTAACATCCGTGGTGCAGAGTGGTGCAGCGACTCTGCAGCAGAGCCAGTTACGCCCCCAACCCCTCCCCGTGCACCATGCACAGTGCACAAATCCCGTACTTGGCGGACAGGCCCCCAACCACGAAAACGCCTGTAAAATTTCCTGCGCACCCCTCCGAATACATGTACACCCCGGCCCGGGGAGTTGCACACGCGATTGGCCCTGTGTGAGCGGGGTACGTGTATTACTGGGGTTCGTGGGAAGTTTCACGCGCGATTGGCCTTGTGCGAGTGGGGTACGTATATAACTGGGGTCGCGGGAAGTTTCACATGCGATTGGCCCTGTGCGAGTGGGGTACGTGTATCACTGGGCTTCGCGGGAAGTTTCACACGCGATTGGCCCTGTGCGAGCAGGTTATGTGTATTACTGGGGTTCACGGGGAGTTTCACACGCGATTGGCCCTGTGCGAGCGGGGCACGTGTATTTTGGGGTGTGCGTGAAGTTTCACACATGATTTTGCTGTCAGAGCGGGGTACGTGTATTTCGGGGGTGCGCATGAAGTTTCACACGCGATTTTGCTGTCAGAGCGGGGTACATGTATTTCGGGGGTGCGCGTGAAGTTTCACACGCAATTTCACTGTCAGAGCGGGGTACGTGCATCCAGTGGGGTGCGCAGGGAGTCCCACACGTGAATTGGGAGTGTGGGTCCTCCCAGGTATCCCCTCTAACCCCTCCACGGCCCCTGCAGGCAGCCCACACCACAGGGGACTACCCTGCACCCCTGGTCATGTCCCGCAGGCAGCCCATCCACCATGGGCATGCCCCCCAGCCAAGTCACATGTCACGTTGCAATATGATCACCAACTCATGTCCCCCAGCACCCCCACCCCCCAGCAGTGAGGGGCACCTGCCAGCAGGCCCCCACTCATGTCCCCCTGCACCCCCACCCCCAGCAGTGAGGGGCACCTGCCAGCAGGCCCCCACTCATGTCCCCCAGCACCCCCACCCCCCAGCAGTGAGGGGCACCTGCCATCAGGCCCCCACACATGTCCCCCAGCACCCCCCCAGCAGTGAGGGGCACCTGCCAGCAGGCCCCCACTCATGTCCCACTCATGTCCCCCAGCACCCCCACCCACCAGCAGTGAGGGGCACCTGCCAGCAGGCCCCCACTCATGTCCCCCTGCACCCCCACCCCCCAGCAGTGAGGGGCACCTGGCAGCAGGCCCCCACTCATGTCCCGCTCATGTCCCCCAGCACCCCCAGCAATGAGGGGCACCTGCCAGCAGGCCCCACTCATGTCCCCCAGCACCTCCACCTCCCCAGCAGTGAGGGGCACCTGGCAGCAGGCCCCCACTCATGTCTCACTCATGTCCCCCTGCACCCCCACCCCCCAGCAGTGAGGGGCACCTGCCAGCAGGCCCCCACTCATGTCCCATTCATGTCCCCCTGCACCCCCAACCCCCCAGCAGTGAGGGGCACCTGCCAGCAGGCCCCCACTCATGTCCCCCTGCACCCCAGCAGTGAGGGGCACCTGCCAGCAGGCCCCCACTCATGTCCCACTCATGTCCCCCTGCACCCCCACCCACCAGCAGTGAGGGGCACCTGCCAGCAGGCCCCACTCATGTCCCCCTGTACCCCCACCCCCCAGCAGTGAAGGCACCTGCCAGCAGACCCCCACTCATGTGCCCCTGCACCCCCACCCCCCAGCAGTGAGGGGCACCTGCCAGCAGGACCCCCTCATGTCCCACTCATGTCCCCCAGCACCCCCACTCCCCAGCAGTGAGGGGCACCTGCCAGCAGGCCCCCACTCATGTCCCCCAGCACCACCACCCCCCCAGCAGTGAGGGGCACCTGCCAGCAGGTCCCCACTCATGTCCCCCTGCACCGCCTACCCCCAGCATTGAGGGGCACCTGCCACTCATGTCCCACTCATGTCCCCCTGCACCCCCACCCCCCAGCAGTGAGGGGCACCTGCTGGCAGGCCCCCACTCATGTCCCACTCATGTCCCCCTGCTCCCCCACCCCCAGCAGTGAGGGGCACCTGTCAGCAGGCCCTCACTCATGTCCCACTCATAACCCCATGCACCCCCACCCCGCAGCAGTGAGGGGCACCTGCCAGCAGGCCCCCACTCATGTGCCCCCAACATGTCAACATGACCCACAATCATGGCCCTCCTGGCCACCAAAATCCCACGGCACGCCACCCCTACCCAAATAACCAACCAAGCATAACATACACCCCACATTGGAATGCCCATTACATGAAACAACCCAAATGGCATGTATGTACATCAACACATATCTCTCACACACACACAATGGGTGCCAGTGAATGTGAAAACCCACATCGTGACATGCATGAAACCAATCCACACATTGAAGTACAGGAACAAATGTATTGAACAAAAAATGTGGTGAAAGAAAATCAAATACCAAACAATGGACATAAGGAAAACAATGCAGAATGTCACATGATGATAAAAAAAGGAAATCAGAACCCAAAATATATGAAATCAAAAATGTCTCCAAAGTCTCCTTCCAACAAAGCAAATCCAAACAGAAATGAAAAAGTAAAATCCATTGCTCCATGGAAAAATCAAAAACGAAAATGCAGACAAGTCCACATTCCAACTATTTACAAGGATGAAATCTTGGGTCCATGAGCCCAACTGTCCAAATGAAGCCTACGAAAAATACACTAACTAATGAAGAACTATATACAAAAATGTGGGGTATTGTCCAAGTGCCCCAAAAAAAATGAAAACCAAAATGAAACTTAACACTAACTAACTAACTATTTACAATGGCAGCGGGCTAGTCCGACGGCTCACTTTTGGATGTCCCGGGCCAGGGCATCATCGAACTCCCGCTCAATGTCCTGGAGGCGGTCCTCTTCCATGGCCCTGAGGGTTCGCAGGGACGATGACATGTTGGCCTCCAACTCCCTTTGAATTGCCTTGAGGCACTCAGCCTGCCTCAGTGCCCTCCGCATGGAGTTCTCCGCCCTGACCATTGTGAGCCATGCCTCTACTGCCCGCTGCCGCTCCGCTTCTATGGCGTCGCCCAACTGCTGCCACACGGAAGACACTTGCAATCCTGGGTCCTCCTGCCCTCTGGCCGATGCCTGCCCCTCCGATGCTGAAGGCCCCGAGCCATCATTGCTCCCACCATGTTGCTGCTGCTGCTGTGCCTGTGCCTGAGCCCTGGCTCTTGCTGCCTGCAAGTCCTCCTCCGGCTGGGTGCAGTTGTTGTGGTGGCCACCCCTGCTGGACGTCCGAATCCCGACTGTGGCAGGGATGTGTCCTCCACTAGCCTGGCCGCTGGGTCAGAGGCAGCTCCACAGGGTACCCAGGTGATACATGGGGGGGAAGATGGCATGGAGGACAACTGGCGTGTAGGGGGTTCAGGTGAGGAGGGGGTCGCAAGAAGGTCCAGCACACAGAGGAATCCAGCACTGGTGACCCGTCCCAGTAGGTCAACACGGTCAAAGAGGCATCCGAGATGACGTGCAGTGTCTTCACGAAAACACTGCAGGTCACCTCGCATGCCCCGTTGACGCAACGCTATCCCAGCCAGGGCAGGCTCAACACAGTCCCGGATAGCCACGTCCACAGGGAGAGGAAGGCCAGTTGTTTTGCGCCCATCCCCTCCCTGAAAATGGGTCTGAAAGTAGGCATCCCTGCTGGTGCCGGATGATGCATGTTTCTTATCTAAACTTTTGGAAGCTCTGGTTACCCCTTTACTGTCCTCTTTCCTGGAATCTTCAAAAATCTTTAATCAAGCTCAGGCTGGGTTCGGGCCAGGCAGAGGCACTGAAAGTGTCCTTGTCTCTGTGCAAGATGATTTGTCCAGACTTGTCGATGCTGGCGGAGCTGGGGCTTTGATCCTATTAGATCTCTCCGCCGCATTCGACACGGTGGACCATTCCATCCTCCTCTCCCGTCTCTCACAGATTGGGATCTCTGGCTCTGTTCTGGCCTGGTTTACCTCTTTTCTTTCTGATCGCACCCAGACCCCTGCTATGCCTCCCTTCCTCTCCACCCCATGCGCTCTCACCTGCGGGGTGCCCCAGGGATCTTCCCCGTCACCGTTTTTGTTCAATATATATATCTTGGCTTTGATTTGTCTCATCCGTTCCTACGGGCGTAACTGTTACTCATATGCGGATGACACACAAATCCTGATCCGCCTAGATCAGGATCAATCTGAGGTTTCAGCTTGCCTCCATGACTGTCTAAGGGAAGTCGGGATATGGATGGATCAAAATGGGTTAAAGCTAAATGGGGATAAGACGGAGGTACTATTGGTAGGATGTCCTCCAAACCCCCTACTGTGGACCCCTGCTTTTTGGCCTCTCTCCCTGGGCCCTTTACCTAGCCCAGTTAGCAAAGTAAAGAACTTAGGGGTCATCCTCTCTGTTTCTCTGTCTATGGCTAACCAGATTACGGCTGTCTGTCAGTCCACTCATCACCAGATCCGGGTCCTTAAGAGGGTCATGCCTATGATCCCTGAAGCCCTTCGCCCTCCCGTGGTGGCTGTGTTGGTGCTCTCATGGCTGGACTATTGTAATTCGCTGTACCTGGCACAACCAATTGGCCTTATCTATCGCCTCCAACGCATGCATAACCTCGCAGCCAGGTTAGCCACTGGCTCCCCCTATGGGGCTCACATCACACCAGTGCTGCGAAAACTTCACTGGCTGCCGGTGAAGAAACAAATTCACTTCAAATCCATGTGCATCGTCCATCGGCTATTCATGCCCAGGGCACCGAATTTCTACAGTCCAAATTTAGTAGATACATTCCGGGTCGGGACCTTCGCTCCATGACCTCCAACCGTCTGACCATTCCTAGAGCTAATCAAGAAAAGGCTTGGCGGCAGAGCATTTTCTATTGCCGCCCCCAAATTGTGGAACAGCCGTCCCCCGTCACCGAAAGCCACTGTTGACCATCTTGACTTTAGAAGAGCTCTCAAAACCTACCTGTTTTAATTCTGGTCCTTCATCGGTTTTCTCGTCCGAGCAGCCTCTCTTTCCAGCGCCATGATGCCATAGGGCGACCGTGCGCTTTATAAGTTACATTAACATAACATAACATAACATAACATGCAGTCACAGGATCAGGGACAGGATTACACACAGGCACCTCCGCGGCAGCCTGTGCTGCCTCCTGTCCCTGCCCCTGCACTGCACCACTGGCACCAGTGGAATCCCCACCTCCAGACCCCGTGTGTGTCCCTTCCATGGCCTCCTCCTCCTCCAAACACCCCACCAACCTGGATGACTCCATGCCATCTTCCTCCGTCGGACCCTGTGGGGTCTCATCTGCCCCTTCTGCTGCCGAGGAGTCCATCTCCAACCTTCGCCTCTTGTACCTACCCTCGGCAGCTGCGGCCTGGGACGTTGCACCAGACTCCTCACTCCCCGAAGAGATGACAATCTGGGAGGGAAGCCGGGCCTTGCGTCTCCGGCTGGTGGTGCGGTCCCTGCTGCTTTGCTCCACAGCACCCTCTCCGCCCCCTTCATCAGTTGACGCTGCAGACAGGGAGAGATAGAACACAGCCATCAGGGCACTGTACAATGGACTGATACACACATGGCAGTTGTTCATGAATGGCAGTGTCAAACATCAGACATGGCATCACACTCCCTAACACACATGTCATTTCAACTCACACACATGAGCAATTCCACAGCAATATTGCACCAGGCAGCACCATCCATACACATACAACAGCATCAGCATCCGAAGGTGAGCCTGACGTCACATGAAACACGGGGAGTACACAACACATGCACACACACCAACACACTTACATGCATTTGTGCATGTCCACCAACTGTCAGAGTGATGAGATCGCCATCCATGTCACATCTGGCATTCAGCCTTCTACATGTCAGTGCCACATGCATCCATGTTGCATCACAGTTGAACAATTGTAAATACACACTCATGCACATGTACATAGTGCAGATACATGCAGCTGGAACCAACATCCATGTGTGACACCACAACCATGCCAACGTACATACATAGTAATTCAAACATGTGTGCTCCCACATCTGCATTTGGCCTGCATGCTTATCCACACATACACCATCCATGTGTCTCACACATTGGAGGACTTGCATGTGTCAGCCTCACGCCCCTGCACATACACATCCATACATGGCCCTACAGAAACACATGTGCAACCTGCACACTTCTAACACACCAGGACACGCACAACGTCCAACCAGTATGCATGTACACTTACCACTCGACTCCAGACGGGTCTGCCTTTCAAGGACCTGGACGTGGAGCGCTGGGCTTATGCATTCCAGGACCCTCATTTGGTGGTCAGACAGAGGGGCCCGAGCCCCTTGGCATCCGCTGCCTTCAAGAGGTGCCGGGCCTTGTCGAGGGTCCTGGACCTGAAGTCCTCCCAGTGCTTCTTGACATGTTTGATGTCGCGGACTGCCACCCCCTCCTCGTTGATGGCAGTCACGATGTCCATCCAGACCCTGGTCCGTCCTTCATAGTCGGCGCGTGAACTTCCAAAAAGGGCATCATACTGCCCCAGGACTTGCTCCACCAGGACACCAACTTCCCTGGCACTGAAGCTGGTGGCCCTCAGCCTCTCTGTCTTGGGGTTGCCAGTGGTGCCAAATGGTGGTGTGCCCGACATGGCAACCCCAGAGGCAGGTGTGGGTGGGCAACTGGGTCCTGGGGCTGGGCTGTGGAGCGATGGTATCCCAGTCGGGAGTCTTCAGTTCTAGCAGGGGTGGTCACAGCAACTTCACCCCTGGCTGACATCCAGGCAGCAAATAGCAGGGCATGTGGGCAGCAGGCAGGCAGGCAGCAGCAGATGGCAGGTGGGAGCGTGCTCGGGGCTCTTGGGGGCAGTAATTCGGCCTTCTGGGCAGGAGCGTGGTCTTCTGTGTGTTGTCGCGTGGCCAGCTTGATATGGAGTGATTTGGCACATGAAAAAATTGCACGTCAGCGTGTAATTCGAGGAAAGGGCCTTAGCACGAAAGCGCGTCTGTGACATTACGCGTGCCGGTCATTCCCTCGTGACGGGTGCATAGTGAATCAGCACGTGAATACACTGCACGTACGCAAATTCATTGGACCAAAGGCCCTTTAGAGCATAAGCGCGTCTGTGACATGACGCGCAAGGGCGTTTCCCTCAACACGGGTGCATGTTCATCGTACATGTGCAAAAACTGCACGTCCGAATGTCAGCTTGTGTAATTGGAGGAAAGGGCCTTAGCGCATACACCCGTAAGTGAAGTTGTACGTGTGGGCCGGTTTAAAAGGTACGTGTAGGATGCCATTTACTTGTACGTGCTTTTTGTGGAGAGCGAGTGGGTGAATTTTGTACTTCTTGTCGGTTCACACACGATTACTTCACAGCGTTTCAAGTTCGTACTCCCTGTTACCTCTGACAGCGTTCAGTATTTTGGTTGGCCCTGTTTCCTCAAACAGCGTTCACTTCTTCTTTTGTCCTGTTTCCTCAGACAGCGTACAATTCTTCTTTTGGCGGGGGTGTTGCCAACGTGCACACTCACGTCTTTTTCACGGGCTTTTTCCAGGCATACGGTGAGTCGTGCACGGATTTACCAACTGTGCTTGCCCCGTGTGTTGCGTACCCCTTCAGAGGTCATTGTAGGCTGCGTGTATTACGTGTACGCTTATTTTTTAGTTTCTGGGTGCCACAGCGTAGTGTGGGTTCATTTTTCCACGCACATGGTCTACGAGGGGTTGAGTACACGTTCATTTTTGTTTTCGGGATGCCTGTGCGTTGCGTGACACATCATTTTCCCCAGGGGTCACAAACAGCCTTGCTAGAGCTCTAGGGTACAAATTCCATCTAGTACCCTACCCCTTTCACCCCCAATTGCCCAGGACAATAGTTGACTGCTACTCCCATACGCACAACAACATCAGTGCCATGGTTGGGAGGAGACCAAGCGGCAAGGGAGGCAAAGGTGGCCGACCTTCAAAAGGTGGGTGCGGTGGGCGCAGTAGGGGATGTGGCCAGGATTTGCAGGGTGCCCCTAGACCCCCATGTGTGGAGGACCAATCAGGGACACCCATGCCCCACCCCCCATGGTTGTGGGAAACGTAGCTGACACCAGCTCAGCTCTTGTTGGACCGGCCCATTGTGGCACCTGAACCAGCACAGGAAGACTCCCAGGCTGACTTCCAGGTCAGTAAGTCTAAGCCACGTGTGGTGGTGTAGATTGTTGTCACCAGGCCACGTGGATCTGGGGCAGCAATGTCATCTGCTGCCCCAAGTAGGCAGGGTGGGGAGGCTGCAGGGGCAGCTGGAGCTCTATCCACCCCAGCTCTGAGTCTCCCAGCCGGGACAGTGTCGGTCCAGGTCCATCAGACCGACGTTGCCCCTGGCAACATCACCCTGCAGCCAATGCCTGCACCAAGACCTATGGTCATTGTGCCTTCGCACACTCCTAGTACACAGTCCACCGGCGCCTCCGCCCCTACTGCCCAGAGCGGCGTAAGCAACTCAGGATCCGCACCACCTTTGAAAAAGAAGAAGAAGGGTGCTCTGGCACTACAGGCTGAGACCCCAGACACGGCTACACACTCCGGCATGTCAAGGAAGCCTAGCTTTAATGACGCCGAACTTGATGCACTTGTGGCCTATGTGTCGGAACGTAGCCGCAAAATGGTGGTGACTGCAGGGTGCAAGAACACACCTGGTCAACGTAGGGCACACTGGCAGACCATTGCGGACCACATTAGTGCCCTTGGATTTGTGAGGCACACAGCTGATGATTGCTACAAGCGGTGGAATGACCTGAAACGCAGAGCAAAGAACAAGCTGGCCTCAAATCATGCCTCTACTCTGGTGACTGGCAGTGGGTCTCCACCAGAGGACAACCAACTCACTGAACATGAGTCTGTTGCTGGAACCTTCGTTACAGAGGAACAGATCCAAGGCGTGGGAGACCTACCTGATTACAACGCATTGTCCGGTGAGTGCCCATGCATGTGTGTGTAATCCATGTTTATGTTGTTTGGGTGACGGGTTCTGATTGAGTGCCAGGTAAGGATATGTAGTCCAGAGTGGTATGGGTCACCCATGTGCTTCCTCCAATACATTCACGTGCCTTGGATTTGGGTATGACTATATCCCTTCTGCCCACAGTAGGCAATTAGCGCCACATTACTGCAGTTGCCCTTGACCTGTCATCTTGCAACAACATTGTTCAGATTTTTTCAGTGTTCATTTTGGCTGATTGTTTCAATTCTCCCATTTTTGCTACGCATTTTCAGCCCTAATCCCACATATGTGACATGCTTCTGTCATTGATTACACCCCACATTGGCCCACATTTGTTGCCCTGTTATGTGAATGATTAGACCATTCAGGATGATTGAGTATTGGCCTGCTCACATTAATTTTTGGGGCCTGTTTGAATGTGGAACATGATAGTTGTTTGCTGTCATGTTAAAGTGACCAACCATTGATGTGTACATCTGCCTACAATCACTGTATTATTGTACACTGGATGTGTTGTAGTGTGTGGCACATGCATCTTTTGCCACACTATTTCACATTTTTCATCTCATCATGTCCATCTCACATGGATGGGTGACAGTACTCATTCACTGACATATCGCTGTAGTTGTCTAATGTACCATGGCTATGCTACATACCATCTGTGTGCTGGCATGTGTCATGTATGTGTATTGGACATGCCACTCACAGGCTAATGTGTGATGCCAGTCCTACCCACCATGCAGCAAGTGTGTTGCTTTTCCATCTTGGTGTCCTCAGTGTCTGCTTTTTTGGCTCCCCTTCCAACTCATTGACAGTGCATGCATGCCAGGGTTATAGTCATGTGGGACATGTGTAAATCATGTACAGGATCTCTGTCTTGTCAGGCCTATGTGTGTGCTATGGTGCTCATGCCTGTTTGCATTTGTTGTATTTCATGTTTATTCAGGTGATGACGCACTTGATACTGGTGAGGTTGAGGAGATGGTGCAGACCCAGGAGGGATCTCAGCCACGACCGGGCACCAGGGGAGGATGTGCTGTGGTGGTGGGTGAAAACCCTTTCTTACTGCAGACCATACTGTCCAGGGGTGCCTCTGGGTGCACCTCCCCAGACCTCTATTCAGGTGCTGAATCGGATGATGAGACTTATGTGCTGTCATAGGTGAGTGCTTCTGGCAGGGATTCTGTTCTGTCCAACCCACCTGCACCAAGGGTAGAACCCTCTATGGGGATATCAGTGTTGGTAGGTCTGCCTTTGTTGCGGATGCAGGGTCACACTCACAACATCTGATCCTGTTCCTGGGCCAGCAGATCAGAGGGGGAATGCAGTCCTGCAGCCTCAGGCAGTGCCAGCACAGCAAGGTGTAGATCGCCTTGCCCCAAATAGGTGTGGTGCCCGCCGACGCGGTGGGCGTGTGCCGCCAGGCAATACTGTATGGGAAAACTCCATGTACGGTATGGCAACCCAACAGGCAGCATCAGCTGAAATGATGGCTCAGGCAATGGAGAGGGTGGCCACTTCCATTATCCCCCCTGAAAGGCAGATGGCGCAACAACAGCAGGCAACAGACTCCATTTGCCAATCACACAGGGAAGACATGTTGGCATCCAACAGGGACCGACGGGCGGCACTGGAGACTCTGCGCGAAGCCATATCAATAGAGTCACAGGGCCACAGGGAAGCCATAACATCAGGGAGACTCTTCTTGAACTTGAGGCTTCCCGAAATTTTAGGGCAGAACAGCAGCTGGAGCAGCTCACACGTTTGCTCTCAGCTGAGCTGCAGGCAACCCGTGAGGAGATCCGGGCATCATGCGAGGCCATGCGTGCAGAAATGCAGGCAACCTGTGAGGTGCTGCATGGGGATCTCCGCACTATCATCCTCCAGAATCAGACCTTCCAGACCCGCATGCTTGCTGCCATGGAGGACCATACCAGGGCTTTGCGTGGGCTGCCTCCCATTGCACCACCACCTCCTGATGCAGCAGCAGAGGGTGAAGAGACTGACAGCAGTTCTCCCACAATGGCATAGCCGTGCAGGCCATGAGCCCCTGGAGGTATTTTTTTTCCCAACATCCACGTAGGTGGGTATTGGGTGTGCACCCTGTCCTCGAACCTCCTGGGTGGCCTCCCCCCCGGCCCCACATGGCCATTTTTGATTTTCTTTTTTTTTTTTTTACAGTGTGTTGCCTTGTGTGGCTCCCGTGGGCATCTACTGTGTATTCTGGCTGGGCACATGCAGGCTTGTCCTGAGTTTGGGTTAGATGCTTGGGTTTGTGACACACACACCCCTCCTGCTTCCCATTTCCATCGGCTTGCAAAGGGTGTGACTAGGTGACAGTGACTTACACAGTGACGTTGGGCTCCCATGAACTGGGTGGGCAGTCTGTAGTCAATACTGTGTGGACATCCCTAGTGGGTATTGTTGTGTATTGAACACTGCATGGTGTATTGATATGTGCTTGTGCATCCATGTCTTCCTCAAAATTTGCAGGTACCTTATTCATGTCTTCACAAGGCCGTCTCCTTAGCAGATGAAGTTCATGTTGTATGCAGTACCATGACACATTTGCGTGGCAGCAACACTCTGCAGTTGGAAGGGGTCGATGTGCTGGCTTATTCAGGTTGTAAGACTACCACTACTTTGACTTTGTACTGTCATGTTTTTGCAATGTTTCATGCTGTGTTGCTGTATTGTTTTGGTGGTAAGTATTTGGTCATGTGTGCTGTTTGTTATTGATTACTGGGAGCATATTGTCTGTGGGCTGTTTCCATTTGGGACAGTGCACTTTGTGACACTTGTGTCAGTTCTTGTGCATTGCTTTGTTTGCTTCCACATTGCATGACATGCCATGGTGTGTTGGGTGGCGGAGATGGGGAGGGGTTGGGTGACATGGCGCTATTTTCATGTTGTATTTTGTAGGGGGTAGTCATTCATGCAGCATGAATGTATGTCTTTTAATGACACAGCATTGGTTGTCTTTGGGTAGGTAAGGATGCACACACTGTAACACTTCCAGGTGACCAATCTCAGACTGGTATGGTTGTGGCAGTTGACTGTCCCTTATGTCATCATCATTGATTGTCAGCTGGTATGTGCCAGGGCTGTTTGCACTCCACAGGGGTGTGATTTTAGGTGAAGTAATTAGTCACCAGCTGCGTACGGGCTGCCTCACCACGTGCCCTTTCCCCTCCCATGCGCAGCGGGCGTGCATGTGGTTGGGGATGTGGGGGCACCACCATGTCCACCGGCAGGCCCCAGCATGTTACAACGTTGTGCAGGACACATGCTGTCCCTATGATCCTGCACACTACTGGGGGAGCGTATAGCAGCTGCCCACCAGAACGGTCAAGGGAGCAAAAGCGTGACTTGAGCACTCCGAATGTGCGCTCCACTATGCCACGGGTTGCAATATGGGCTGTGTTGTATCTTACCTCGGGTGGTTTGGTGGGGTTCCGAATTGGCGTCATCATGTGGGTGCTCAGAGGGTAGGCATTGTCCCCTGGGGAGGTGATGATGGGTATCATTAGTGGGGTTGTGACATTACTCAGTATCTGACATGCATGCATGTGCAGTGGCATGTATACTCATCAAGCAGCCATGTATCGCCATGCCGCCCAGCTTCTAGGTCATGGTTTAGGGTTGACATTCTGTATATGAAACTGTCATGGGTGGACCCTGGATAGTTGGCATATACTGAGGTGATGATTCCCATGGCATCACATATTACCTGCACGTTGATGGAATGCCAGTGCTTGCGGTTTCTATAGATGTTCTCTGATGCCCTGGGTGGACGTAAAGCCACATGGGTGCAATCAATGGCACCTAGCACTTTGGGGAAGTGTGCCACCCCATAAAAATTCTGGACAACATCCTGCCTTTCTGCAGGTGTTCTGGGCAGGTATATGTGCCTGCAGACTGAGATGCGTGCAGTCATGATGGCCAAGACCTGGTGTAGGCGGGGTGACTGCGTGGCCTGTGACACCCCCCCCCACTATGGCACTTGTCCGCTGAAATGACCCAGTAGCCAAGAAGTGCAGTACATGGAGCACCTTTTCCAAGGGGCTCAGTGCTTGGGAGCATAGGGTGGGTGATGTGAGGTCATCCTCCCACTCACCACATCGAGTAATATGTGAGGTGGAAACCTGTACCTCCCATACACCTGGTCATCAGGCATCCCAAAAAGGCTTGTCCTGGGTGTAAAAATTCTGCCCCTGACTATCCTCATCCTGCGGTATCCCACGACCACTGCTGCGAGGAACGGTATATTCATCGTAGTGTCTGAGCTTGTTTGTTGTTTGCGCGCACTTTTATGCTGCGCGGGTATGCCTGCTTCCTGCTGGCGTACATGTTTCCGGATTAGCGTGTCTTTTTTGGCACACGCGTTAGCCCCGTTCGATTCCATGAATACGTGTTGTAGGCGCGCGTGTGGGCGTTCCGCGCATTTGCCTCCTGTACTTCCCGCGTAACACCCACATTTTCACACATTGTTCCCCATTCTGCGTGTTACGCCCCGTGTTACGCCTACTTTTGTTGTGTGCGCTGCACTATGTGCGCTTTCGCTGTGCTCGTAGCGCATGCTGTTTGATGACGTGTGCGCCTGCGTGTGCCACGCAGGATTTTAGCGCACATCCATGGATGAAAATCGCAGCGAAACCAGCGCACAGCGATTCATGGAAGTCCATGCGCGGGTTTCGCTGCGATTTTCGCACGCTTGCGCGGAAATTTTCAGCGCACATTAATTCCATGAATCGGCCTGAATATTTTTAGTGTTCGTTTTAGCTAGCAGAGCTGGTAGGAGGTTGTTTGAACACCATGTGTGACGTAATATTTTCAACCAAGGGAGAACAGCTGATACTCCAACCTAATGGAAATCAAATGATGCCCCTACGGGGATTGTGGATATAAAGGAGAATTCCATCTCCTGGTGCACCTTTTTGGGTCATCAATATCAAATTAAATAACAACCATTAAAGAAAATAATAAAGCTTGTGTTTAAAGATTGGTCTAAATCCTTACAGATACACGTAGGCGACAGTTTGTGAGTGGTCCTAAAACGATCATGAATGGTTTGGAAGATATTGCTACGAATATTTTCAGCCTTATTAATGTCTTTCTGGATGAGAAATTTCTTTGCCTCGAAAATAGCTTCTTTATAAATCACCTGTAAAGTCTTAAAGGTCTTTAAACGTGCCATTGTTTTACTACATTTCTCACGTCTTTCCACTTTATTAAGTTTACTTTTCATGTTTTTGTGAGTGGTGAGAGGACTCTGCAAGTGTGTGTGTGTGTGTGTGTGTGTATGTCAGAGAGAGTGTATACTTTAAAACATGATAGTTTGTTGATGTAAATAAGAAACTGAAACAAAATGAATTCCTTAGGCTAGCAGTAAGTTCCAGTTACTTTATTACAGAATACTCTGGTTACATTAAGTTATGTTAGTACGAACAGATACTAGCACAGACCCTGGCTCCCATCAGCCAGGCAGGGGATCTCCAACTGCATAGGCTTAGAACTCTCACCACAAGCATTCCCTCACACCATAACATTCCATCTTACATCACATTGTAGAGGAGGTCCCAGACATAGGGCCTCATCACGAGTTGGGCGGTAACGCTGCCGCTATTAGCACCAGCGTTAATAGCCCTACCGCCAAACCCCCCGGCGCTAATAGCGCCGGGTCACGGGTTTGGCGGAATGGGTATTGCCCATTCCCCACTGAGCCCATTCAGGAATTCCCAATTCCCCATTGGGCTCAATGGGGAATTTACACGCTCTTACCGCCGGCGGATTTCCAGCCGGCGGTATGAGCGCAAAATTTTGGCAGATTTCCCCCCAGCTAAGAGCTGGGGGGACATCTGCCAAACCTGTGATTTGGCAGACCCTTAAATGTGGCGGTAATAGCGCTACCGTCGCATTTAAGGGTTACTGCCAAACTCATGATGAAGCCCATAGCATACACCCCAGCCCCACAGTTTGAGGTACCAGGAACAAACTCACCAAGGCACGTGACATACAAGGAACAATTGAACCAACAGACAGCTGCAGTGAGCCTATGCCTAGTGCCCATCAGAAGAGCAATACCTGTTGAAGTGTCTATAACCAGACAACAATGGGCAGCTCGATACCCACTGAGACAACTGTACCAGCAGCTGACACGAAATGAAGGCTACTTACAAACTGTCCCAGAAGAGACCCAAAGAGTCTTAATGGGCAAATGGTGACGACCTAAGAGCCCAGACAGATGTACAGATGAACATAAACGACGAACGAAAGATGACACACAAGGGCGAAATACAAAGAATAACGATGTAATGGACATGTAAGAAGAAACGATGTTGATACATAAAGAGATGTAAGGAAACATAGCTGTGAAGCAAAATGGAAGTCTTCAACCAGCTAATGCTTGCAAATAGGCTTGGAACGCACGAAGCTAAGAAAATGGTACTGCTGGCAATGCTTAGTAGAAGAATAGTGTGGCATGCACCAATTATATATCTACCTCAATGAAGCACATTAAAAAAGTGTGACTCGATTGTGTAAAAGCAGAATTAAACCCAGGCAGCAAAGGGCTAACAAGGCCAAGATTCATATTCCAGCCAAAGCCAAAGGAAGGAGCGGAATCAAAACTCAGTAAGAAGCAGCTCAATGCCTAGGATTTCGAGGTCAACCTAAGGAAGGGAGGAGAGAGGCAGCCTCAGAGAATCGAAACTTCAGAGCATACCAGCTAGCCATTGAAGGTTGAGATAAAGAGGCCCCAGGCAGGTGGCGAGGCTACGGGAGAATCAAATACACGAATACAAGGAAAATGAAGCAGATTCACGGTGAACAGACACGTGACCAGCCAAGGGCGAAGAGGTACCAACGTCTGATGTCACCCAGAACCTGAGGGTGCCATAACTTTTCCTGATTAGAAACTACTGTTTCGAGGTCATCCTCAGCCAACTAATTGACACATAGCCCTAAAAGTACTGATTGATGGAAGGGATATAGGCTGAATCTAGGGGCCCTCTGGATCTGGGTGTCCCTTCTGCATGCTGCTAATTAAAGTGGAGATTTATGCTTAGGGGTGTAACCTACCCAATCACAATGGACCAAATAATCTAGGGTCCTATAGCTTGTAGAACCAATAAGACGTCGTAGTTGTAGTGACTTCTATCACAAATGATGTAGAGGGATGGGCGTAGACGCCCACCCGATAAGAGTTATCCAATCCTCACGCTCTGTTACCATATACAGATATAGCACCTATACTTAAGTTACGTTTGTCCAACCGATAGAATTGCATGTCAAACTTATGAGTGTTACATGTGAATGATGACGAGAATTTACTATAAAAGGTACTGTTTGCAAGAAGAATCTGGAAGTTATAGTGAGACAGGCGATCGCAACAATGCTGATTTCCATTTGTTTCCCTGTTTTTTGTACTTGTCATTAAACGGACTTCCCTTTGCCAAACCATTGAGTTGTCCTTATTGAATTGTGTCAGAGTAAGAGAATCCTGCACCCCATCCTCCTCAAGGTGCAGCTATTTTGTCTTACAGGTACTCGAGGGTGTGCTCTGACCTATGGGCCCGTCAGAGGACGCTCCACCCTCCTGTACACTTGGTAGCAAGAGGATGGTCGTGACCATCGAGTATTGATTAACTATTGATAAAACACCTATTGACCGACAGCACGAAGTAACTCTAGGTTTTCGGCAATATCACTAGTCCTTCACCATTCGGCTGAGTAGACCCAGAAGCTTCCCGTGGACAATGATAGTGTAAGTCCATAAAATCTGCAGTGGGTCTGAAGGAACCTGCCTTACAGAGCATAACCCTTCTCATTCCTATGGGCAGCCGATCGGACGAAAAGACCGGAGAGGGGGTAACGGAGGGGCAGGTGATCCCGAAGATCCAGAGAGGAACCATGCAAGCGGTGAGTGAACGAAAAAGATTCAATACTTTGGCAAAAGTTTTGTAGGCATTAGAACAAGTAAGGGAAAAGGTAAGGGAGGGTGGTGGAAAATAAAATAATCAGAAGTAGAGAAGACTATATATATATATATATATATATATATATATATATATATATATATATATATATATATATATATTGGCAAATTCTACCTTCAGGTAGCAATATCGAGCTGCACTCTCCACAATGCCATGTTCGCCCAGTTTCCACAAAAAAGTGGGGGGGGATTGAAAGTCCACACCAACGCTTTCTTGTTTTCTTGTTATCTTCCTTTATTGATTTACACAGGAAAAAGCAATGGAAATTCGTTTCCACAAAATAGAAAAATGACCCTAGTGTGGGTCCTCCCAAGTGCAACACTCCTCCTATTTCGAGGCGTTAACGCGTTTCGCGACTGACTCGTCGCTTGCTCACAATATATATATGGGGATAATGACTCGAGTATAATAGAGAAAAACAGTGGTTACCGGGATAGATACCCAAGAGAAAAACAGTGATTACCGGAAGGGCACCCAAGAGAAAACAGTGGTTACTGGGAGGGCACCCAAGAGAAAACAGTGGTTACTGGGAGGACACCAGAGAGAAAACTGAGGATACCAGGAAGGACACCTGAGATAAAAAAAAGTAAGAGGATTCGCCTTGTTCCTGCGCTTTAATATACCGGTCAGAAGAAACGTGAACTCATAGTCCCACATAATAGGGAAAAATTAGGCTACTATGACGATTAAAGAGGTCATAAAAGGGGTTTGTTTAAACTCCATGTCGGGGTATTGATTAGAAGGCATAGATATATGTGTCCATCTGGTGTCTGTCTGGTCTGTCAAGTGTCTGTCGTGCATGTTTTGTTATATGTCAAATGTAGAGAACTGTATCATTGATTGTTTGAAATGAAGTTTGGGTTTTACGCGATTCTGTAACTGAGAGGGAATCGCACATGGATTGATGCTCTTTAATAAATTGATGATATAACATTTTGGAGGGGAAAGATTGGATTGGAGCTTGCGGTATTTGGTGCTCGCTCGTATTGTTGGGAGTATTGAAAGTGCATGAAAATATTGTTGAAAACAGAATTCAAGCATGGAGGATATTACACCACTCTCCCACTTATGTAAGCAATTGCCTAAACATGCACCCAAGCTTAAGAAATATAGTGCTGAGTGGGTTAAGGGTACCGCCCACAAGATGTTTATGCTGTGGCCACAGAACGGGTCCCTATCCAAAGCCATCCTAAAACACATGATGACTTATCTGCATGCCACATATACAGGTAAAAAACTAGAGAAACGTCTCGCTGTTAAAGAATTTTGGAAACTGTTCGAACAGCCGAAGGAGGAGGAGCCACCTGAAGACTGGATATTAAATGTATGCACGGAGGGAGGTGAGACGCCTACCGCGCCACCAGCCCCACCTGAGCCAGAGATCGAGGGAAGTAAGTCAGAGGGACTCTACCCATTAAGAGAGCTTAAGGTAGCCACCGGGTATGGCAACCTCGCATATGAGTCACCTACTTATAGTAGTGATGAAATTAAGGGGAAGGATCAGGAAATTGATGTTACCTCCACTGTCTCGAGGGACAAGCAGAGACGCGATGGTGAAAGGAAGGACCAGGCAGAGATTGGTGCACCTCTCGATAAAGAGAGAGAAGGAAAGACGTGGAAAGGAAGTTAAGACAGAACTGATCAGATAGCATTCGAAATAGACGAATGGATGGTGGACAGATATTATTGAAACTCGATGGGAAAGGAGGTGATGATGTGAGATCGAGAGAAAAGTCTGATGAGACACAGAGAGTGGAGAAAGAAAAGGAGAAGGAAATAAGGGATGAAAGGATAGAAAGGAAAGATAGGCTGAGGCAAGAACAGCTATATCGCGAAGAGCAAGGAAAACAGCTCGTTCGCAAACAGAAGGCAGCCCATGACCAGTACAGACAGAATCAGCAAAGTTTGGAAGAAGAACAAAGAGTACGTGAAAAAAGGATAACGAGGTGAAAGGATGAGGAAGTTAGAAGGGTAAATGAACATAGGAATGAAAGAAAAAGGGAAGAAGAAAGGACTAGAGAATACGCGAGGAGATGCAAGGAAGTTGACGATGATATAGAACGTAAGTGTAGACAGAGGGCACGCGATCTTGAATATTTGGAGCGGGAAGTTAAAAAACCCAATCCTGTTGTAGAATGGCTGATATCGAAGAATTCTTTCCCACGTACGACTCAGTACCGTGCATGAGTGGGGCAAATATTGAAGATGACTTTGACACCAGAAGCATCGGGGAAACGATAGATAAAATATATGATGAAATGGGGCTGGAGCCAACATTCCACGGGGAAAGGGAAGACGAGCGCTTGGAGAGCACTCAGTTATATGATATAGAGGAGGTCACCTGAAGTAGTGGGAGCGGGAGATTGTCCCTGGACAGGCTAGAAACTAGTAAGAACAATGATGATGCAAGGAGTTGTGTGAATTCGGAACAATCAATGTCCGACTCCGGAGGGAAAATGGAGGACGAGATAAATGAAGAAGGGAGATGGTACGAGAAGCGGCTCCCAAGGGACAAAGGGGTACGATGGTCAGACGCCAGTGAGTCTGCATCTAGGGCATCAGAGTCTTCCACGCAGCCTGGCCGACATGAAGGAACACCCCACGGTCAGAGGGGGGTGTCAGCACCTGCCTATGTAGAAAGATTGAGGACATTGCCAGGTAGACAGCGATGCGGAAATGCTACTCCAGCAATAGACAGGAGAGCCATGGGGAAGGAGAAGGAAGACTGCGCATTCCAATTCCCGCTGCTAGAAAAAGGGGGAATAAGACCACACTATATTCCATGGCCACACATGGATCGAGACAACCTGAAAAACAAGCTTCCAATGCTGACATCGGGAGCCAGGAGGTGGATACACGAGTTAGAGAAAATGACAGGGGGTGTCACATTAGCTATAGGGGACATTAAGGGCCTACTGATCGCCATACTTGGTGAGAGAGCAGGCGATGTGTGGAAAAGAGCAGTGTACCCTGGGGTAACCATAATTAACACTACCCATGATGGAGCACCATTTAATAACTGTAGAGCATCAGTGTGGAAAGCGCTACGAGTGCTGTACCAAGACACTTCCGATATGGGAGCTATAATGACTCAAAAAATGAAGGAGTCAGAAGATCTGTTGATTTATATACAGAATTGCCAAGATGCGTGGGTGATCGAAACGCATGCATCTTGGATGAAATCTATCCCTGTATTCTACCATATATTGTGCCAAGGGTTGCCAGAGCCAGTGCAAAAACAGCTCAAGAAATTTGTAGGAGTAGAAGCTAAACCATGGGCCGAAATACAGTTGACAATTGCACATTACTGTAGATTGTTGTAAGAAAACAATCGAAAAAAGGAGGCAACTCATAAGGGGGAGGAAGCAAAGCTGGTGTAAAAGAAACTCTCAAAGTATGCTCCTGAAGGAGCCATGCTGACCAGCCCAGCTGAATCGAACACACCACAGGCGACTAACCTGACGCAGAATAACCAGGGAAACGCAGGATTTTACCCGAGGGGAAGGGGATTCGGAGGAAGAGGATGGCAGAGTAATCAGGGAGGTTTCCAGAATGATCAAACGTGCAGATGGGCAATCCAGATATGTTGGCTGTGTGGTAAGAGAGGGCATGTGGCATGCACGTGCAGATGCCAAGACACGTGACAAAATGGACAAAGAATGGGAGAAGGCACGGTGAATCCACCTGCTATCCCACAACAGGGCGGTGCACACAATCACACAGTACAGCAGCAAGCACCAGGCTTGCAGCAAGGTGCGCAACAAGGGTTTCAACCATCGAACATGGGGAACCCACCACAAGGGCAATCCCAACAGGCACCACCGTAAATGTCTCAGGGCACAAACTCTGGAACGGGAGGCAACCCTGGGAATGGAGAAAATACACACGCATACCGTGGACCTAACTTATACATGAAATAGGACAGCTCGCTGGGAACCCTGATGTGTTCTATCCTATCAGTTACACCAGACCCTAACAGGGAACCAAGGGTAAATGTCGTCATGGGGGGAAAGAATATTCCTTCTTAGTTGACACGGGTGCAACACGCTCGTGCATACGAGAAGGCAAGTTTTCCTTGTCCAGCCAGGCCATAGATACTCAGAGTTTTACAGGAGCTCAAAGCACAGTTCCCTTAATGGACAATCTCCCAGTCTCTGTAGGAGATTGTGAGATGAATGTACCTTTATTATATTCACATCAGACCCCAGTAAACATTTTGGGTCGAGACCTAATGACAAAGTTCATGGAGAAGGGCATAGCATGCTCCACTCCAGTAATGCATTATTCAAACGTGTGTGAAATGATTAGAGCATACTCCGGACATATAGCCATGAGAGCTATACCGTTAGAACCAGAAGTCTTCACATATGGCATGCGTGTGCTTATGGCAGGATTGCCGGGTCTTGCAGATAGGACCATGAGAACCCCTGACGAGTTTCTATTCAGACCAAGATTACCCATGCTTGAAGAAGGGGGACAAGTATTTCCCTTAACGATACATATTGCAGCAGTACGGGAGAAGGTAGCAATGGTCGAAGGGTTCGACGATGAAGGCAGACAATGGTGTGCAATTATCGCCCTTGAAGAAGGGTATCGAGTGACTGACGTCACCGATGACGATCTGTTTGAGGAACACCTTGACTTAGAAGACACGAGGGTGGAAGTAAGTCGCATATTCTGGGTCAAAATGATCAAACGAGAAGTACCATAGAGAATGATGTTAGCATTGATCCGTCCTGCATACTTTGATGATGATATGGCCCAGGTGCCTGTCTCAGTATGGACTACAGGGCCCTGTAAGGCTTCTGAAAGGGGCAGGGGAATTGAAAATTTAAGTAAAACCAGGAGCAATTTTAACAAGAGCGCGACAATATCCCATGTCCAGGGAAGCGGACGAAGGGATCGCAAAGACAATTTCCGCCATGATGGATCAGGGCATCCTAGTGACGTCAGAATCACCCTGAAACACAGTAATTTATCCCGTCAAGAAATCAAAAGGAAGATCTTGGCATTTAATCCAAGATTTAAGAGCATTAAACGATATTGTTGAAGCCGAGTTCCGTATAGTCACTAATCCATCTATGACATTGTGTAACATACTGATCGAGGCGAAATACTTCACGGTGATTGATTTAAAAAATGCTTTTTTCTCAATCCCATTACACCGTGACTCGCAAGATCTGACATCATTTACATTCAGACAAATGCGTCGGAAGAGCACGAGATTGCCACCGGGGTATTGTGAGTCCGCGTCCATTTTCAACAGAGTCCTGCAAATGGACCTAAGCAATATTGCAGTAGACAGTGTTGTTTTGCAGTATGTGCTTGACATTCTGATCTGCAGCACCACTGAAGAGCAATGCAGGCACGATTCCGTCCAGCTACTGACCATATTGGCAGAGAAAGGATATAAGGTTGACAAGGAAAAGCTGCAATACTGACAACAATAGGTGCTGTACATGGGCCAGTTAATTTCGCATGAAGGAAAAAAGGTGACCCCAGAAAGAGCTGAAGCCATCATGAACATGGCTAAGCCACTCACGATAAAGCAAATGCAGAGCTTCTTAGGCCAGTGCAATTATGTTAGAGCATGGGTCTTCGACTACAGCTCGTATACCAAACCCTTATTCCAGGCCCTAAAGAAGGCCCAAGGGACAAAGGAACAGATTGAATGGATTGAGGCAATGGACAAAGGGTTCACAGAACTCAAGAGAGCAATTTGCACGGCTCCAGTTCTCGGGATTCCTAATTATGCAGAGGAATTCTACCTGTTCTCGCACACAGATGGCAGAGTTATGATGGCAGTGCTCGCTCAAAAAACCTTCTTGGGGTACAAGCCCCTGGCGTATTATAGTGGAAATCTGGACCCAGTGATGAGAGGCCAGTTCCCATGCAAACAAAGCTTAGCTGCCACAGCATTAGCCATAGAGAAGGCGACAACTATTGTAATGGGATGCTCCATGACGTTATACGTCGAGCACTCATTATTCGCCATATTGGAGAAACCAAAAGGCACATTGACATCACAGAGGGCTTCGGCCTATGAAGTGATTATATCTAATCCATGAATCAAAATAGTTTGATGTAAAACTGTAAATCCAGCTACGTTCATAGCTGAGCCAGTCACCGAAGGTGAGCCGATACACAATTGCGCAAAATATGAAGAATTCTATGATGAAATCCCCAGGGTGAAGGAAAATTCCATAGTGGGGGGTGAGATCGTTTTCATTGACGGTTCTTCAAGAATCGACCAAGAAGATGGCAAAGATACACAGGCGTTGCCGTAATGAAACACATAGCAAATGGAGAATTTCAAATACTCGTCAGTGCACGAATACCGTCTCATTATTCAGCACAGGCGGCAGAACTATTGGCATTGATACCCGCCATTTAGAATCATGCAGATCAAGAAGTAATGGTGTACAGCGTCTACGCCTATGTGACATCAACAGTACACGCAGGTTTAGCGCGCTGGAAAAGGAGGGGTTACCTCCGAGCGGACGGCACGCCAGTGCAGCATGCAGCCTTATTGGACAGGCTGATAAAGGCACTGCAACTCCAAGTGGGCATAGCGGTTGTGAAATGCACCGCCCATACTCACGGGACAGATTTTGTGTCACGCGGAGATCATGCAGCAGACAAGGAAGCCAAGCGTGTGGCATCCAAGAATGAAATGATCATGGAAGTAGAAGTGGCATGCACCCATGAACGAATAATGGTAGCTCGAGCCACCCCAGAAGCCTACAGTAATATGGGGAAGACTCAACTGATGGAGACTCAAGGGGAGGCACCACGGGACGAAAAGAACCTGTGGAAGCGTCGAGGGTGTTCTTTAAACCCCTCAGATGGGTTGTGGCAGCAAGACGGCACTGGTAAACTAGTAATGCCTGTAGCCCTACTAAAAATAGCATTGGAACAACTACATGACCCATTTCACATGACAAAAGAAAATCTAGCTCCAACACTTGCAGAAGACTGGTTTATACCGAATTTAGAAGAGCATGTTGCATTCTTCATGGTGAACTGCATAATCTGCCATCAATTCACTGATGGGCACACATTAAAAGTAATGAGAGGAGTCATCCCCCAGCCAAATGGGCCTTTTCAGCACTTACATATCGATTATGTCGACATGATTCAAGTGTGTAACGGGTACAGATATTTAATTGTAGTGGTGTGTCCATTCTCTAGATGGATAGAAGCAGGTCCCTGTACACACCCAGACTGAACCTGTGCTGCCAAATTCCTGGTGAGGGAACTGTTCCCTAGATGGGGGGTATGTGAGGTGATGAGATCAGACAATGGGGCTCATTTTGTAAACTCTGTCTTTGAGCAGATTAGCTTGCTGCTTGGTATAAAGCACACGTTCTCATCGGCGTATCATCCGAAGGGTAATGGTATTTGTGAGAGGCTCAAAGGATATCCAAGTTGAAGCTTACTCTAAAGAGGGGATGGTTGCACTGCCTTCCACTGGCATTGTATGCTCTTCGGAACCAACCAGGCTCCGACCATCATTTGACACCGCACGAGATAGTCACAGGAAGAAGAATGAACATCTCCCTTACCTCACGAAATAGAGCTAGATGTGATGCCCAGTCAACTCGAGAGGTCCTGGGAACCGAATTGTCGGAATACCTGAACTGCATGACATCAAGCCTTCTTATCGTTTCAGACCAAGTACAGCGACAACGAAAAGGGTGCAGCACAACACAAGACACAGCAGGAGGTGCTGAAACAGACACATTTCAAGGTCTATGTGTGCCAATCATCTTCCCTGGTGATGCCGTGTTGGTAAAGAACCACACAAGAAAAAGGTGGGACGAGCCAAGATTCAACTGCCCTTTTATCGTCGAGGACTGCACTCCGTCAGCAGTTAAATTGCAAAGCAGGCGAGCATGGATCTTCCTTAAGGATATTAAACCCTATATCGGTGAGATCCCTCTAGCTGCACCCCACCGCAAAGAAATCACAGACAACGGCGAAGAACCTCAGCACGTGCAGACGAGATCCATGATGAGGAAGAAGGACGCATGAGCAGCAAAGACAAAACAAAAGAACTCTGTTTGAAAATTGTGGCTTTAAACTGGACATTTCCTCTAAGCAAAAAGGGGATAAGAACATAATGGACACTCTGTGTATCTTAGTTGCAGGGTGAAGAAGAGAATTACGCATCTAAGCCACAACGCATTGACAATACAAACTTTTGAACCAAACCACACATAAGCATTGTAGGAAAGCACACCTCTGAGAGACTGTGAGCATAGACTTTCCGTCTAAGAGCATAAAACAGGTCCTGAAGCAATCAACACCAAGACTTTGCTTCGCAGAATTCATGATATCTCCCAGCAAAAATCTCACATGGGATGTACTCACCCAATTCCAGTTAGTGTTTTTATCTTATCCCTCACTTATAGGGAGAGTAACCTGTGTCACAGACTTTGTTCTAGATCCTGCTAACAAGAAAGTAATCCGGCAACTACTGACTGTCATCGCGGAAGCCTTCGCCGAGTTGCCCGAATACAGTGATAAGGTACACAAATGCTTCTACCACAAGTGATCACAGATGAACTCAAGTACATGCTTTTCTTTCGTATCATAGAGGAGTGCCCAGGACTCATCGGGAGAACCACGGACACACTTACGTACACTAGAGATCCAAGAAACACTGAACATTTGAACCAACTGTGGATCAAGCTCAACTACGTAGTGGCAATCCACGCAGCAGGAAAGTGTAAAGACTGTTCACATCAAAAGAAAGGCCCATGATCTAGAAACCAGCAAAGCAGGACAATGTCGCTCTCTCCTGAGAACAGCCGGCTGGCCCACAATGTCCAATTCCGCCTAGTCACTGACTATCCAGAAATGGTGGGGAGACCTGCCGAGGTTGACGTCATCACCTTCATCAGAGATCCAGCTAATGTTGCACACATGGGACAACTCCTCCATGGGATCATGCTCCAAGTGGAGCTGTCCAACTTCCAACGAGAATATCTCCGGAGATTCTGGTGAAACCTTCCGCCAAGGGCCAAACCCAAGAGACAGAGACACAACACAGTTCTTCATCTTTCCACCGAGGGACAGATCCAAGAGACAGAGACACAACACAGTTCCTCATCTTTCCACCGAGGGACAGATCAAGGGGACAGAGACACAGTTCTTCATCTTTCCGCCGTGGGACAGATCGAGAAGAGCAGAGAAGAGAACTTCACCATTTTGTTTTATTTTTAATTTTTTTGTTTTTCATTTATTATTTAATTTTTGCTTTAATTTTGAGTGATACCACTTTTGCCATTTTTCCACATTTACATTAAACAGGATCCAGCATGTCTTCAGGACTGAAGCAAATTTGGGGTGTGGATTGGGAATTGACCTATTTCGAATATGCATAGTGAATGTGCCTCACCAAAGGTGTTAGTCTAACCTTTTTCCATAGTCCAGCAAGGGAACTGGATCCCGTAACCAGAGACAATCGTCACCAGCAAGAGGGGGGACACTTACGAAGCACAAGTCACTTTATGTTACAAACTTTCTGAGAAACAATAATGGAGTAAGTGAAAGGAATTGAGCACTGACATTGACATGATTGAGATGGGGGCCCAGAACAGTAACCTGGTCCTCCCACAAACAGATGGGCGCCCCCACTTTCCTGGAAGAAAATGCTGCAAATTGTCGCATTGCACAGTTATGTGTATATGCATAGTAATTATAATTGTTGTCCTGTCATTAAGAATCAGAACTGCATTTTTCATTGGTGCACAAAGTGTCCCAATTTCAGTGCACCCAACGGATAAGGTACGCATGAGCCCCACAAAAGCACCTAGACCCTATATAGTAATTCCAGTCCCAAGAAAATCTGATGGTAAAGTAAATGACCTAAAATTGAATGTAATTAGCAGTGATTTATACACGCTTGAGGTAACGAATGAAGAGAAAAGCTGGAGACAGTGTCAGCGTGAAATGATTGAAACTGTAGCACTGACGACTACACGCACACACACACTGAATGCACACAAACAGGGGCAAGTGTCAATGGCTTCAGAACCCCAAACAGTGGCAACAGAAAGTATGAGACTGCCTACCAAACAATCAGTCCCAGAAAATAGTGGAAGTGACCAAGAAGAATCAAGTGAAAAACCAACTAAGGAAGACATAACAAAAACTCTCAAGAAGATGGAGGCAGCTACAAGAGAATTTACTGCAAAGACACAAATGCTGATAGATCATTTGTTCCCGGTTATAGCTAAAGCAAGGAAACTACACGAGGAGCTGAAAAATAAAACTACAGAGGCACTCTACGAAAGAATACAAGAGGAAAGCAAGAGAAATGCAAAACCGCCTCTTATCACAGCAATACAGACAATGAAACCTGCTTCACCAACAAGCATGCCTGAGAGTCCTCTAGCAAGGAAAAGTCACACCAACACATTTACAGATGCAGTTATGGCCAACTGCCATAAGACACTAAGAATCAAGAGAAGCCTGCATGAAGATAACAATTAGCTGAACAATTACCTTGACAGCACAGCACATCTAGGAAATAACATTTGGTACCAACACATGAAAGAGGTTGGAAGAAGAAAAGCTGAAGGAGAATGCTACGTCTGTGCACTCCTACCATACAGCATGGGAAAATCCAAGATCTTTGTAGCTGTAGAAATGGATGTCCCGACAGCACACTGTTTGCCACACGTAGCAATGTGCAACACCAGAGGACAGTTTATGGGAAGAGATGCCTCACTGATATGGCCAACAGAAACAGCATATCCCAATGAAGATGACTATGTCCAGGACATTAAGACAAGAAACAGAGCCCATACCAGGAATCACTTGATTAAGTATTCAAAGCCAGAAGCGCAAGGGGCAAGAACAAGATGGGAGATAAACCCGATATTAAACGTCCAAGGAAAAACTCCAGAAGAAGCCCAAACTTAGAATAGAGGCCAGATGCAGATTTGGAGAACAGTGCTTTCTCCAAACAGATGGGAGAAAGGAGTAGTGATATGCCGAGCATGGATGGTCCTTGGAGCCTGTAAGGAAGCAATAGAAAATTAAAAAAACTGTTCAAACCTCGATGGCCAAAGTTGGTGAAGTTGCTAACGTGGGTCGAAGACAGACGAGGACCCCTGCAGATAGTGCCACTGGAAAGCCTAAAATTGTGCTCCAGGAACAATGGCACAAGGAAGATGGGAGAGAATCAAAACCGTGGACGAATCTTTGAAGCTCCAGGAATGACTAAGGGAACCGCAATCATTATGGACCATTACTGGGCGTGTGGATCCAAAGCATACATAAGGCTGCCAGAAGACTGGGGAGGCATATGCACTTATAGTGAATGTCCACGTTCCTGCACTAGTGATCCCAAAAAGTGACCTGAGTATTGTGCAGCTTCCCAAAGGTAAATGCTCACATGAGGAAGAGGAGGTCTGTGGAACTGCTATCCCAAATAAAGAGAGAGAATTACTTTTCTGCAAAATCAGAAGAAGCATTTTATGCGATACCTTACGAGCACAGGCTGTTTAGCCTCACCTCATCAGTATTCAAAACAGTACTCTTGCCACATATCCAAGTTGGAGTAAATGCAAAATGGTTGCAGATAACCAGATGGGAGTTATTGCAGACTATCAACACCACCATAAAAGGATTCAACGCAATCAAAGAAGAATTGAGAGCAATCCGATTGATGACCCTCCAGAACAGATATGTAGTCGACATGATCACTGCGATGGATGGAGGTGTTTGCGCAAAAATCAGAGAATCAAGTTGCAAGTTTATACCTTCGCATGATGAAGAAAATGGAACTTTAACAGAAGCCATAAGTATACTGAAAAACCTGCAGAACCAGATGATCAATGAAACCGATGAGGTTGATGACGACAGCTGATTTGGAACACTATTTCTATGGGTCCCACAATGGATGGCAGACATATTCAAAATTCTGGGAGCCCTGCTAGTAACAATACTACTAGGATTTTGTGTTATCAAGATATTCGTCACACAATGCTGGAAGACTGCGAAGAAAGCCATTGGAATGAAGATTGTGGTCGATGTAAAACCAGGATGGAAGCCCAGAGACCTGAATGATGAAGAAATCAGAGACTGTGTGAGGGCTAGGGAATTTGCGCCAGAAGGAACAAACTTTGTGTATCCCAGAAAACAACAATGGTACGAAGGGAAGTGGATCTATTGCAGCCCAAATGAACAATGTCAGCTCATGACCTGGAACAAAGACAAACATGTAAAATCAGCAGGAAGTCTAAAAGGAATAATAAAAATATGGACTCTAAAGATAAATACGTTCACACCATCATGTACAAGCCCAGAAAAAGATGAACAAGAATCAGAAGAGCGAAATAAGACAAACTCAAAGGAGGATGCAGAAGTGGTCGATGAACCGACCAGAGGGGGGAGTGTAGAGGAGGTCCCAGTCATAGCATACACCCCAGCCCCACAGTTTGAGGTACCAGGAACAGACTCGTCAAGGCGCATGATGTACAATGAGCATTTGAACCAACAGAGAGCTGCACTGAACCTATGCCCAGTGCCCATCAGAAGAGCAATACCTGTTGAAGTGCCTATAACCAGACAACCATGGGCAGCTCGGTACCCACTGAGACAACCATACCAGCAGCTGACACGAAATGAAGACTACTTACAAACTGTTCCCGAAGAGACCCAAAAAGTCTTAATGGAGGCCAAATGGTGACGAAATAAGAGCCCAGACAGATGTACAGATGAACATAAATGACAAACGAAAGATGACACACAAGGGTGAAATACAAAGAATAACGATATAATGGACATGTAAGAAGAAACGATGTTGATACATAAAGAGAAGTAAGGAAATGTAGCTGTGAAGCAAGATGGAAGTCTTCAACCAGCTAACGCTTGTAAATAGGCTTGGAATGCACCAAGCTAAGAAAACGGTACTGCTGGCAATGCTTAGAAGAAGAATAGAGCGGCATGCGCTAATTATATATCTACCTCAATGAAGCACAGGAAAAAGTGTGACTCCATTGTGTAAAAGCAGAATTAAACCCAGGCAGCAAAGGGCTAACAAGGCCAAGATTCATATTTCAGCCAAAGCCAAAGGAAGGAGCGGAATCGAAACTCAGTAAGAAGCAGCTCAATGCCTGGAAATTAGAGGTCAACCTAAGGAAGAGAGGAGAGCGGCAGCCTCAGAGAATCGAAACATACCAGCCAGCCATTGAACGTTGAGATAAAGAGGTCCCAGGCAGGTGGTGGGCTACGGAAGAATGAAATACACGAATACAAGGAAAATGAAGCAGATTCACAGAGAAAAGACACGTGTCACGCCACTTACCTGGACCCCGGAATTCTCTGCACCAGCTTTCCCCTCCTCCTCTTGGCGTATCTACCCACGCTTTCATGCATGGGGATCCGCCACGGGAAGAGCGTCGGGGGTCCACGCTGGAATCCCTCTGCGCATGCGCGGGAAACCGCGGTCACGGTTCTGCGCATGCGCCGTGGAGGGGGCCCTCGCGATTGGAAGGGCTTGCATTCCAAGCCTCGCTTCGGGTCTGCCGGCACCCTGCAATGAGACGGCTTGCGTCTCAAGCCTCGCGGGTGCCGGCGACCCATAAAAAGGAGCTGTGATCGGGAGCAAGTCGCGTCTCAACGCGGTTTGTTCTGGATCGTGTTGACTGCTTGTTCGGCTCCCGAGTTATTCCTGTTTTGCTCCTGTCTGCAGCTCTGGCCCCTGGTTTTTCCTTCCCATTCCTGTTCTCCCTCTCCAGTGGGTCCTTGGGGCCACTTGCTTGTCCAGACCTAGCTTTGCTGTGGGTTCCCTTTTCCTATTCCTGGGCTCCCTTTGGGTTCCCTTCCCTGTTTGCAGGCTCTCTCCCTGGTTCTTGGGTGTCCCTATTCTTGGATCAGTTTCCCTTCCTCCTGCCTGAGTACTCTCCAGATTCAGTCCCGGACTTTTGGACAATCAGTTGTGGCATCTGTCTGGCCTGTCCTATCATAATCTGTTTCCAATTGCCTGCAAGATCCTTGCATTCCTGTGGACAGATTTGAGTCAGTCTCTGTCTTCTCCTCGTTGATCTCCTCCGGCCAGCATTGGACTTGAGTCGGCCTAAGCATCTGCTTCATCTCTTCTGGGACTGGCTCTTCTGGATTTCACCCTTTGGCAAGAATCTTCATACTAATGACTTTGAACTTCCGCCTCTCCTGCCAGTGCTTGCACTGTCCCTACATCACGCTAATCAGGAGGGAGCATCCCGTGATTTTGGGAGTCGGTCCATCTTCCACCCAGTGTCAATCTTGGGAGGTGGAGAGGCTGGTTCCTTGTGTCACTCGCTTATCAAGCCACTTTTGTCAGTCTGGCTGCCACGTCAAGATCAGCAACCAAGCAGACAGGAACGCAACATTCACGTGATACTCACCTTAACAGATTGAGACGCCTGCCTTCAGATTTGGAGATGGAGGACTCTCAAGACATGCGGAATGAGTTACAAGCTCTCAGTGCTGAGATGACCGCGCTACACCAGGAGAATCAAGCATTATGCCAAATGATTACACAAGGGGCAATGAGTGCTTCACAGGCTGAAGGTTCTCTGGCGCACACAACTCCAATCAAGTTTGATGGAGATCCGCGACGAGTGGCGGAATTCTGTAATCACTGTTGAATTCATTTTCTTTTCAGGTCTACTCATTTCAATAACGATAAGGCCAAGATTGGATACATCTTGGGTAATTTAAATGGGAATGCTCTCGTCTGGGCAACACCTTTTGTGGCTACTAACAGCCTATATTAAATGATTTTGTAGCCTTTGAGAAGGCTTTCCTGGAGGTTTTTCAAACGCCTAACCTGGCCTCAGCTGCGCTGAACCAACTGATGGACATAAAACAGGGAAACACCGACATAATAACATATATAAGTCGTTTCCGCCAACAGGCAACCGACTCTCAATGGCCAGAAATCACACAGAAGACCCTGTTTCGTCGAGGGCTGAGAGTGGAGTACAAGGATGAGCTACTCCATATTCCTGAGCCAGAGACCCTCCAACGCCTAATCGATCAGGTGCTCCGGATTGATCAAAGACTAGCTGAAGAAAAGGCAGAGAGACGTCGGTTTGAGAGAATTAATCCCAGAATGACCAGTTTACCTGCCGGATCGTTTGGTTCTATGGAGTCTGGAACAGAGCCTATGCAATTGGGAGCCATGAGGGGTCCTTTATCGGAGGAAGAGAGGAGACGAAGAAGGACATTACGCCTGTGTCTTTATTGCAGGGCCACTGGGCATTACTTGGGTACGTGTCCTTTACACCCTCAGAAGAAGAAGGCGGAAAGCTAGAGGACCTGTTGTGTATTGGAAGGGCAACAACAGGTCTCATCCCTTTTTCAGACCTTTCCACGTCTTGTTCTGTGCTCCACCCCATGCAACCAGCTGTCTTACTGACCTTGAAGATTCAAATACAATTGCCAGGCATTACCCTGGAAGTTTTCGGGTTGTTGGATAGTAGGGCCTCCGGCAATTACATCGATGAAACATTTGCTACCATCAACAAGATCCCGCTCCTGTCCAGACACACAGCTCAACCCGTGGAAGTCATCGAAGGTACCCCTTTGTCTACTGGACCCGTCTGACTGCACACAGTGGGTCTGACTCTTCGGATTGCCGACCACCTAGAAAATCTCGCTTTGGATGTGATTAAGTCTCCTACCTACAAATTGGTCTTGGGGTTACCTTGGCTACAACATCATAATCCAGTTATTAATTGGAGAACTCACACCCTGTCCTTTTCTTCCGCCTTTTGTGTTCAGAAGTGGAGTCTGCCAGCTCCAACTCAGGTCTCCTCAACTCCCTTGGAATCCCTTGGCAAGGGGGCTAGTCTTTCTTCCATTTCCCAGATTCCACAAGTATATGCCGAGTTTGAACATGTATTTTCTGAGCCAGGAGATAGACCCTTGCCACCTCATCGTTCTTTTGGTTGTGCCATAGATTTGTTGCCAGGCTTTGAGATTCCCCATGGGAAACTGTATGCTTTTACTCAGGACGAGAGACAAGTGTTACAGGACTATTTGTCGGATTGTTTAAGAAAAAAATACATAACGCCGTCCAAGTCGCCTGCAGGATTCCCCTTGTTTTTTGTGAAAAAGAAGGAAGGCACTTTGAGACCCTGTGTTGATTACCGGCAATTGAACAATATAACTACAAAGGATCGATATCCATTACCTTTGATTTGCAGTATCCTGGAAACCCTCCACACGGCCCGGATTTTCATCAAGCTCGACTTACGAGGAGCCTATCATCTGGTTCGTATCAAGAACGGGGACGAATGGAAAACTGCATTTAAGACTCCTTATGGGCACTATGAATACAGGGTTATGCCCTTTGGTCTGTGCAATGCCCCAGCTATTTTCCAACGATTCATGAATAACATCTTCGGTGACCTGATAGGCATTTCGGTCTGGATATATTTGGACGACATTTTGGTCTTCTCCAAATCTTTTGAAGAACTCATAGGGCATGTACGTGAGGTCCTTCGTCGCTTATCTCTCAATCATTTGTTCGCCAAAGCAGAGAAATGCTTCTTTCATCAACCTAGAATAGAGTTCCTGGGATTTGTGATCAATCATACTGGCATAGAAATGGATCCCAAGAAAGTTCAAGCTATTCAAGAGTGGAAACAACCCCATGATGTAAAGTCTTTACAACGCTTCTTGGGATTTGCTAATTTTTACAGGCGTTTTATCCCACATTTTTCTCAAATCACTGCGCCTCTCACCAGGTTGTCCAGCAGCAAGATTACTTATAAGTGGGATTCTCTTGCTACACGGGCATTCAACACCCTGAAGTCATCTTTCATGACCGCTCCTATTCTGCGTCACCCTCAGGATGAATTACCCTACCTTGTGGAGGCAGACGCTTCGGATTCGCCGTAGGGGTTGTCTGTCATGATGCCAGCTCCCGGGGAGCCGGTTCAAGCCCTGCATCCCCGAAAGCGGACATCCAGTCCCCAAGGAAGGACCCAGCAACCCTATATAGGGGCCCTTTGGACAGTGTCCTGGCGCCTATGGCGCTAGGCTCATAAAAGACATCAGTCCTGGCGCCATAGGCGCCAGGCTCATTATGGATGTGCTTGGGTGCACTTACCTGATGCAGACCATGCTGCAGGATCCCGGCCTCCTTGAGGCCTGAAAGGGACTACTTTACCTGTGGGACTAATTTACCATCCGGGCGTGGTTGGGGAAGGACACATACCTGATTGGAGGAAGGATACATACCTGGAACTTCTTCCAAGGCTATTTAAACCCCACCCGAACAGCCACACGTGCTTCACGTTGTTCTGCATCTAGCAGCTGGACGCTCACCGTGTCTGCTCCTGCATCCTGACTTCTGCCACACCTGCCAGCATCCTGGATCACCTGCAAAGGAAGAGAAGAAGAGAACAGAAGAAGGAAAAGTCCTTACCTGCTAAATCCGCATCCCGGAGACATCTCGCCGACAATCCTGAAAAGGAAGACTTTTATTTAAAAGCTCATTGCGTCGATCGCTGCTGCGCCGCATTCCACTCACCTTTACTGGGCGCCTCCATGTTCAGCAGCGATCATCCGGATTCGCAGTCACGCCCCAGCGCCTAGGGAGAAAAAGACCAGAACAAAAGGTGAGAGAGAGAAGGGAATAAGGAAAGCTAAATCTCCATGTTAAGACTTACCTGTTGATTTATTCCCTCTTCATTTCGGGTCCGCGCCGCATCTTGGCATTTCCGGACCCCGGCCCATAAGGGGAAAAAGAGACATCAGCGTTAATGAGCGAATGAAAAGACATTACCAAAAAACGCTCATTAAAGACTTACCAGATTTCTACAAGGATTTCACCTCTCATCTCGGGTCGGTGCCTGTTCCCCGGCATTCCATACCCCGGCCCCTATGGGGAAAAAGACACTAGCATTAGTACATTAATGCATGGACACAAGGGGAACCTCTTATCAAAAAACTTACCTGGAAGCCAAGCAAGTTTGGTTCTCACCAATCCGAAAATCCAGTGAAGTAACTGGATACCAACGCGCCCCTGCATCAGAAGCAGGATGGAGAGCTCGTCCTTCCAGACCCTAAGGTGAGACGCTACGAGGAATCACAGAAGGTTTTCGAGGAGGGTGTGAGGGGAAAGTGGGAGGCTGATTGCATTACCCCGCAGACAGTTAATCCCCTATTTTCGCCTACAGAAGGATACTTCTGCGAGCCAGACAAGCCAGATTTGGGGGCCCGGTCCAGTCCGTCTTCCGAACTCTGCGCATCACCTTAGAAGAGGTCACAGCAGCGCGAACCACGCCAGCGCCTCCGTGGGAGTCAGGTGAGCGTTACAGAACGCGAAGCCTTCCTACAAATTCCCACCCAGGCGCTATGGAAAGTTCTGAGACTGATCAGTTGGCCCAATTACTGGGGGAATTACGGGCCGAAGTACATGCTGCTCGTCAAGAGACTAATGCCCTCAGGAGGGAATTAATAATATCAAAGGAAAGAACTGATGACCTGGCCAGACAGCTTTTGCAAGGTCAAGCTGGGCAAATTCCTCTACCCGGTTCCGGAGGGAACCCCGCTCCTGTGGTTTCCAGTAACCCTGTGCAGATTAATATACCTGGAAACATGCTGCTGGCCCCACCCAAACGCTTTGCTGGGGACCCCAAACGATTTGCCGTATTCATGAATCAGTGTTGTTTGCACTTCCTATGCAGACCTGGGGCCTTCCCTAATGATCAGACCAAGGTAGCCTTGGTATTGTCATATCTCAGCGGCTGTGCTGCAGATTGGTCAGTTCCACTGGTTACTCAAGATGACCCGATTCTCCGTCATTTTCAAAGGTTTCAAGCAAGCATGGAAAGGTTATTTGCTCGACACTCTCAGGGGCAGGCTCTGGATGACGAACTTCTATATCTGCGACAGGGCAATCAGGACCTCCTATCCTATATTGCAACCTTTAATAGACTAATTGTGGAAACGGGATGGCCAGAGGATAAAAGAGTCACGTTGTTTTATCGAGGCCTACGCGGAGAACTTAAAGATGTCTTGGCCCAAGTTGTAAATCCGCCCCAAGAATGCACAGAGTATATAGACTTAGTGGTCCAATTGGATCACAGACTTCAAAACAGAAAAGCAGATCGGTCCAAGTTTGAGACCCGGGTGTTGGTCAAGACCCATGCTAATCCCAAGGGAGTTGATGTCTCTGAGCCTATGCAAATTGGAGGGCTTAAAGGACCCTTAACTCAAAAGGAACGTGAAAGGAGGCGGCAGTTAAAATTATGTCTTTACTGTGGGAATTCTAGACACTTTCTACGAGATTGCCCGGCAAAACCGCCCCGAAAGGCGGTAGGAGCCGCTGATAAAAACCATGAAGACTCTGCTTGCCGACCTTGAAAACTAACTCTCAGACCTCACATTTCATTGTGCCAATGGTTCTCGTAGATCCAGAACAGCCTAAGCGGTTGCATGCAATAAAGGCATACATCGATAGTGGGGCTATTGGAAACTATGTGGATCGTGAATTGGTCTCTAGGATTAACCTCCCTCTCCGTCCAAAAACTAGCAAAGATGTCATCACCACAGTCGATGGAACTGAAATTGCCTCTGGACCGGTAACACATTCCACTACTGAGGTGACTCTTATTGGTCCCGACGGAGGGTGTTGTGTTTGATGTAATCAAGGCTCCACAGTTTCAGGTTATTCTTGGAATCCCTTGGTTAGAGACACATAATCCTCGAATTGTTTGGCGAGCTAAGAGAATAACCTTCCCAGATTGTACACAAACCTGCTACCCAGAAAACCTGAAGATTAATCTAGGATCTGTTACCTCTGCCTCCATGCAACTACCTCCGGAATACCAAGACTTTCAGGACGTCTTCCAAAAGGAACAGGCCAACACGTTACCACCTCACAGATCGTACGATTGCCAAATCGATCTGGTGCCCGGTGCACAACCCCCTTGTAGCAGGATTTATGCCCTTACCGAACCTGAGAATCTGCATTTGAGACAATATTTGGATCAATACCTAGCTAATGGTTTTATTCGCCCGTCAAAGTTCCCGGCATCCTCGGCTTTGTTCTTCGTGCCCAAAAAAGAAGGCGACCTTAGAACTTGTATCGATTACCACGCATTGAACCAGATAACGGTTAAAAACCGTTATCCTCTGCCTCTTATCCCTGAACTCCTTGACCAGGTGAAGGACGCTTGCATATACACCAAGTTAGATCTCTGGGGGGCTTATCATCTGGTACGAGTTAAAAAAGGCGACGAATGGAAAACTGCCTTCCGTACTACATACGGATTATTCGAGTACCAGGTGATGCCTTTCGGATTGTGTAACGCGCCGGCTGCCTTCCAATACTTCATGAATGATGTCCTTCGGGAACTCATCGATGTTTGTGTTGTAGTATATATCGATGACATTCTGGGGTACTCCTCTTCGGAATCTGATCACAGAAAACACGTCAGGGCAGTACTTGAAAAACTGCGCCAACACAAACTATTTGCTAAATTGGAGAAATGTGTTTTCCATACCACAGAAGTCGAGTTTCTAGGTTTCATCCTGACACCCAAAGGAGTCCGAATGGACTCAAGAAAAGTGGATGCCATCCTCAAATGGCCATCACCTAGCTCTGTAAAAGGGGTTCAAAGCATACTCGGCTTTGCCAATTTCTATCGCAGGTTTATCCCGGAATTTTCACGCGTGGTACAACCCATTACTGCACTCTTGAGGAAAAATAAACGTTTTGAATGGTCTGAAGAAGCCGAGCAGGCCTTTCAGGATTTAAAAGCTAACTTTACCTCCGCACCTATATTGAAACACCCGCGTCCAGATCTCCCTTATGTCGTCGAGACTGACGCATCCAGCCTAGCCATGGGAACTGTCCTGTCCCAAAGAGATCCCGAAACCAACCAACTGCATCCCGTAGCATTTTGGTCTAGAAAATTCTCAGCACCCGAGGTTAATTATGCAAT